>NC_134023.1:2532500-2859166 GCF_040712315.1 Castanea sativa
ATCAGGTGTTTGTAGAGTTATGTTCAATATTCTTTGTTATGCATTCTAGAATTTAGGAAGTCAATTGATATGACTTCTAGATGCTCACTTTTGTCTAATGCACGAAGAGCATTAGTTAGCTTTTACCTTGTTGATTTCATGGGGCTTTTTGTATTTGTGAAGCCCTTTTGTTTGTGTGTGTGTGTGTGTGCTTATGTATGCATGGCATGTTTGCATATGTAGTGAAGCTGTCCACGGTTTTCCCTTTTACCCTTTGTATGATCCAATACAACATAAATCAGCTAAAAGTTGACTTTTCTTTAGAAGCTCCAATTATGTTAGCAACTTGTTTGCAAATTCTAGGAAACTTCATGGGATTTTAAATGGACTAAAGCGGATTGCCTTTACAAAATTTTCAGATTCTAGGTTTACTCAGCAAGAACTTCCAGCATGCAAACCAATTCTCACACCAAGATGGGTGAGCTTTATAATTGCTCATTTTTAGTTTCTACCAGGTGACGTTCTCAGTATTCAAGGAAAAAATAATTAATCTCTATCTCCATGTGCAGGTGATTTCAGCATTCTTGCTTGTTAGTGTTGTCTTTATTCCCATTGGAGTTGTTTCCTTGTTTGCTTCCAGAGATGTATGTTCAACCATGACCCAAATGTTTGCAGTTTACTTCTAGTCCCACATATGGTTGATTTGGAATCTCTATCTTTCTGCCAGGTTGTTGAAATTGTTGACCGGTATGATAGCGACTGCATACCAGATAATACAACTGATAAGGTCAATTACATACAGACCCCTGGAGATAAATCATGCAACCGAAATATAACAGTAAGCCTCTGGATGCAATTCTCATCTATGTTATTATTGTTTATTATTAGAGGGATATTTCTACAGTAGTAATCAATTGCTGCAGTAGCTGTAGCAGTGTAGTTAAAGCACAAAGCCAAAAGGCGACCTTAAGGCATCAAGTCATTGCATCTCCTGAGGCATGAAGTGCTAAAAATGTGTTTTCCCGAGATGTTTACCTAATGAACTCAAATTATATGTATCCAATGTATATTGGAATATTATAATCAAGTCTCTGTCCAATGGAGAGGAGTTGGTCTGTAAGCGATTATATGGTTGAAATTTTATAAAAATCTGTTTCTAAATTGATAAAGATATATTCACTTAATTTTTTGTTTCCCCTATTTTTTAGAGAGACAATCATAGAAAGAGAGCTGGCTAGAGAGAGAGAGAGAGATTTGGCCTGTTCACGCCCTTCAACTAAGATTTTTTTTATTTGTTGGCTGGTGGGGGGGGGGGAGGAGGGGTCTTTGATGAGCCCTTTGTCATCTACCATTTTTTTTCCACCGTTGCATCTCTTTGCTAATGTTTATGACAAACATGTTACAACCAATTTATTTTAGGCAAATAACAGAACTTCCCTTTTAATGGAATTAGCTCTTTGGTCCTTTTCTTAAATTTCATTTAGACTCTTGCCTCAAGCACCTCTCACAAGTGTAAGGTGCTTGCCTAGGCTCTAAAGGCAAGTGCTTCACTAAAAGCACCTTCCCTTAGGCCTTCAGAGGTGCCTTAGTGGTGCATTGCCTCACCTTGCCGAAGTGTCAAGTTGAGTGCTTGGCTCACCTTTGACTACACTGAGTAGTAGGAGGGGATCTTGGAAGCTACTCTAACATCTCTAGCAATATCATTCTCTGATACCTACTGTGTTTTTAAGGTGATAGAATGTTTTAATTTAAAAGAAATTCCTAGTTCCTAAGTTTACAAAATGGCTAAACTTAACTTCTATGTTCTTGTTTATCTGGAAAGGTACCAAAGCGAATGAAGCAGCCTATATATGTGTACTATCAGCTTGACAATTTCTACCAGAATCATCGCAGGTATTCTCCCCTGCCTTTGCCATACCCTCCAAATATTTTCTATATGATTAATGCAAAATACTATTTCATGAAATATGGCATCCTTTTTATCTTTTTTTGGTGGCCTTTGAAACTTAGATCTCTAAAGAGCAGGAAGTTATGGGTAGAAAATAGAACGTGGTTAATCCTGTCAATAATGGTATGTGGTGAAGAGTGCACCTTTAAAATTGTTGCTGCACGTTATGATTTAAGAAAGGATTATTGGATTTGGGGGTGCAGTAACATGAAATTTTTTTAATGATGGTTTTCTTACCATTTGAAAGCACAATATTTTGCCTGCTTCTTGGTAGGTAAAAATCACTGCAGTTTGTACTACAGGGAAGTGATTCCATTCATTAATTCGTGAAAAATAGCATCATCGAACTATTGGAGCATAAGAATGTGCATCTTATCAACTATATTTGGTTTTTTGGTCAATTAAAATGACACATAAAATATATAACAAGTTATAGATTGGGTATTCACATGGGCACAGCCCCACTTGTCCTTGCATTGCTTTAATTATAGTTTACTGTCGTTGACAAATATACGAAATATACTTTGTAAAAAATGGAAGTTTCCTTGTTGAAAATCAAGTGTCACCATGACTTTGTATGATACAGGTATGTGAAGAGCCGTAGTGATGCGCAGTTGAGAGATAACTCAAGTGCTTCTGACACAAGCTCTTGCAAGCCTGAAGATTCATATAATGGGAAAATAATTGTTCCTTGTGGTCTTATAGCTTGGAGTTTGTTTAATGATACCTATAGCTTCTCCCGCAACAGCTCGCAATTGAATGTGAACAAGAAGGATATTTCATGGAAGAGTGATAGGGAGCACAAGTTTGGCAGCGATGTCTATCCTTTGAACTTTCAAGCAAATGGAACTGTTATAGGCGGTGCATCGCTCAATTCATCCATACCAGTAAGCCTTTCATTACTTCTTGTCTGGTAGAATTGAAGCATAACCAGTATCATATTTCTGCACAATAGTCGACTTACTAAACCAAATGGAGCGGTTGTGCTCATTATCAGAATAAGGAAAGATGTCTGCTGTTATCTAGTATTTTAGGATGTTTTTCTGATAAATGTTTTGTTGAGATAAATCCAAAAGGAGCATAAATGGGGTACCCAGGATGTATACAAAGGAAGCAGGCTAGATTTTTCTGATAAGTTCTTAAAAATAAGGGGATGTCCAATAGATAGATCTATACAGGAGAATATCCAGACCAACCAAAACTTCTTGAATTCTGAAATTTACAATAGCTAAAAGTTCTATAAAGGAAAATGAAGTAATATTTTCTTCAAACAAAAATTTTACTAATATTTTATTAGTTTATGCATAGGAATTGCATCTCCCACAAAAAGAAAAAAGTGCAGAGAAAGAGGTTTATAAATGGGAATTTCCCTTGTGGTCAAATACTTTGCTCTTTTTTCTTTTAATTGTTTATTCTAGATGCTGTCATCATTTTTAGCATGCTTCTCTGGAGGCTACTTTGCCGTTCCTCAGCCACTCTCTCCAACTCTCTGAGAACTCTCACAAACCCTCCAACTCTCTGAGAACTCTCACAAACCATCAGAGACATTTGTTCTCTAGCTGCTGAACAGTTCAGAAGCAAATGATTGACTGTGACAGAGGATACATTTTGGAGATCTATCTGTGTGCTTGTGATGGGCTTAGGGTTTAGAGAATTTGTGGATCTAGGGCTTTAAAAATCTTAAAAGAAACGGTTTAGGTTCAAGGATGGACTAGAGTTTTGGAAATGTTATGAGAATGAGGGCAAGAGTGTACAGTGAATAAGAATAGGAAATAAGAACATGATAGGCAATCTTTCCTTAACACTTAACTCTATATTCAATATCAAAGTTTGGAATATTTTGAGTACAATGACACATGTTATAGACACTCGTTCTTGTACTAGTAACACTAGTACTCCTAATTTTAATTGGAAACGAAGGAAAACTCAAATAAAAGCTAACTTGGACTCTCAAGACACGTAAATTTAGTAAGTTTTTGACTTGACTCAATTACTAAAATCCCCTTAATACACTGGAATGGAGAATGATTAAAAACTAACCAGAACTCAAGGAATAAAAACCTAAATTAAAGATGTTTTAACCTTCAAATTTTTATTTATTTATTCAGAGTTCACCTTCAAAATCATGTAAGAATTGACCCAATATGATGTTGCATGTGAGCCACAAAATAAATCTTGAAATCTACGAAGAACAGTAAACCAATCTTTCATGGCTGTAGTTGGGTTCATTTTGCTATCCAATTCATAAAATTTACCTGTAGTTCACCTCTCCTGTTTTACCCACTTTTTTAATATCTCTAATTTATGAATAGCTGTTTGGTGTCATTCTTATCCAAAACTGCTTCAGCCAATGAGGCAAGTGGCTAACCTGGTCAAATATGTTTTTTGGCAACAGTTGAGTGAGCAGGAGGACCTCATTGTATGGATGCGAACTGCTGCTCTGCCAACCTTTAGAAAGTTGTATGGGAAAATAGAGGTGGATCTCGAGCCAAATGATGTCATTAGTGTCACATTGCAGAACAACTATAATACTTACAGTTTTAATGGCAAGAAAAAGCTTGTGCTCTCGACTACTAGCTGGCTTGGCGGAAAGAATGACTTTCTTGGCATTGCTTATCTCACCGTTGGTGGGCTGTGCTTCTTTTTGGCTTTGGTTTTCACTCTTGTATATCTTGTTAAGCCAAGGTAAATTTCTTTACCACAATAATCTTGCTCTTAATATCTAGGACTCTCTATAAGAGTGAGGCTGTCAGCTGGTGCCCTTGTTTGAGCTTTCCAATTTTGCAGCCTATTTGTTTTAAATTTGTCTGGTCAGACTCTAGGGAAGCATGTGTAGTTATTATGTAGTAATAATGGGTGAGCTAAATGTAGGCATATAATAGTTTTCTTCCTTTTACGTATTTATATTACATAAATCTCAACTTAATAAGTCATTTCCCTTGGACTTTTGTAAATTAAGAATTTACACCCACCCTTGTTAATTGAATATTTTTAAATAAGATCTTTTACATAGTTAAACTGAAGTTTTGATGTAGAAGTTGGAAATGTTATAATATATTAGGTTAAGCTTTTTATTTTTTATTTATTTATTTAATGCAAAAGCTAGTTGTTGTTCTTGAGAAAATATTATACCTGTTTATGTAATCTGCATTGCATAATAGGTTATTTAGTCTAAAGGCCTAAAATCATCTAGTTCCAGCACAATTTTGTGACTATGGTGGAGCTAGTGTTCAGTTTAATTTAGGGGTGGTAAGAACTAGGTATATGTTAGCATTAGTGTCTATTGACTAAAATGGACCCAAGTTTATTTATTTATTTTTTAAAGAAACTGGACCCAAGTTATAGGGCAATACCTTCTTTCGGAAAATGATGTGGTTATTTTGTTTTACTTATTGGAAAACCTTACGAATGATCTATTTAAATCAGTAGCTTTACATGGGAGCATGCGTAATGGTGTAGGGGTTGCTGGTTGGATTCTCCCCATGCTGCCTAGGGCCAGTGGCCACTCACTTATTAAAAGGGGAAAAAAGAAAAAGAAAAAGAAAAAAGATAACACTTAATGGGGTCATTGAAATGAATCTTTTCTTGGCCATTGGCTATCAATCTTGTAATTACCTTCCAGGCTTCTACATCTTTGTAGGCCTGCCTCTTGGCTTTTGATGCACGTGCAGTTCTTGGTTGCTAGTGACTCCAGAGTATCAGTTTAAATGACACACTCTCATGTCCTCATTTCTTCCCCTTTTTGGGTATCCCCATATTTTTTCTTATATGGCCCCTTATCCAGCATAGCACATTCATTTATTTTTGTCATATAGAGATGCTTTTCCTCCAAATATATCATACAGCTAGTTTTACCAAGATTCATATACTTTTCCTGTTGGACTTGTCAAGTATGTATGCCACATCATGCTCTAGATGAGCTTTACTTTATTGCTCCTGTCCAATCTAAAGAAACGTCCTTGTTTATCTTGTCATCCTTGTGGATAATTCTGAGTTAGATAAGAGAAGAAAGAAGCAAGTCTTTTAACTTATTAAGATTAGAAGTATCTGCTAATACCTAGTTCAGTCAATGGGGTAGGGTAGGATACTGTGCACCGGGGTGTAAAAATTCTTTATGAAGAAACATTTTTCATAAGGAGTTCCTAGGCAAAAGGAGGGTAAGTAGGATTTAAAAGCAATATGTAGATAGTTATGTCCTGTTACTAAATTTTACTTCTGTTTCCCTCTATTTTCAGGAGACTTGGAGATCCTTCTTACTTGTCATGGAACAGAAACCCAGGAGGGCGTTAAGAAAGTTTCTGGACCTATTATGATGGCTTATCTTGAGCTAATCATGGTGGATAATTTACATGATGTAATTTTATGCTTACTTCACCCTTGTGTGAGTTGTACCGATATGTTGATATATACTCTCAATAGATGCAACATGTTTTGAACAAGCTGTACCTTAGGTTACAATTGTATTTTGTTTTTATTTTTTAAATTTGTTTTTATGTGCCTATATGGTTCTGAGAGCATCTTTGTGCAATGTTCTTTAAATTTATATTCTTCTCTGAGATTAAAAAAGAAGTTAAATTCGTTTTCTGCTCTGTGTAGCATATTATGATTGCAGATTGCAGCTAGTAGCAACTTTGATGATCATCATCGCTTCATGTCTGGCTAAAATGTTTCAATCCTGGCTAAAAATATTATTTCATTCTTGTTTGTCAAGTTTAGTACAAGTTATGTTTATACTTGAAAATTTGGACCTTTTCAGGAAGTTAAAAATAACTAGTATGTGAATTTTGAAGAGTTTGAATCTGTAACATTTATTTTTTTTTTTTTTAAATTATAAAACAATGAAAAAAAAAATACAAAAGGGTTTCATATGTATTGGTGAGTTTGGAGTCCTATTGTAAGAATGCCTAATAAACATTTTTCTGCACATCAAATGCCTCAAAAACACAATGTATCACACGTTAGCCATTTGATTGAGACCATATTTTCAATTGACTAAAATTTCCTGATAAAAGGTAGCACAAATTTTGGACAAGGTTCATAGGTCATTTGAAGGCATTTTGGTACCAGCATTAATGACTGCACCTATAGGGAGCAACATAAATAATGTACCAATGTACGGGAAGAAGAAGATGGCGACAGTTTTTTTTTATACAATGGGAAGTTTCATGGTAATTTATCATTTTTGGAACATACTGTCCTAGATATGAAATCAATCGGAACAATAGGACCAATGGGGTAAAGTTAGTTGCTCAACATGATGTTAACAATATGCAAGGTTTTGGACCTCTTTAGATAGCTTAGATTCTGCATTTCTAAGTGGCTGATCTAATTTTAAAATATTTCCAATGAGAGCAGACACCAGAGCATGTAACTTCAGCTTGGAAAGCATTTTGATTGACTGAAATTTCTTTTGTGAGAAATGAGAACACAACGCATAATTTCAATTTATAAAAGAAAAAGAAAAGAAGAAGAAGAAGAAGAAAAGAAATCAATTATAATTCTTAAAATAGTATTTAACATAGTTAACAGTTCTTTTCATCACATGATGAGTTTACAGTTAGGTTAGTTGGAAAAAACAATAGGGATTGTGTTTGTGTCCATTTATAGTACTCTTAGCAAAATGTTAGAGAGGTATGCGCCTTCTGGGTAGGATGGGTCAATAGGATGATCGCATGCTGCTCCGGCCTGTCGTAGAACTGTAATTTTCCTCCCTGCCATTGATGCAGCACCCTGGTCACAAAGGAAATGATTTTCAAAGTTAATTAGAGAAATGTGTTAATTACTTCCAATTAAGATTAGAACTGGCTATATGTTTGCCCTCAAATTTCTAATTTTTGACCACCAACTTTTTGGAAGTAGCATATTTTTAACACACTGAAAATGGGGCAGCATCAATTCACCGACTGCTTTATTCCAGTCAAATGAAAGAAGTAGGAAACTTGTATTAAGAGAAATCGAGTGAAGCATTGTAGCTAATTGGTTGGAAGACTTCATGGATTCAAGAGCCATTGGGTGCACATGTAACTTATTAAAAAAATATATACACAAAAAAAAAAAAAAAAAAAAAAAAAAAAAAAAAAAAAGAAGCATAATCTTGACTCAACAGACAGGTCTTCTAAGGTATGTACTATGTATATTCCCATCCCAATGTAAAGCCATGATAATTGTTTCTTAAATTATGTAATCATAGCAAGTCCGTTTACTGAAAAGTAAGATATTATTATTAAAAGAGAAAGAAAAGAGTGAAGATTGAAGATTGAAGAGTCAACCATAGTACAGATTATAGCAATCATTCTTGGTTAAAAATCTATGTACTTTGAAGTTGATTACCTATGTAAATTTATACTCAAGGAACAAGTCAGAGATAATTATTTACCTGAAGAGTACTAACAAATAAAAATTACCTGAAGAGTAGGTAAAAACATCCCACTTTGGGTCATAGCTCCCGAACACGAACAGGTCATGAGAAGACCGCCTCTATTTGTTAATTGCATCGCTAATGAGTTTAAAGTTCTGTACATGCCTAATGCACTTTGTAAAACCTGAATTAAATAATGACCCAGTTATCAGCAGAAAATCGCACAAGAATTAGAGAGAAAAAAAATTGTACAGAAACACTTGACATGAATGTTCAAATACCTTTTTTCGTGGTGCTAATTTAGGAGGATCAACAATGACTACATCCCATGATTCATTTTTAGAAAGAGCACCCTTCATAAATTCCGTTGCATCTTCTCTGAGAAATGATATCCTTCCAGGGTCCATGTTGTTTAGAACAATATTTTCTTTTGCTAGCTCCAAAGCTGGCAATGATGTATCAACACCTAAAGGAATACTAGATATTTAAATGACTCGTGTAGCTTAAAGATACATGCAATCTTAACATGTCTGCCTCAAATAGAACCCAATAGAACATTGTCATATTCTTGATGTACACTCAAGAACCAATACAGAGAAAGTTAAGCAATAATGAAAATCTCGTGATGAAATCTCCTATGCCTAATATAATATGAGATAGCAGTGAGTATGCAGGGGATGAGGTTATGTATTACTCGTGTATTGATAATAATGATTTAATCATTAAGTATGGAAGATTTCTAAAAGTTTCATAAGAAAAGCATTGAACAACCTAATGGTTCTTTGACCAAAAATTACATTCAGACGTTTTGCATTGTATATTATTTTTTGCTCCATATTTGTCAGATCTTATATGCACAATGGCTAAATTTTACTAAGTTCATTTAGATTTTGACAAACAAAATTTTAAATAGATGAAATTCTAATCACAACACACACACACACAAAAGAACTGGAAAGAAAAGTTCACATAATTAGTCAACCGTGCCTTCAAGAAGTTCAGATCTTAATTAGGAATGTGACACATGAGATGGTGAAGCAAAGCCCCACAATAAGAATCATAGATAAGTCATATCCAGCAAGAATTGAAAAGGAAAAATGACAGTCAGCAATGAACTTATACCAGTGACATTCACGGCACCTCCTTGTGCTGCATTCAGAGCAAAACCACCACTGTAGCAGAAAATATCAAGGACTTTTTGACCATCTGAAATTGTTGATATGAACTGACGGTTTTCACGCTGATCAGCATAAAATCCTGTCTTCTGGCCCTCCAATGAAATTGCATACAAAATCCCATTTTCCATAACCTAGCATAACAAAGTTACAAGTTGGCATAAGACACATTCAACAAATCTCATAAAGAATGTTATAAGACAAGAAGATTCAGCCAGAAGGCACTTCCAAGATTTTATATCAACTTGGATTCATGGAAAAGGTTCAAATTATATACAAGTTGCATGAACATGAACCCAGCTCCGCATTGGCTAAGAAGAACTTCATATTTAGGTAGAGTACAAGTGTTATTACTTTGGTTCCAATTCAAAGATCTTAGATTCCATGAAAGGAGAATTCTTCAATCAGAAGGCCCTTTGTTATAGTTAAGTTACACACACACACACCCCAATGGTTATCGAACCCATGACCTCGCCCTCCATCTCATTATTATGGAAGGAGGAAGTTCCGTTTGAATTGGAGCCCATTGGCGTCAATTAGAAGACCCACAGAAGATGAAATGGCCTAAAAATATACATGCCAATTAAAATCATTACCAGACACGAACCAAATTTTGGATTCACAAGGGTAGAAATAAATGCAACAATGACTATGAGTCAAGTTATTTCAAATATTTCAATGGAATTAAAAAAAAAATGTTAGTTGATTCATGTAAGAAATAGAGATATCCAGACTATTTTTACTGTTTCAGATTAGCAAGGATCATGGTCCCTGAAATTGGCAGTTTCCTCACTGAAAACATATTTCAAGAGCAGCAACGCTTCAGAAAACCTTTACAATCCAAGAGGCGTGCATCCCTAGTAGGTGAGTGCTTGCAACCAGATGAGATTTGGGAGTCCCAGGGTTTTGTTTTTAGTGGGGGGGATCCTTCAGTGTTGTATGCATATTAGGGTGCATGTCAAGGTATAATATCACCATGGTGATCGAGAAGAAATTGGTAAAGGCCAAGATTGAAATGAGCAAAATGTAATGTTTCAAAGGATTTTCTACCTTCGTTCTTTCTGGACAAGCAGATGGACGCATTTCCTTCAAATCTGATAAATTTATTCCTTCTTCTTTTAAAATCTCAACAGAAGGTCTCCAGTTTATATGATTAATTTCATCAATTCTACTGATACAAGCCTCAATTTCTTGTTTGTACTTCTCAACCCAAGCAGCTGATGATGCTATTACAGCTATATCTCCAAAAACATCAACAATTAATCCTGACAATCTGAAATAAAGAACTGACATCAATTAAGTGTATTGGCATTTCCAGGAACAATTTAATTTACAAATAGAAGGGGTATGTGGGATCACCATTTCGTTCTGGATGCAGGACATATGTTGGACTCTGGTTCTGATAATACCATTTGTTCTGTGGACATAGGACTTACATTTAGCTTTTCTAACCATCACCATCACCACCACCCCCACCCCTTCCCTTCCCCCCCCCCCTCTCCCCCCAAAATAAAAAAAATAACGCTCCATAAGGTTATTTATATTGATTTAGCAATGATATTTATATATTTTTTAGCACATATATGTATGTTTGTATATGAATTCTTTTCAAAGCTCTATATGTCTGGGAAAAGTGTATAAGTCAATTGCCCATGTAGTTACTTTCTAGAAAGCTATACCCAAAGCCTCCTTTGTCGATTGGAAATCAAGACCTTTTTTAGCTTCATGTGTGCTTGTATATGATGCATGTATACACACATGAATAAATGACTAGCATGGGAATAAAGAACATGAACAATTTCTTATCTCAACCTCAAATCAAATGGTAATTTTTATGGACATGGCAGATGTTATTAAGAAATTAAAAAAAAAAGGCCGCCAATAAAAACTTCACCTAACTAATTATGTCAATACCTGTCTCCTTCACTATTTACTAAACGATATGCATTTGTATTGGCCGAGGGAAGCCCCAAACTCTTACGTAATTCTCTAGCTGAATCAATTCTTGCTTCAAGCAGTTTCTCCATGTTCAATGCACATGGAGGATCTCTGTTTCATATAAAGTAACAGCTTAACATCCTTGTAAAAGAGATAAAACTGTAAGGGGAATCCCTTTTTAAGTAAATACCTTGTTGCTTCCTCTTCTAGCTGCATTAGCCGAACACAAAACATGGAAACTGAATTATACAATCCCCACCCTATTGGTTTCTCTGTCCCATCAGCTACCAGCACAATATCTCCAGTCCTGGGTGGTGGTCTACCTATTATTCTATCAACGGCTCCACTGTACACCATTGGGCTACCATCCTTAAAGAGCTGTGTCTTCCCCTTCTTTAGTACAACCTTTGCAACACCTACCAAACACAAACCAATTACAATAAGATTTTAAACTTAAATGAAATTAAAACATTGTAGACAAGAGTTTCCCATATAAGACATTGCTCAAGTTAGACAGCAAAAATAATGAAATGACTCTGTAAAAGGGGAAAAAATGTTTAGCATTTAGAGTATAATCTTCATTCTTCACAAAGGAAGATGATAATGATGAAATGTTCCAACATCACCCACATTAAAGGTTAAGAGAACCAAAGATACACCACTGGGCGAAAGTGCAATTTCGTACCAAACTGCAATTTTGCTCAAGTTCAAATTGTTGCAGTGGGCTTGAAATATCTATAGCATAGGGTAAAAGAGAGGACGGATGTTCCATTTAGAAAAGGAAAAATAAGAAAAGGTCATCCCCAATGCACAAAGCTCTCACTTATAGGGTCTAGGAGCGGTGATTGGTAGCTAGTGTAACCCCCAATTTTTTAAAGGAGATGCTGATTCTTGAATGCAAACCCGCGATATGTTGTTTTGGGTGGAAGGCAATTGCCATCGCACCAAGGCTAGACCTCTTAGAAAACGGGAAAAAAAAATAGCATCATAAAAATTGTGACACCAACAGATTTTTGTATTAACATGCCAAGAATTCTCACCAATAAAATCTCTCAAAATGAGCACAGATTACGTTTACACAACTCTCAGGACCCTAAAGGAAAAGAGCACAAATCGACTATATCACAGGAATTGAATTGTTCAATCATCTGAAGGTCTAACAATACAAACCCTTCAAGAGGTCATTAAAATAATGGATACAACACCACACTGACTTCAAATTTTAATATAAATCAAAGTTGATACATTGACACCCTAGTGTAAAAAATTTATAAAAAAAACTTGCAAATGAAAGTAACAAAAAAACGAAGTATAATTTTTCAAAGAGTGTTCCTTAAACCCTGAACTTAGTCATGACCTAAATCCAAATATGTTGCGTTGGTGTTAATTGTATGTAGCCAAATCATCAACGTTTTTTTTAGAGAGCAACTTGCCTTGACTGTCAGTTCCCCTCATTTTCCCATATTCTCTTCTTCCAATTTTTTTTTTTTTTCCTACTACGGTAAGTAAAACTAGCCAGTTAACTTGTTGGGCTCATTAAAAAGAAAGAAAAAGCCATTGTCATTATACAGAAGGACTATGCAACCAATTCTACAAAAGGAGAAGAAGAAGATAAGGTCGTCTACATTTTCCAAGTTTCCAATGACCCATTTGATTTCATACATTGCAGAAACAAACAAAATTTATGCATAATATATATATATATATATATATATATATATATATATATATATATATATTTTGGCTTTTACATGTATTTATACTGCATAATCAGACAAACCCAGAAACCAAAATTTGCAGATATTCACATAGAAACAGGAAAAAAAAAAATGGTCTTAAAAATACCCAGATGCTCAATAAACTAGGACACAGAGAGAGACCTTTGGGTCGAGAAGAAGCAATTTCTTGAAGAGTGGTGCCTGGTATTGAAGAAAAAGATAGAGACTTTATCAAGCGCGCCGAAATGTGCTGCATGTTTTTGAGAATACACAAAAATAGTTTTTTTTTTTTTGTTAAAATTCCCTTACCACTTATATTGATTATTTTTATAAAAACAAGTGAGTAATAAAATTTGGAAAAATATTGTATAATAAAACTCTTAATTTGGTATCTTTCTCAATTTTTTTTTTTTTTTTTGGAGAAAAAAGACCATTCATGATTTTTATTTTTCAGCTATAACAAATTAAAGACCGATAGAAGGAACAGACTTCATTCAAACTTTTAAAGGTAAAAAAAAAATTATTCCCCCACTTAAGGCATGTGTAATAACATTACCTTACCAATAAACATGAATGAAAAAATAACTCGTAAAGAGTTTACATGAGAAAAACTATCTTTATCAAGTGTCTATATGCCAAATTAAACTCTAAAGTTTATGCATAAATGCTTACTATATATGGTTGTAATTGTAATAATTCATTTATTTTATGAGTGTAACAAAAACCAAACTACAATTTATCTAGGTACTAAAAATCATGTTTGATTGCAACATAAATATTTCATTAAAAAAATCATATGACTTATAGAAAATCTTTATATGTAAAAATCAAAGCTTTGAATAATGCTAAAAATGAGATGATTTTGTTTAATGTAAATAATAAAACATAAAAGCAAATAGTATTAATCATGAGAGTTCTAATGTAATTTGCTTTTTGATAAATTCAATAGTTACAATTGTACCCTTAGCGCTCACTACTTATTCTTTAACACTTAGTTTGTTTTAAAGTAAAATATTTTACATATAAAACATTTATAGTAAAATATTTTCAAGTGCTTGGTATATATGACAAATAAAATTTTCAAGTAAACCACAAAAATTAATGGCTCAACCAGCACTAGTGACCGGAACAATGGCTTCGATGACTGCATTAGGAGAGGTGTTTTCGGTGACCAGATTGCAAGTACCAGTAGCTGAAATGGTGTCTCTAGCCATTGAACTGCCAGTATTGATGATTAGAATAGCGACTTTAGTCATCAAACCTCCAGGATCAATTACTAGAAAGGTGTCTCTGGCCATAGAACTACTGGCACTGGTGGCTAGAACAACAACTTTGGTTATCAAACCTCCGGCACTTGTCTCCAAAATGGCGGCGTTGGCCACCATACCATTAGCATTAGTCGTTGGAACGACAAATCTAGTCACTGAGCTGGAGGCATCGATGATCAGAGTGGTGGCTTCGACCGTTGGATTGTCATCATCTATTGCCTAACCCACTAAATCGATGATCTAGCCATCATATGGGGTGAAGGGAAGTCACAGTGTTTTTTTTTTTTTTTTTTTTTTGTAAAATGCTTTACCAAAATTTTAAAGTAAAATGTTTTACAACTTTTTATAAAGGATTTTACTGTCAAAGAAAAATATTTTATAAGTTTAACCACATTTTACATGCAAACAAACACCTAAAATTATTTTACTTCAAAACAAAAGCATAAATGAAAAATAAGTGTTAAAAATTGTGATAGAAATGTTTTTTTTTTTAAATTTTTTATGAGTGTGTGTCTATATATATATATATATATGTATGTATATAAATAAAGGATCCATTAATAAAATTAGATTAACTTTTAAATAAAATTTATGGGTTCTAGTTAGCTTAATTAATAAATTTTGCTGTCGTTATAAATTAAAATTCTATTATATCTAATAAAAAAAGTTTTGTTAACAAAAATAGGGGGAGAGGGAGGATTTTGAAAATTTATGAGGGGCCATCAAGTAAAATTTGCTCCTAAATTTTTTTTTTCTTTAAAATAAAAGGAAAGGGAGGGTTTTGAATAATCGAGGGCATGGGCCTTGGTCCCCCTCCGATCCTCCCATCCAATAAAAATAAAACCATTTATTTTAAAAATAATTGTTTATGCCAAATAAACTCCAACTCTCACCTTCCCTTAAAAGTTACCATGACTTTTGAGTGGATTTGTGGTGTACCTTTGTGTTAGAACTTCTTTCCCTCCTTCCCTCTCCCTCCCTTGTGTGTGTTTGTTTCTCAAAAAAAAAAAAAAAAACTCACTCCAACATTTTTTGGAAATTTGTAATTATTTTTAATAGTTGAGATTTAGAGTTTAAAAAACTGTTTCTATCACATACCCTGAATAAAATTAAGAAGTAAAAATATTTTATGAAAGAAATGAGACTAATTACACTCCATACCTTTTTTAAAAAAAAAAAAACTGGTCCAATTCAGTCTGGCCCGGTCCTAACCCATAATTTATTTATTTATTTTACTGCGCTCATGAAATATTGTTTGTGTGTAATATCTAGACCAAAATCTTCTGAAGATGGAACTGTAGATAATAATAATAATAATAATAATAATAATAATAAGCAATGTAGATTGACCTTGAAACTGGAGATTAATGAATAAAGATTAAGACTTCAACCTTTCATTTTGCATTATAGCAGATTTTCAGAATTCAAAAAGATTGTTCAAGTTTTATGTGATACAAGTTTCAGTTTTAAACATGGTGTTACCTTCACCTGTGTTCAAAATTAAGAGGCCAACAATGCGAGTTTATGGGATGGGCTATCACTCATTATGTATTCCGAGAATTAGCCATCATAGTTTGAACAATTGCTCTATCCTTGTACTGTTCTTATGTTCTTCAAATTTCGGCAATGTTTCTTATACATCTGCCAATCAATACATCGCGAAGAACTCAAACATCTTGCAAGGTGCATATCCTTGTGTAGTTTCAAGTTTCAACTATCATGATATTGTCACTGGGATTTCTTGGGATATTCATTATAGCAGGGTCAAAGGTTGGCACATGTAACATGCTATTTTCATTATTTCATTAGCTTATGGAACTGAAAGAAACTCAGTCCTTCCTTCCTTCTTTTTTTTTTCCTCACATTTTTGGCTAAAAATCATCTTATAGTCGGTTTAAAATCCACTTATTTTGCTAAAATTAAAAACTTTTTGCTGAAAGTATTGTAGATAAAGGTAAAAGTTAACTGAAATAATATAGTGAGACCTATAAATAGTACCAAAGAGTACACTGAAACCCTTAAATAGTAACAGAAATAAACTAAATAGTAAAATAAACGGACTATTTAAACATAGTGAAATGCACTTTTTGATAGAGAATGATGAATTAAATGACAAATTAGCATTGGGTCGATGATTATTTTAATAATAAATTTTACATTAGAAAAACATTAGCACCTGTTTTTCATTAAAGTCTAACATTAAAAAGTACGAGCTTTTGAATATGCAGTTTTTGTCAACATTGCTGGAAATTCTACACTAACCATTCCTGCTGCTACTTTCTCAGAGTCAACAATAGCCCAAAAATCTCACAGCCCTTACAGAACCCTTAACTTGGGAAGCAATATTAGGAAACGCAATGACAAGTGGACAAGGAAATTCAGCCATAAAATATTATGAGCATGAAGCATGAAGCATGAAGTATGAAGCAAGAAGGACTAGGAAATCATTGATTTACATTACTGGAATGTGTGTCTAAATAGAGAGCGCTGAGAAACCATATGAAGCCTAAATGCTACAATGCCAAATAAGATTGTATTGATTGAGCCATTCTAGAATTAGGATGGAGAGATATTCGAATTTGAGTTCCTTTGTGTGCGAGAACCGAACGGTATCACTAAACCACAATACTCTTGACAGAGTACAGAGCTCTTAAATGCAAATGGATATTCCAAAAACTAAAAAGACTGAAGATTAACAGTGTCAGCGCTTGTAAGTTACATTCAGCCAGCTTAAGGAAGAACTCATGTTTAAAATTCAGACACCATAACTTGACTCAAATGTGCATTCCATCTAAACCTGCAATTAACTCAATGACTAAGCTCCAGCATTTTAGCAAAATCTATGATAATCCGTACCATAATGAGAAGCAGCAAAACAAACTCAGAAAACATTTGGGCCTACCAAATCAACAGACTCACCTGCAAAAAGGAAATCAGTGGAAATGTTCCATAGAAATTGTACTTGTACCTTTTTTATATATATAGACATATTATACTAATACCTACTATAAGATACTATGGATTATAGCATAAATAAGTTTAAGCTTGAAAAAAAAAATCTAAAGAACTTTATTTATGAATTTATAATGGGTGAAAAAGCCAAAAGACAAACTCAAACTAGCACTTCAAAACCCAAACCAAATATCCAGAACTAGGAAAACAAACTAATACCGACCAATTAAGATAAAGTCATTATCGTCAAGAACCTGAACATCTTTTTCTCCAACAAAATTCTCCCGGCCAATTTCCTTCACCAAATTAACAAACTCTACCCTCTTTGCCAGAGGAAGAGGTACATATGGGAGCCTGAAAACTGGCCTCACAACTCCAAGTTGAGCAAGAGCAGTGTTTAAGCCAATGGGATTTGGCTCATGAAAAAGCCACTCCATCAGAGGCATGAGCTTTGCATTCAGTGAAGGGTTTTTTCCTCCAAACATAAGTTCCCGCATTAATCCGGGAACCAGGTTGCTAGTAACAGATATCACCCCAGTCGCTCCATAGCTCCATCTAGAATCATGACACTCATCATCATTCCCACTCCACACTACTATACCCTTATCTGTATACTGTTTGACCCGATCATTTCCAACACACTCCTTAACTCCAGCCAAGTAAGCACTCTGGGCTATAGTGTGAATTACAGGTGGGGGAATATCTTGGCCAGTCCGCGAAGGCACATTGTATATGATGCTGGGACCCATTGATAGAACACTTTCAAAGTGAGAAACCATTCCCTCCTTGGAGGTTTTTCCATAGTAGGGATTAATGTGAAGGGCACCATGCATTCCAACAGCAAAACCCTGTTCAGTAGCATGAATTGCTTCCCTTGTGGAATTGCTTCCAGTGTTTCCAATAACCTTAATTGATCCACCAAAACAGTTTACTGTGTGGCCAATAAGCATTATATGTTCATCCCAGCTCATCAATTGGCCTTCACCGGTTGTGCCACCAACAATAATACCTTCAGCACCTTTGACAATCTGCATGTTTACCAAGTCATCATACGCTTCTAGATCAAATCTACCATCAGGTAGGTATGGAGTTTTGATGGCTGTTATCAATCTAAGAGCCTTTATATCATCTGTCGATGTCCTGAAAACATAGTAAGAGAATAAATAATATCTAAGGCACCAATTCTCACTACAAAAAAAAATGGATATCTGAGGACAACCACTACAGTACTACTATTTCTTTTGAAACAAATTAAAATGTTCCATCATTTTTTTTTTACTGCTGATGTTAGATCTGTTAAAACACAACCACACGCTTACACCAGCACAAATGCACAACATTATGTAATTTGTACAAACTGACCAGTACACTACCAGCAGTCAGTAAGACAACCAAAAAATATTTATTTTACTTGATCAATTCACAATACCAGACAAATGACTCCAATACTCACCAGCCAGCAATGGATCTTTGGGCATAGATTTAGGTACTGTTCATGTGGTGCCTCAGTTATTTGAACTTAGAACCTCCTTTTGAAAAATTCAGGAGGAGAGTATATACATAAATATTGCAACAATTTTTATTAAAGCAAAAAACTTTCAAGTATACAGGGGGTATACAGAGAATGCACCAACATCAGCCTCTCAAATTACGAGAGTGTATATATCTTCAGTCTAGGGACAATAAATATGAAAAAAATATTGAATATATAAGCTTTTCCTTCAGAACCTAATTAAAGCAGAGCTGATCTCTGACAAACTATAAGTACAATACACATTCACACACCAGACAGTTAAAACATTAAATACAAGGCACAACAGATGGCACAACAGCCCAGACATTTGATATGAAAAATTCATCTATATGGAGAAAATGTCATTTGATAATTTACCTATTTTTAACTTCCAAACTGCGCATTGGAAGATGGAAATTAGGTATTACAGCTGCTTGCGGAGACCTCCACTTTGCATTCCTACCTCATAGCAACAGAGAAAATGAAATTAGCAAAATTAGCAAAACAGAGTTTTTGGCAAGAAGACTTGGCCCCTTTCTCAAGTTTCATGCCAGCACTTGTTAGCAATAGAGTTCAGTAAAGGGACAGTCCTCCATAAAAATATAAATCAATCTATAAAGATCAATTATATGTCTAAAAGACTAAGTAAAAAAGTAACAAATCAAGAGAAATTAATTGCAAAAATAAATCAAATGTACACAAGACTATGCAGCTGAGCAGAAATTGTATTTCATTTGATTCTCAAAACAAAAGCTTAACACAGCGGTCATTCTAGCTCCCCAACAACACCCCCTCCCCCCACCCAAAAAATTAGGCAGTTGAAGGCTTGATGCAAGTCAATAAAGCGATCTTCTAAATTCAAATGAAAATTTTAAGCACCTAAAAGTTTTTCTATCAAACAAAGACTTTTCAGTTTTTAACCAAAACTTTTTTTCCAGTTGCTTGCCACAAGATTTCTCCTGCATCCTGGACTAACAAAAAATAGCTGAAGTAAGCATTTAACAATGGCAAAGGAACCTATACTATGCTTTTCAAAATCGATACAATGTCCATCCTAAACTTCAAACGGAGAAATGTTCCCCTGAGTTATTGTTAATAAGCACTTTGCCCTCTACCGTTAGGATTTCCGTCAAATTTAACAACGAGGAAGCTATTAGCATGTCTTCATGTCACAAAAATCTTCATTTACTCAACGTAATTTATAATTTGAAAGTTAGGGAAGGGGAATTTAAACTATGGACGTCTCCATCAATATATTATTGATGTTGCACTAATTACATCCATTGTCACGTCAGTTTACGTTCTCTACTAAAATCAGGAGTTCCACTTTAGCTACGCAACCAACAACCTAGACACAACATTCCATAGTCTCAAAAAACCCAATTAGAGCTCACAGGTTTGCGGAACTCAAACATAGCACAAAATGCGTCTGTTTTTCTACACGCTTTAAGGATACCAACAAATACTACATTCTAATCTAATAGCTAATATATATAATTTCCTGTTTTAACTTATAGCATCAGCCAAACCCAGATAACAATCAGTTTTTTAGTATAAGCGAAAATTGAAATTCAGATATCTTATTCATGCATAAGAGACACTTTAACCGTTGAACTAACGCCACGACAACAAAAATATAGCATTAGTCAGACCCAGATACCAATCAATTTTTTAGTATAGGTGAAGATTGGAAGTCAGATCTCTTATTCATCCGCTTGAGATACTTTAACTAACTGAAACCCACATAAAAGTGACGAGAAACAAACGCCACGACAACAAAAATGGATCACAGATCAGATAATTAAAAAAATGTATAATAATGGATTTATTACTTAACAAAGTAAGAAAGTGACAGCAATTTGATAAAGTAATAATAAATAAAAAAATTAACCTCTTATAGTTATCGGGAGAGGTAGGACGCGCAAACTGTAGAGCAGGGTTTCTGAGTGACAAAGTATTGCACTTCAAAGCAGCCATTGCAAAGAGTGAGATTTTAATCAAAAACCGAATCCGAGCGAATAGAGAGTAGTAGGAGAAAGAAGGGGATGTTGTTCAGTTAATAATAATAATAATGGTAGTGGTGAAGAAAAGCATTGTGGCTTCGCCGTCGCCGCCGGAGGAGGAGGAGGGTTGATTGTGGGTGGCTGGTGGTGGGCTTCAGTTTAGAGGCGGCTGGGTTTTTTGTTAGGGTTTTTTTTTTTAGTTTGAGGCGGGCTGTGTAGACGCGAGTTGGGAAACGTAATTTATCACCAACGTGATAGTAGAAGTAGCTAGGGGGACTGGGTGTAGAACTTTTTTTTTTTTTTTTTGATAAACGACTTGGAGTAGAACTTGACTTAGATACGAACCTTATATGCCCACTAAAGATCTAGTTTCAAATTTTCAATCAAATCTAGAAAAGCCTAATTATTGTATATTTAACATTTGTATTGATTAATGAAATTTAAATAATGTTTGTCTGTTTCGAGAGAGAATTAAAATTCAACGTGATGATAACGTTGTATTTGACTCCACACGTTTTCACAAAGGTCTTTTAAGAACATTCACATTAGAAGACTAGTGACCGTTTGGTATGGTGGTTTGAACAATACTTTTCAGTTTTTAAATAATATTATATGTATTTTTATATACTTTTTCACTCATACGTATTTCTAAAAAATATAAACAACATTACTAGAATGATATTACCAAACAGTCTCTATGTTAGTGTAGTTTTATTAGACTTTGTGCCCATTTGGTTAAGTTTTTGGGGGGAAAAAAAACATGTTTTTATGGTTTGTTTGGGATCTGCTTATTTTGCTGAAATTGAAAATCTTTTATTGAAAGTACTGTAAATAAAGATAAAAGTTAATTAAAATAATACAGTAAAACCTATAAATAGTAGCAAAAATAAGCTGAATGGTAAAATAAACTGGCTTTTTAATTTAAAGCCAAATGCACAGTATCTAAATGTGAGTTTAGTTGAATTTGGGTGTTTGGTAAAATTTCATAAACGTGTCTTTTTTCCACCGCAAACTTGAATTTTAGGGCAAGTTTGGTAAGGAATTTCAAATAACAATTTTCAATGTTTAAGTGGACAAAAAAAAACATATTTGGTAGGAAATTTAGAGCCTGTTTAATAAGAGATTTCTAGTAACATTGTTGTTGTTTTGTGAAAATACGTGTGGGTGAAAAAGTGTGTGGGAATATGTATAATGTTGTTTAAACCCTGAAAACTGTTGTTTAAACAATAATAACAAATACTCCTTTAATTTAGGAGTGTTTGAGTTATGTTTCTTATTTTAGGGTGTTTAAACACTATATTTAAAGAACTCATTCACACCAATGCTCAATTTTCAAATAACATTGCTTTATGGCACTTTTGAGAATTTTCTCTCTTCAAATAAAATAATAATACTTTTACTATACTCATAAGTTAAAAAAAAAAAAAAAAAACACGTACACATACTAAACACACAACTATGTATTTTTACATTTTAAAATATGTTATTTGAAACATGATATAAAACACATTTTTTCCATTATGAATACTTTAAACACGTATTTTCACAATATTCTTTAAACCACAGTTTTCACATCATTTTGAATAACAATACATAAATTTGCTACCAAATAGGCTCTAATAAGTATTCCACCAGCTGAGTTGCTATTGCAAAACGTAGAAATCACAATAACATTACCGTTGGAATTTTTGCTTTTTATCTCTAAAATACCCTTAGCTTTCTCATGAAAGCTCCATTTTACCAACTCTTTCACCATAAAATATTTATAAGAAAATCATACGGAGATAAGCAATTGCTATAATCTAACCACAAAATAGTGATACCCACAGAAAATCATATGAAGATAAGCAAACTGCAATGTTTTAACCACAAAATACTTATAGAAAATCCTACAAAGATAAGCAAATTGCAATCATCTAGGTCATGGGTTTAGGAATTAGAATTTTTGGGGTTACGGAGAGACAAATTGGAATTGGTTTTGGGTTTACAAAGAGAGAGATGTGTTTATGTTAATTAGCCATAAACCTTTAGTGCTACTTTGGGGCTACGGGAATAAACAGGGGGAGGGTGAAGAAATGAATGGATAGGGTGCGATCATACCAAAAGTAATGCACTGAGTCCCATCAAGCGTGTTTGGACGAGAGTAGTCCTAGGATGGGTGATCTCCTAGAAAGTCCAGGTGTTGCACCCCTTTCTTTTTGATTACCAAAAAAAAAAAAGTCTATGAAAGATTCTGGAGGATAATAAGAGAAGGAAATGGAGAAGATTTTTATGGGAATGAGAAGAAATGAATGGATGAGAAAAAGAGAAGGAATAAAAAAGAGAAAAAAAGGGCAAGTGTTTATGTTGGTTTCGTGTGTCAACTGTAATGTAACTATGTAAGGCAATGTACAAAAATAAAATATATATAAAATTTTGCTATTATTAACACAATATTTTTACAAGAATTTCATAACAATGCTTAAGTTACATGTTATTGGTTCTCATTTTAACTCCATCATACATCATTTTTATTATTATTTAATAATAGCTTGTTGTAAGTGCTCAAAAAATCAAGGCCCAAGTCCACTTAGACCAGTGGTATCATGTCCTTCAATTTAGCCCAAACAACAGAATTTGTATAAAGTGTGAGGAATTTAACCAAGTGCAATTCTATTTTATGTCCAAGCCTAAAATTGAAGAGTCCAAGATATTAAATAAACGGAATTTAAACAACAACTAGGATTAGTAATCTCCTCGGGATGGCCTGAGGACCAACCTTTTTTATATAATAGCAGCTTAAGTTTTACACTAAGTGTGTTCTCTAGTTCTCTTTCTTGTTCTAGTAATTTTTGGAAATTGATCATCCCCTTTTTCAGGTGGATTCCACTCCTTTTATAGTCCTTTCCTATGCATCTTGACAATCCACCTGTACGTTTCTAGGCATTCTCCTAGATACTTGTCCCATCAAGGCTCTAATGAAGGTGGTAGAAGGAAATGCTAGCTGTGAAGTTACTGTTCAGGGGTCATTTTCACATTAAAGCAGCTGATAAGGTTGGTGGAGGGTGTTGAATGCGGAGGTGGAAGAGATATCCTTCAAGAAGCTTCCTCCCACCTTCCTTACCCAGATTGCCATAACCTTTCCTTTCCTCGGGCCTTTTAGGGATACCCGTTACCCTGATTCCTTCTTTCTCCTTGAGTAGATGAGGTTCTCGAAACTTGCTTAGCCCCTAACCCTGGATTACGAATATTTGTTTCTTGGTATTGACTCTTCAGTCCTCAGACCCCACACAATAACCTCTTATAGTTATCAATGGTAGTACACACACACTAGGTTCGAGTTACACTTGGTATAAGTTTTGTCATTATTACATTACTTAATAACTTTCAATTGGATATATTTTTGACAAATCCACTGTTAGATTATATTATCTTCTTATATCCTTCATGCTAATAAAATATCAATATGATCATAGGTCAGTAAATGTCATGTATAAAATGTTTATCTTTCAAATTTTATATACTTTAAAATTATACACAAAACATTAGTTTTGGATCAAATAGTAAATAACATCTGACTATCAACTAACATGAAATTTGTTGTCAAGAACAAAGAAGATATGCAATTCAACTGTAGGATTTTCAAAATATTAACTCAATAAAAAGTTATTAAGCGTTGTAACATTAACAAAGAGTTACGCCAAGTGTTTCTTTGTTATAATCCTATATAACAAAGAAAAAGGAAACATAATATCATCTTTCATTTGTAAAATTTCCATTCTCATGTAAGCAGGTGGGTTATTGTTAGGAACCTAGAGGTTCCTAATGGGGATGGGTATGAATTGTAGGGGAATTGATGGGAATTGTAGGAAAATTGACTTAATTCGAGGTAGTCACCCTCCATAGAGAAAAAGAGAGATTAAGAGAGAGAGAGAGAGAGAGAGAGAGAGAGATGCACTAATGCATTAAGAAGTTGATTTATTCTTCATTGATATCTCATATTGGATTACAATCATGTATTTATAGGAGACTGGATCTAATCTCATTGGCCCACATGACCTCATCCTATTGGTTCTATTATTCCCCATGTACATTAATAATTCCAACATGTGCTTAATGTGATTAACCATGTGCATTAATAATTCCAACATATGCTAAATGTGATTAATATGCTTGGAATTGTAACTAACTAACTAAATCTCAATACAACAATTATTATTCACATGCTTATAGAGGTTCCTAACATTTTCCTCCGCTTGAAAACACCTTGCCCACAAGGTGTTGTTAAATAGCATCTTCATTAAAGGAGATCTTCCAACGGACCAATACCTCAGTGACGTTTTGATCACCATATTTATGCATTTCTCTTTAACAAGCGGTCCCGTGCACCTGAAGGTTTCTTCTTTGTAGATCTTCAAACTTTGCTCAAATTCTTGAGCCTTTAATGGTTCTTCAATCTTCAAGGTCTCATTGGTTCTTTGAACTTTGAAATATTCTTGTATTTTCAAGACCTCATTTGATTCTAAAACTATTAAAATTCTTGGCGCTTGTATCTTGGATTCTTGGATCACTGACACTTGGATTTTCAATTCTTGAATCATAAACTCTTGAATGGAAGCCTCCATTAGTGCATCAAGAATTGGTTCTTGGAAGATCATCATCACCTTCTTTGTTGGTTCTTTTGACTGAACTTCAAGGGCAGCATGTATGTGTATATCATCATCCACTTTGATACAGAATTCAATATCCTGGCTTGCAACAACAGGAGTAGATTCTTGGAACTTGATTTGTTTTTCGAGTTCCATTGAATCAAGAGATTGTAACTCTTCTTCGGATATGTTTTCAAGATCCTCTTGCACTCTTGAAAGTTCTTCCTTCATGGCCATGTTAGATTCAACCAAGACCTTGACCTTCTCGGAAACTTCATTCACCATTTGTTGTAAGTCTTTCAAGATTTCTTGTCGGTCATATTCACCCATCTCGAGATCGACAACTCTGATACCAAATGTTAGGAACCTAGAGGTTCCTAATGGGGATGAGTATGAATTGTAGGGGAATTGATGGGAATTGTAGGGAAATTGACTTAATTCGAGGTAGTCACCCTCCATATAGAAAGAGAGAGATTAAGAGAGAGAGAGATGCACTAATGCATTAAGAAGTTGGTTTATTCTTTATTGATATCTCATATTGGATTACAATCATGTATTTATAGGAGACTAGCTCTAATCTCATTGGCCCACATGGCCTCATCCTATTGGTTCTATTATTCCCCATGTGCATTAATAATTCCAACATGTGCTTAATGTGATTAACCATGTGCATTAATAATTCCAACATGTGCTAAATGTGATTAACATGCTTGGAATTGTAACTAACTAACTAAATCTCAATACAACAATTATTATCCACATGCTTATAGAGGTTCCTAACAGTTATAGAGAATAGATTAGACAAAACTAAAGTTTGCTAGGAAGAAGCAAGCTTACCGTTACTTCTTTGGTGTAGCAAACTTTGTTTCCCCTGAACTTTCTAATGCTCAAATATTGTGGCCAAAAATGGGGTTCTTACAATAGTGATTGATGATTTCTTCATCATTGTTGGTTCTGAAGAGGAATTGGTGAACCTTGTTCAATTGGTTGAGAAGTATATTTTCCCTTTTTCAGATTATTCATTTTCTGCTTTTCTTGGATTGCTTATTTGTTTGTGATTTTTGTTTATAGTCTTAAGTAGTCTTCTTAGTATAAAACTAATAATGCTATTGGAATTGAACCACAGGTGGAATGTTAATGTCAACACTAACTATTTTATTTTCAGCACTTTGCAACACAATCTTTGGCATTGGAGATTGATAGATAAATATTAAACACATTAGTCCAATGTAATAGGTCCAAGCTCACTCCTAGTTGTACTAATAGTTTTGGATTTAGTCGTCTATATATACTCATGTTATGGTTCATTGTAACACAAGTTATGTATTACACTCTTACATGATAAAGATGTAACCCTTAAAGGTTTCCTCCATGGAGGTAGGGTGACAAGGCTGAACCACGTAACCCCCATATTCTTAGTGTTCCTATTCTATGCTTCCTCTTCTACATCTACTCTAGCACATACAACATGGTATACACATCCACTCTGGCATATATAACATGCATGGTACACACATCACGTTGCTAACATATACAAAGACAAAGCATTCATGTGGCAAGGATGTAATGTGACAAGTCACATAATTGACCTTGCTTATTGATGCAATTACTTCTCTTTAATGTGGTATATATTTATAGAGATTGATTTAAATATTATCCTTACGAATTAATGTGTATGTATGTATGTATGTCCAATAATGTCAAAATTGTCTTTTGCTTCATCTCTAGTGGAGATTACCCTAAAATGGGAGTTTAGATGGTATCTGAATTTATAGAACAATGGCAACAAGAAGAAGTCTTAATTCCAAATTTTTGGGGCTAGCTATGGATCTTCAAAAAATTAATTAGGGACTGCCATGATATCTATATTTATAATTATAAAAAGGAACTCTTGAACATCTAATATTGCATTTATTTATACATTCAAATAGAGATTATAGAAGCAATGTTTTCAATGCAATGGTTGAATTTGTTTAAGTCTGGGTTAAAGGAAGCCTAGTGGGTGAGTGACAAGTTCGTGCCAACTATGGATTATTATATGAAAAATGGGTGCATATCATTTACCTTAGGACCTATAGTCCTCGTTGCTTTCTATTTTGTTGGGCTTAAGGAGTATTCACATCAGTCCATTAAAAAATCATCACCTATTTGAGCTTATGAGCAATTTTGGGCATCTACTTCATCATATACAGACCTAAGGGAATTAGTGCAAGGGAAATCATTGAAATATTGAATGCTTGTAACATCGTGCATTATTCATGGTGGAGGAGTTATTATATATACTAATCACAAACTTCCGCGTTGCGCGTGATAATTTTTTTATAGTGATCTCATTAATTAATAAATAAATAATTTTTTTTTGCAATCTAGTTTAATGTAATAAAGAGTAATGTATTTCATAACCATGTTTTCATTTATTATGATTCTCAAAAAAAAAAATTGTTTTCGTTTCTTATAAGAAAAATAAAAAATGTAATGTATATATAATTTATGTTGTACCAAAATGAATACAATAAAATTTTTTATAGGAATTCAAAAGGCAAGTTAGTGGACATATTCGTTTTTTAATAAAATTTATTTATAAAATTTTGTGTTGCATTAAAAAGTATATAAAATTTGGAAATTATTCTTTTAGTTTTAAACAAGCTTTCTCAAACCCTAGTTTTTCTACCCTTCAATCCAAAACACCAAAAAACATATCTAAAAAATTAATAAAACTTAACAATGATTAATTGGACCAATCAGAAAAACAATTTGTTGTTGGTAATATTGAAGTTATTTTCTTTGTGAAAATTACAAATTCATCCACCAAAAAAAATTATCAAATAAACAATTAGAATTAAGTTTCTAGATATGCATAGTTGTAAATAATAATAATAATAATGAAAATACAATTGCAAAATAAGCTAAAATATATCCGATTATTTTTGTTTGACTAGCCTTTTCTTTTCTTTGAATAAATAATATTATAAAGTACTTCTAATACAACTATTAAGTTTTTTTTTTCTTTTTTACAAAACTACAAATTTTCTCACCCAAAAAGATTAAAAAATAAACAAAATTTAGTTAAGTCTCATAGTTTAACATTTAAAAGGATCACTGAAAAAAAATCAAATTCTGACTTGCAAAACAACTAATTATTAACCCAATTCAAATCAAACCAATGTGATAAAGAAAAACTTGTGATCAAGAAATACCTAAATATGAGATCTCAATTAAATCAACAATTAAATATGATGTGACAATTAAATCAACAATAACAAAAAGAACCATTATTAGAAAATATACAAAAAGAAACTCTATATATTTGATATCTTTCACTTTGAATGAGATCTCAATTCCAATGATGGTTTCATTATTAGATATCTTACAACTGAAATCCCAAAAATAAGTGGTTAAAAAAAATCCACTAATAGAGAAACAAAATTGGAGAGAGAGAGAGAGAGAGTATTGGCCTCTTTGTCATGGACAACTTGGAAGGAATAGAGGAGAATGGTGGAAATGAAATAATAAGAAGTTTATATAAAAATTAAGATGGAAGAGGAATGGTGGAAGTAAATGAAATGTTGAACAAAGTGAAATTGTAGAGTTAAAGAAGATATAAATGAGAAAATTTAAAAATCTATAGAGGGAATCAAATGAATTTTTTTTAAAAACAATGATTGGAGGAAATGAAAAATTGAATTAAGAAGACAATAGTTGAAGAAAATGAAAAGTTAAACAAAGTGAAAATTGCGAAAAGGAAAATGTGAGGTGCCGAGGATCCGAAGACCCGAGGATCCAAAGAGCCGAAGACCCGGAGACATATTGAAAGGTCTAATGAGCAGAGGAGAATAAAGAAATAGGCCCGAGGATGAAATGGAATGGGCGGGTAAAGGAAGAAAAAGAGATTGATGATGTAGGAGACATATTGCAAATATCTGGGTGTGGCTGGATAACTATGAGCGTCGCATTAAATGTCCTGTACCAACCATTCTGGCCGCATTGAATAGGGAGTACCAGCTTTGTCCGCTGCATTAATGTAGAAATGATCTGAACAGTACAAAGCACAGAGCTAAAGTTTCTCTCCATTACCGACTACAAAGGAATGGACATGTGTCAATAGAAGGGGGTAGAGTAGATGGAGAGGTGTAGGGCTGAGATGATAAGGGCAAAGGGTATAAATAAGAGAGGAAAGACACAAAAAGGGAGGAGGAAAAAAAAACTTTGTGGTTGTTACCCTCTTTACAAATTCATTGTATGTGAATCTTTAGTCATAAAACGTTGTTGTGGTTGTTAAGTTTGTTATATGATTTTTGGTCCTTACAGAAAAAATAATAAAGAATGCTAAAGATATAAAATAAAATACTAATCGTAAAAACTGTGACTAAAAATAAGGAAATTACATACACGAGTTTAGTTGTATACTGCATAAATAGCTTAGGCCTTGGACCTTGAGGTCAAGTTTAACTCTCTTCCCACATACCATCGACTTTGTATATTCAATTACAACTCAAATGGTTTAGGTTGTACATGGTGCCTCAATTTATTGCTCAAAATTTCAGTGGTGTAAAGCACCGGCTGAAGGAGTAATGTCAATTGATCAAAATACATCTGATGCAAAATCAAATTCATTTCATTTCTCTCATGAATTGATGATAGTTTATAAATATCATGAAGTATATTCGAGCTCAAATTCTTCTGGATGTTCTGGTGTAGAGCTGTTGGTTTTGTAGCAAGAATCGTGTGTCCTCTCATCTGACCAATTATTACAAGATCGGTCAAGTTTTAGTAGCTTATATGCGTGTATAACCCTTTTGGTGGTAAGTTTTATGAACTAAGTTAACCACTGCAACACAATACCCCCTTATTTTAAAATGAACAATTGCCAAATGTGTTGTTGGTATTAGATTCAAATTTGTTATTCTTTCTCTCATTCTACACATTACAAATATTATCTATTTTTTTAAAAGGATTTCTACAAGTATTTTTCATCTTTTTATCTCTATAAATATATCATTCTTTTTTTTTATTAATATTTTTTTAAGGTGAACCATATTCTTCTAACTTCTATTGTAGTATGTTATATTTGCTTAATACACAACTAAATTTTATAAATTTCAAATTTATTATTCAAATTTCTCATCTCTTAAGAAATAAGGAAATTATAATAATATATATAAAAAAAAACTCATCACAAAATTACAGCGTTATCTTAACCAAAATTAAAATGAAACCAAAGGAATAAAAAATAGACTTTCTAATAATTTATTACTCAAAAAATTGGTAGAAATATTCAAATTTATAGCCATGTAGATTATGTTTTGATATAATCTTTAATTACTATTTCCAAAAAAAATCTAAGTATTAGCCCAAACCAAATTTCAATCAAAATTATAAAAGGGTGTGGTGGGCCTTTTGTTCTTTTTTTTTTTTTTTTTTGTAGTATTGGGCTGGGCTGCCTCCTGCCATGCTAGGCCTGAGGTGTTTTGGATTCAGGGAGTTGAGACCAGTCCAATTGCAACCCACCTTAGTCCGGCTTGTGCACAAATTATGCCCCGTTTGCCAAGACTTTTGATCCCATGTCCGTGGCAGGCAGAATTGCTATAGTAGTTACAGTAGACAAATATAATACAGATAATAAAAGAGATTCGTTTACTATTTAGAAAAAAGCAGATAATGGGTCATTACAAGGAATACATGTTTTATGAAATAGTAACAAAAATAAATACAAGAGAGGTAATAATGAGTTTATTAAATCAAAGAGAAATATCAGTCTACCGTGTCAAGTTATATTACGGGGTCTAAGTCGAGAAAGAAGTCATTTCCTCAATGCTAATAATCTCTCTGAGAAGAAATTAACTACTTTGAGGGAATGAGCCTAAATGACTTGTGCCTAGAGAAGTTCCTTGCCTTTAGCAGAGAGCATGGGTCAGAGAGGGAGAGAGGAAATTAACCTATTTGGTGCATACTTGCCATTATATCCTCTCTCTTTTTGTTTTCTTGTTCTCTCTGGCTCTTTCTTTCTTTTCCTTTGTTTTTATCTCTTGTTGTTTGTTAGTTATTGTGATTCTCTCCCTAGAGGTTACTCCTCCCCTTCCTGTGCATAGTAAGGGTTCTTTATATAATGCCTGCTGCGGTTGGCTTTTACCATTTTAGCTCTTAATTGTCTTTGTCTGGTGTGGGTGTCCTTGCTGACCATTACTGATTGGTCAGTCGCTCAGCCAGCACCACTTACCTGTGCTAGCCATGCCACTCCACATCACTAGACGAAGATGATTATTTTGTTTGTTTGCTTGCCGTGACATTCTTACTTGCCACGGCGTGGGTGCTCTCTCTTTCTGTTCCTCATGGCATGCACCTAGCGGTTCCAACTCAGCCTTGCTTTTTTTGGGCGGTATGTTATCCTAGCAAGACACTTTCTCCAAAAGAACCTAAGCAGGAACCTCAAAATAGGTTTTTTCCCTCTCCCCACTGCCAGACTATGCCCTCTAACCCATGACTCACCACTTCCTGTATTGGTTGGGTACAGGCTGGTGGTGTCTGGGCCTTGCGCGTGCCTCACTTTCATGCTTGTTCAAAATCCGCCTACTGCTTATGCGTTTGCCGCGATTTGAAGGTCCGCCTGCTCATTATGCCATTCGTCCTTAACTTCTTATGGCGTGGGCCGTTTCCTAATTTCTTTATGGCTTGCTCCCTTAGGGGCTGGACTTTTTGTGGGCCTCTCCTCCTTCAGGTCATTCTTATTGCTGCGGTCTTGTTATTACTTCCTATCGCATCATTCTGCTATTCTTGTTGTGATGTCACTTGACCCAGATCTGCTTGGCCTCTTTGGGCTTGTTGCTTATTTCTTTCTTGCAACCTAATAAGCTCATTGGGCCTTTCACTACATCACTTGCAGGCTCCTATGTCCCATTTACTTCCTCCTAGGCATCCTTGGCCCATTTACTTTCCTTGGGCATCCTTGGCCCTTCTACTTTTCCCATAGGCTTTTACTAACTCCTTGGGCTTCCCTGATCCAATTATTTTATCCTTCATCCTTGGGGCTTATGGACTCTCCATTGCCCCTTACTTTCTTTAGTCACATTACTTCGGGCTTGCTATAGCTGCTATTGCCCATTTTCACTTTTTTACATCATATATTGCCCATGGGTTTGCTTCTGGGCTTTTTTACGCCTGTTTGCTTCTTCAAGATCCATTTATTTGATTTATGGACTTATGATCCAATTGCTAGCTCTTTTCAGCCCACGTTGTTGGGCCTCCTCTCCCTACTGGGCTTCTTAAAATGAGCATAAACAAAGGGAAAGAGAAGACTTTTTATGATGGGAAATGAAAACACACACACACACAAAATACCAAAGCACATATTAAAAAAAAAAAGAACTATCAACCTTAATTAGAGTTATAAGAAAGAACAAAAATCCACCAAAATAAAGGAGAGAGAGAGAGAGAGAGAGAGAGAGAGAGAGAGAGAGAGAGAGAGAGAATACTCACATTTTTGTGTGGGAAAAATATGGATTGAATGGAAAAAATTATATCAAATTTATATATAATAAAATAGGGAGTATAAGAGTCCAAATATAAGAAAGATAAAAAAGCAAGTGTAACAGTAAAGCATAAAGTAATGGAAGATAAAGAGGCAAAAAAAGAGGAGAAAAGTTGGAAGAAATGTAACATTACGTGTGAACTAATAGGAAGAAGAAGAGAGTTTTTTTTTTTTTTTTTGTGTGGAGAATTTAGAGAATAAAAATTTAGAAAGAGAAAAGAAAAGATCGAAAATATGGATGATGTGACCTCTAATATGGCTCAATAGGAGTAAAACAACGATAAAGACTACACTAAAATCATACAGCTACATAAACTAAAATCATATTTTCAAAACACGATTTCAAAAAGAATATAAACAGAGAGCGTGCAAAATATATTCTCCAAACCACGTTCAGACAACAAAACCTGAAAATTTTAACATTACTCCAAACCTAAAACTAGTCAACTTGTCATTAACCCTTAATAAAAAAATAAAAAAAAAAGGTTCACGAACTTCGAATATTCACGAATTTTCAAAGAATTGTGTAGTTTTAAATCTTCCTCCCCCGTATACCTCCAACTATCTAATTATATATATATATATATATATATATATATATATATATATATATATATATATAGTTTTCTAACTTTTGTTGTATTGCTTTCACCAAAAAAAAAAAAAAACTTTTGTTATATTGCAGCCTTTACTTCACCGTATCGGTCTGCCTTTGATTCCTGGGTCCCACTTCACATCTATGTTATGTATGTACGTATTATGACTATATTTAGCTGACTGTGCGAGTCTGTGACTCTGTAGCTTAAGTAAGTACAACAAATACTTCCTCATTTTGGCACAAAGTACAACCATGTCTCTCTCTCACTCCAGCAGACCTTGGTGTTCTCTTTACTCTACTTCAGGTTCCATCTCATTCTCTCTCTCTCTCTTGATTGATTGTTTTTGGCTGGTTGCATGTTTTTGGGTTTTTTGTTTTATGTTAAATCCTTGCTATCTCCTATCTGAATGAACTTTTGTGGATCCTTGTCTTTAAGTTTCATTCAATATTTTATTTTTGGAACTGGGTTTCTTGTTTGCATGTTGAATCTTCTTGGCAAGTGATGCTTTTAGAGATTGAGAGGAACTAGTGTATGCTTTAAGAGCTCCTTTTTCAGAGAGAGAGTTTTTTGGGTTGGTATAATATCCAGGTGTTTGTTTATGTCATGGATTTCTTGTCTCCTTTTTCAGTAACTTTGCACCCTGTATCCAATTTCTGGACAATGTGGACAAAAGTCATTTAAGATGGTTTGATGTCTGCGTTATGAGGGAGAAAATAAAATTAACTGGAATGAGCTACATGGTGAAGAGGGTGGATGTAAAGAGCATTGGTTGAGACCGTGCAAAACTATAATTTTTATTCTATCCAAAGTCATACTCTCTATTTCTTCCTTAATTGACTTGCCTCGATATGAAAATGAAGTGGTAGAATAGTGATTGTGCATCTGATCTCAAACAAGAGGGACTGTAGGATCTAGAAGATTCAATTTCACTGTAAAACCACCAGAGAATGAAATTTGTAACTATGAAGTAAAAACTGAATCAATTCCTTTTATTTCTTTATTTTTTCTATTTAGTTTTCTTAATTTATAACTTAGAGACATGCTTTGAGTAACTTTAATTGGCTATCTGTCTTTACTATACCTTCTTTAATCTCTGGTGGGTTATTGTGTTCTCAAACAGTTAGTTTGGTTCCTGGATCAATTGAAGCTAGAAAAGCCAAGAAACCAGCTTTGGTATGAAAACCCTTCATTCAGTTTAATTACTTTTTTGTATTCTTGTATATCAGTCAATTATATTCACGAAAATTTATTTTTATTTATTTATGCAGTTCATCGAGGGGACTAAACAAAGAATCAAAACAATGTTTGATAAGGTTGAACTATCTGTTTCCTCTTATGATACCGCCTGGGTGGCAATGATCCCTTGCCAAAATACTCCACAAGCCCCCTTTTTCCCTCAGTGTGTGAATTGGTTGTTGGATAATCAACTCCATGATGGCTCGTGGGGTCTTCCTAATCGCGATTCCTTTTTAGTTAAAGATGCTCTCTTATCTACCTTAGCATGTATCCTTCCAATAAAGCAATGGGGTGTTGGTGAAGAACAAATGAACAAGGGTAATTCTGCTATTCCTCTTGCAAATCTTTTTAATCGAGTTCCAATAGATAGATATTCTCTCTTGTTGCATGCTTGTTCTATATTGAGTCAAATATAGCTGCAGCTACTGACGAGAAGCAAGCTTCTCCTATTGGATTTAACATAATATTTCCCGCAATGATTGAGCTTGCCAAAAATTTAGATTTGAATATCCCTCAAGGAACAACAAATTTAGATGCTTTGTTCCACAAGAGAGAGTTGGAGCTTAAAAGGTACATTTCTAATTCAGTTTTGGTTTCTGTTCAGCTTTATCATTAAGTGAATTTGCTTTTTTGTGTTTGTGTTTGAGTACTTCCCTTGATAGCAATGGACATGACAAAAATTGTCCAGTCTCAAAATCAGGACGTAAAACTAGTGGGGTTAAGCCTAGTCAAGGTGAGTACTGAGCTCAAAAAGCTGAGTGACCTTGCTGAAACTTGATTGGCTTGGCTTGCTTTGTCTATTAAATGTATTTTGAATCACGGAGTGAAAAGCATTATTTCTTCTAATGATAAAACTGTTCTTATATGAAATGTGAATAGTAGTACAAACAGAATAGAATGTTTAAGTTTGTGAATGATGGCCTTAGATTCTCCTAACTAAACCATCTCTATTACATTTCTACTTTTAGAGGCTATGGTAGCAACTTGGAAGGGAAGGGGTCCTACTTAGCATATTTTTCGGAGGGACTGGGGAAGTCAGCGGATTGGGAGATGATCATGAAATATCAAAGAAAGAATGGGTCACTTTCTAATTCACCATCCACCACAGCGGCTGCTTTTACTTACCTTAAGAATTCTGGTTGTCTTAGTTACCTTCACTCACTCCTAGATAGGTTTGGGAATGCAGGTCCCTCTCTCCATACTTGCCTATAGTTTGCTATGTATAGTTAGTTACATTTCTGATATCTCTGACAATTATTTGGTTATTTTCAATTTTAATTTTTTCCAGTTCCTACGGTTTATCCTCTGGATATATATACTCGTCTTTGTATGGTTGATAGTCTTGAAAGGTTGGGAATTGATCGGCACTTCAGGAAGGAGATCAAAAGTGTATTGGATGAAACGTACAGGTAATGTCATTTTTAGGTCGTTGCACCAATTATGGTTTGATACTCCTTTGAAGAATAATAAATTCATACTATTCTCCAATAAATTTTCAAGTCAGGCAATAGTTTGAGTTTTTAGATTTCATATAGTTCTTGATTACCGGGAAAGATGACATTTGCCAACAAACAGATACTGGCTACAAGGTGAGGAGGAAATATTCTTAGATACTGCCACTTGTGCAATGGCGTTTCGGATATTACGTGTCAATGGATTTGATATTTCTTCAGGTACTTTGTGATTTAAGAGACAGCCTACCAGATTTTGATTATTTAGGAAACGTTTAAAATCTTTATCCTGTTTTGTAGATCCATTTACCCAGCTTTCAGAAGATCATTTTTCCAGTTCCCTTGGAGGATATATGAAGGACATTGGTTCTGTTTTGGAATTATTTAGGGCTTCACAAATTATCATACATCCTGATGAATTTGTTCTGGAGAAACAAAATTTCTGGACCAGTCAGTTTCTGATACAGGAATTATCCAATGGTTCAATTCACGCAGATGGACTGAATAAATATGTTAGCCAAGAGGTTTTTCCTGCAATAAAACCCTTCCCTCTGATTTACTGATGTTTTCCTGTATAGTCCAAAGTTAAATCTCAGCAGACTGCAACCTTTAAACATTTCAGGTGGATGATGCTCTTAAGTTTCCCTACCATGCAAGTTTGGAACGGTTATCAAACAGGAGAGCCATTGAGAATTACAATAAAAATAATACAAGGGTTTTAAAAACTGCCTATAGGTAAACCTTTGGTGTTTCTTTGTCCTTTATTTTCTCTCAATGGAATATGGAGATTTTCATTCCGAAAAAAATAAAAAATAGTTGTCATTAGTTTAAACAATTGCTTTATACTTGTACTGCTCTTATATCAGTTCTTCAAATATTGGCAATGAAGATTTCTTAAATCTGGCGGTCGAGGACTTCAACATCTGCCAATCAATACAGCGTGAAGAACTCAAAGATCTTGCAAGGTGCATATTTTTGTGTAGTTTCAGCTATCATGATATCATCACTGGGATTTCTTGGAATATTCTTTATGGCTGGATCAAATGTTGGCATGTGTAACAGGATAAATTGGCATTCTAAACTAGAAGCTACTTTCATTTTTTTCATTGGCACATGGAACTGGAAGCAACTTTCAGTCCTTTTACTTTTATTTTTTTGGCAAAACATAATCTGGAATCAGTGGTTTGCCCCTGTTACTGGTTGATAATATTTGCTACATGACCATGATATTGAGAAAAACCAATTAGATTATCAGTCATTGGGATAGCTTCTTGCTTTAAACAGTGAAAGGAAGCAGATTATCATCTTTTGTTTGTAAAATTTTCATTTTCATGTAAGCAGGTGGATTACAGAGAACAGATTAGACAAGTTAAAGTTTGCCAGGCAGAAACTAGCGTACTGTTACTTCTCTGCTGCAGCAACCCTTTTTTCCCCTGAACTTTCTGATGCTCGAATATCATGGGCCAAAAATGGGGTGCTTACCACAGTGGTTGATGATTTCTTTGACGTTGGCGGTTCAGTAGAGGAATTGGTAAACCTTATACAACTGGTTGAGAAGTATGTTTCCCCTTTTTCAAATTCCTTTTCTTGAATCTCTCTCTGTCTGTGATTTCTGTTTGAAGTCTTAAGTGTAGTCTTTAATGTGTAATACTGATGATGCTATTGGAATTGAACCACAGATGGGATGTTGATGTCAGCACTGGCTGTTGTTCTGAGAATGTTGAAATTATATTTTCGGCACTTCACAGCACAATCTGTGACTTTGCAGACAAAGGATTAACATTGCAAGGACGTAATGTGATAAGTCACATAATTGACATTGTGAGATGAGACTTCCTTTTTTCCACGTTTACATTGTAATACGTTTTGGGTGTATCACTTTCGTAGGCTTTTCTGATCTCTCCTATGGTTGTGACTGATGCAATTACTTCACTTTAATGTAACCTGTAGATATTTATTTAAAATATTAGCCTTAGGACTTGAGTTTATGTATGTGGAATAACTTCAGAATTTGCTTCATTTTCATCTCTCATGGAGACTACCCTGAAAAAAAGAAAAAAGAAGCTTGGACAATCTCATTTTGCATTTATTTATTCATTCAACCAGAGATCATATGAGCAATGCTTTTCATGCAGTGGTTGAATTTGCTGAAGTCTATGTTGAAAGAAGCAGAGTGGTTGAGAGACAAGTCCGTGCCATCTATGGATGAATATATGACAAATGGGTACGTGTCATTTGCCTTAGGACCTATAGTCCTCCCAGCTCTCTATTGTGTTGGGCCTAAGCTTTCAGAAGAGATTGTTGGAACTCCAGAATTACATCATCTATATGAAATTATGAGCACTTGTGGACGTCTTCTAAATGATATACAGACCTTTAAGGTACAGCAACCCCCCCCCCCCCCTCCCCAAAATGAAAAAGATAAAAATGTTATTATTAGTTTCTCCTCGTAAATGATTAGTTTGGAGTTATTAATCTTTTCATGCTATGATGCAGAGGGAATCTGAGGAAGGGAAATTGAATGCTGTATCTTTGTGCATGATTCATGGTGGTGGAGATTGTACTAAAGAAGAGACCATTAAGGAATTGAAGAGTTTTATTGCTGGAAAGAGGAGAGAACTTCTGAAATTAGTTTTGCAGGAAAAGGGGAGTGTAGTTCCAAGAGCATGCAAGGATTTGTTCTGGAAAATGATTAAAGTGTTGCACCTATTTTACATGAAGGATGACGGATTCACTTCGCATGAGATGTTCAATTCTGTAAATGCAGTGCTTGAAGAACCCATCGTTCTCAATAAATTGTAAGTCTATGTACGTTAGATTAACCTGTATCCCAGGTGAAACAATTGAAGGAATCGCTTGGTGCCTGTGATCGCAAGTTTTAATGCACATTGTATGCATAAAGGGCTGATTCTGCCCCTCCTTCATATCCTTCTTTTAAATTATCACTTCTTTGCATGAGCTAACTTGGCAATTTCATCTATTAGAAGACAGATAGAAAGTGTTGCATGCTTATCATGGGGGAAAATGGGCATTTGCCCTCTAATTTACAAACCATGTAGCAAAATGCTCATATTCTGAAATTATTTAGCAAAATGCCCCTATTTTTAAAACTCAATTTTTATAAAATCGAGTTTACACTAGGATCATAACATTGGGATAATAAGAAAAATCTTTGGATATGGTCTAAGCAAAAACAATTACAAATCCTAGCAAAACAAATTATAAAATCCAAATAACCTTTTCCGGATGTGCAAATTGACTACAAAACTCTTGATTATATATTTCTATTATTAATTTTGTTAGAAAAAAACTACAAAAAATTAAAAAATTAGTGTTAATAATACATCGTTGTCAACCTCTGGTATTGATATTCCAATTTTTCAAAATTTTTGAACAAAGAAAATGGCCCTTCTTAAGTTTGAATCCTAGATTTGTCCCTGTTAATTTTGGAAACCTACCGTGGTGGTTTAGCCCACGATAGTGTATGAATTGTTGGGTTTGGACCCCCAATTAATTTGTGTGATACTCTGGGTATAACTCACAATGGAAGATACCAAGAGGAGTTTGGTTGATAGATGGTAGTTAGGTATGGCTGTGAGGTGGTTTTTACTACTAATTTGACTACTTAAGGAGGTTCACAAGTAGCTAAGGTATCCCCTAAGTGCCCCAAGTTGGAGCACTTCTTTCCAAATATTAGATTATAACCTTTTGTCCATTTATGTTTCTCTCCCCTCGAAATGTTTCAAGCCCCAACTCTCCCCAGTCTCTTGCCTTTTATACACTTTCATTAGTAGAGTTGTAATGATGAGAATATTCCATCTATGCGTAGGCCTTGCCATTTTCAGTTTTTGGGTGGCTTCTTGGGTCTAGGCTACTATTCTAGTGTGTCCAACCTCATGTTAGGGAGTGGGTCCTGTAACTCCACCATTGTAATGATTCTCTAATAACTTGAACTTGACATCGAATTTTGTGCTCAGATGGCGAACTCCTCTAAGGCATTATTTCTTGTCGGTATTTTTTCCCCTCCTCGAGAAGCAGGTGGCATCTATTCCGAACCCATCGTGGTAACTTGATGGTTTACATGTTGGTCTAGCTTAGACCTTGTACAAGCAGCTTGGGCTAGAGATTAATGGGCCTCGGCCTGAGCTCGGTACGTGCCGAACTTTGTTCACCCACAACCGCCCTTAAGCAAATAATAGTAGGTTATTAAACAACATTTTTAAAATTAATTTAACTGAGTTTTGGTTAAACGAATATCAAAAAAGAGATATCAAGGGAGAGAGTGTTTTCCTTAGGTTTGGGATGAGACATCATTTGTTCAAACCTCAAGAGTGTAACTACTTAATCATTAACTAATTAATATACCTTAACCTTTTTCTTTTGGACACAATCATTAACAAAACTTTAGTTACTCACTAACTCACTAAAATATGATATTGAGCTTAAATATGATATTAACCACGTAAAATGAACATGCTCTCTGTTTCGTAAGAGGTATTTTGATATGTCCAAATCAATAAGTCTATGCCGAAAAGAAGTCTTTTGAGGATTCCATCAATGATAAGAAGAAACCATTTTTGCATATATAATAGTTGCACATTGATTTAGCTTGATGCATTTGTAGTAACTGTACCATCCAAGTGCCAAGCATTAAAGATCTTTTTTTTTTTTTTAAATGTAGTTTTCTTTAATAAGATTTTGAAAACATACATCTCCCATGAATATGGAATCCATATGTTATCTTCATAATTTATATGTCAAACATGCGTATTTGTTTCAGCTGATGCCATGTATGAAATATCAATAGATTCTCTCCATATAATGCTAAGCGTGGTTACAAAAAGAGAGTAGTTGATGAAGATTACAGGTAAGATGTATATTGCTTCTAGTTCAGTTGTTGACCAACAAATAAAATTTAGAAACTGTACCACTAGATTAGTATACCATGGCTGTCACTGTTACTAATCGTTTTAGCACTTTCTCATTTTTCAAGCTTCGTAATATTAATGTAGCATGTGATCCATGTCTTTGCTTCATAGTTTTTACACCTCACCAAAACTTTTTTGGTATATTTTAGTATTTATCACTAATCGAATCATGGGTACATTTTGTTTTGTACTGGCTTGCTAGTGTCAAAGAGAGGCAGAATGTTGAGCCTCCTCCGACTCTTAACTTTTGCTGTATCTTATATTTTGTAGGATCATGCATAAGATACCCCTAAGATAAAAAAAAAAACTATTGATCTATATAAATAACATTATTATGTGAATATTAGTATCTGCTCATTTTAAAGAGGAGATCGAAAAAAAACGTCACTAGCCCTATGGTTAGTAAGTTTGTTAATGCAGGTATGACTTAAGTCGAAACTTTAGTAAACCCCAATGTCTTGTATTGACAGTTGATACACACCAGCCTGTTAGCCGGGATGGTGTACCCCTATTCCATAAGGCCCGTGAATGTTGGACTTGGAGACTCCCGTTCAAGGACAAGTCCTCATAGGACCGGCTCTAGACATTTTGGGGCCTTAGGCAAAAAAATAAAAAATGGCATTTTTTATATTTATGTATTAAAAAAGTTAATACTTTTATATCATAATATATATTTTTAAAATTTGTTTTCTTAAAAGACACAAAATATCTAATAAAATTTTTGCATTTAAGTTTTTCTAATGTCTCTTTTTTGAGATGCAAAAGGGATAATTTTTCATTTTTTTTATAATCCTTTAGTATTATTATTTCCTTTTTTTTTAGTTACACGTGTTCCAATGTTTTTTTTTTTTTTTTTTGGATTGAAGTCTTTTGTTGTAGTAATACACAACTAAAAGGTCCAAAACGTAGGATTTGGAATAAAAATAAAACACATCCCATAAAAATTTAAAATAAAACCCAAGTTTAATTTTTCAAGCTATATATATGCTACCCATTTTTTTCCAAAATTTTGGAGCCTCCTTCCGGGCCTTAGGCCATTGCCTAATTGGCCTAGGGGAAGGGTTGCCTGGGTCCCCCCACTTAATAACTCCACTATTAAAGGTTATATTATAATACATATGTTACTCATGCGACTTCCTGTATATGTATTCATACTAAGGGTCCGTTTGGATAGAGCTTATTGCTGAAAACTAAAAACTGAAAACACTGTAGCAAAATAATTTTTAAATGTGTGAATAGTATTGTGGGACCCATTTTTAATATATTTTTTCTGAATAAAGTGTTTGTGGGTCCCATGAACAGTGCGTAAACAGTGCATGAACAGTAAAATTGGTCTCCAGCACAGTAAAATACAGTGCATGAACAGTACCGGTTATTGTTCATGCACGTTGAAAAAAAAAAAAAAAAAAAACGCAGAATCGCTGGACGTGGCCACAAAACACCCAATCCAAACTCAGCCTAAGGCTCCGTTTGTATTGCGCGTCTTTGACTCACTTTTGCGTGTGTTTTCTTATTATTATTATTATTTTTTCCTTGAAGCGCCTCTTGCACTGTTCATGAGATGAACAGTGCAAGTAGGAAAATCTACCGTGTTAAAAGAGTGAACAGTGTTATAGAAATTAATTTTTTATCGTTTTCAGTTTTCAACAAAATAAACGGTATTCAAAGGCACACTAAGTACTCGAGCTCCCTGCTCTTGCTAGCAATTACAGACTCTTGTCTTGTGCCTTCAATGTTACTTGTTGCTACAAGTCGATCGCAAACAAATTTCTTGGTCATTCCAAGGCTTCTTGATGATTTGACGTAATTTTTGTAGTTTCAACCTTTTGATCATACGTATGGATACAAATTTGAAGAATTTTCTCATGAAATCTCTCTTTTCTACTCATAAAATGGAGTTGGGAATAAAGGGAAAAATAAGATTTGTTTAGCCCTAGTACATCCTCTTTTCTTACACCAAACAGTTACAAATAAAATTGAAAAACAATTACATTGAACCTTTAAAATTTTTTTTCATTGAACATATTATAATTCCTTTTATATAAAAAAAAGAGCAAAAAAATGAAAAACAATAAATTCTATGATAAGAAAGTTGAATAAGGACCAGTTATACACAACAACTCTCTCTTTTGTTCTTTAGATACGATATGATATAAAGCTATGGTATTTGCTCCATGAAAATTGCATTTTATCATTAGCCTAAGACATCGATTAATTTTTCATGTAGATGAAATTTAAACTAAAATCCCTTAGTCATAGTTAAGAAAGAATTTATTTTTCAATCCAAATGCAATTATTAATATATGGAATTAGTGTTATTCAACTTGCAATTGATTGATAATATATTGGATGATATATGAATGTTAGTTACTATAGTCTAGAAGACCGGTTTCATTAAGCAAGGTGGGTGCCTAATACCATCACTTCTTGTGACATAGTCTCCTAGTTTAGATCAAGGGTTCAAGTACTTATCCAAGTAACTGTCAATCTCTAAATTGTAATTAGGAAATAAAGCCATGTACTTTATCTTAAATTATATCTAGGACCAAAACCATGTTATTTCCATTGATCAATGTACATTCATTCTCAAATCAATAAAATGATAAAATTTTCAATTCTGATTTTCTTATTTATTCTGACAATTAAATAAGGGTGACTCCATTGTGAAACCCTTAATCTAAAGGAAAAATATAATCAGTCAAACTTCCATTTTGAGAGGCAATAGGGTTTGCCCCAATTCCAAAACAGGCTGGGGCACGGTCTCTCATAATCTAGTCTTGAATGGAGCTATCAAGGAGAGATAGGCTTCTCAATCTGCATGGGTTCTTTTGCCACATCAATCATATCTGGCCTTGCTTGATGTTTGCCAATGGTACAGGCCACTGCTACAAAATCTTTTAATTGTCGTGCTTGATCTTTGCTCACTCCCTCTCCTAAAATTTTTGAGTAAAAATTTTTACTAAACCGATCATTCTGAATGTGAGCTTTCCCATTTTCAATTATTGAGCAAAATTTTGTTCCTCATCCTGCATTGTCAGACTTCTTCCCAGTCAAGAAAACAAGTAGAAGCACCAAAGCAGTAGACATCATTTTTTTTTTTTTTGGTGTGACAGAACTAGATATCACATAGTTAGGGTCAAGGTAACCAAAATTCCCTTTCACATCATCATCAGCATGCAATAGGTTAGGAGGAATTTCTTAGCCAAAACTCAAAAGCCAAAAAAGGGTCTCTTCCTACAATTTTTTTTTTCCATTTTTGTTCTCAGTAAAAATGAGATTACTGAATGTCATTTGGTGTAATAGTTAATTGTTATGTAATACCAATTTTAAGTTTTGAGATTAAAACTTGAAAGTTCACTTTAAATAAAAAAATTTATTAAATTTTATATTTTTATCCTTTTACTTTTTTTTTTAAACCTTAAACTTTTACTTTTCACACTAAAGTGGTCATTGCATAATGCCAACTATTGAACCATCCAAATCCCAAAATGCTTAGGGGCCCAAATCATTTCTACTTGGGCAAAAGACTCATTTGGATATAGCAAAGATGGGAGTGGGACACAACGCAACCCAAGCAATCACATTTTGGGCCAAAAAAATTATCTTGCCAAGGGACAAAACCTGAAACCCATACAAAACAAGAAGAGTCCAGCAAAACTCTAGCCTTTAAAGTAACATGGATGCTTCTTTTGCCACCAACAAAATAGCGTGTGCTTCATCCCTGTTTGCCAATCCTCTAACATGAGAGCTGGTCCAATAATGGCAAATGGGCATTTGAAAAATGAGATGCTCTAGGGTCTCTAGCTCTATCTTGCATTGTGGACATACGTCATCATCTACTCAAAACCTGGTAGAAGAAAAGGTATCTCATGTGCCGAGTGCATACAAAACTTTTGTTCCGATAGAGAGGGTGGCTTTAGAAAGAGAGTTGCTAGAAATTGCTTAGTATTACAAGATTAGACATGACTCCTATTTCTAGGATCCAAGCATCCCAATTACTGTTCATTATTGCTTCAAATATTTACGATCAGTAAAAAACAATGTAACCAAAGGAACTATAACAACTTCTCCAATTGCTACAGAGTAATGACACGAGATGTATCAAATGTGCCCTTACATAAAGATAATACATATAGTCTACATCTCTCTCATCTTTTTATCTTCTTATTACCACCAAAGCCTTTCTCAAAGATAGGAGATGTCAAGTTGTCCTCACACGGAGAGTAACTCCATGTTCAGGAACAAGAACCAACCTAAATGTAGGGGAGTGTTGGTATGTCGGCGATAGTGAGAAGCAAAACTTGGATAGAATGAGAGATAAAATCACCTTCAGTTCTGTCATGGCAAAGTGTTGGCCAACACAAACACGAGACCCTACTCCAAATGGCATATAAGCTTGGGGAGTCTTGCAAGCCCCAACAATCCCATGAGCAAATCTTTCCGGATTGAATTTGTGTGCATCAGGTCCCCACAAATCATAGTGCTGTTGCAATATTGAGATTGGAATCTGCATGTTTATGCCTTTTGGGATCATAATGTCTTTGAATGTTATGTCTTCCAGGGCCTCTCTGACCACAAAAGTCGCAGGTGGGTAAAGACGTAATGTCTCTTGGATAACCATTGTCAACTGCCATCAAATACAAGGTTAGTGAACCTATGTCAATGTATGGGTGTGTCAACTCTCACGTATTAATTTCTCAATATTGAGTACATGGTTTTAGAACTTGTGAAGCATTGATGTTAATCTCTCCTTGAAATATTTGGTAACTAATGTGTTAAGTTCTTTATGTGTGAAATTAAATGAAAAAAAAAGTGTTTTCAACCTCAAAGGCATTATTATAGGAAGAATATCCAATCATGTTACTAGCCACTTGAAGTCACTTTTCCAACGATACGTCAACGGGGTATGAAAATTCATTCCTGAACTTTTTTCCAGACACCACCTTCAATTCTAAGGAAATCTTGCATTTATAAGTGCATATGATACCAATATATGTGCAGAAGCATTGTTCCAAATATAGACTACATATATGCACAGAAGCACCATATAATACACTCCTACATGCATTCTTTTTCTCTCTTGTTTGCTGGGATATTCTGAATTAACATGCATCCATATGTAGTGGGAGTGTTTTCTTGGAAGATAAATAAAATCAAGTACAGAAATAGCTAAAACTAATAGTACTATTATGCAGTAACTAGAATTATGAATTTTAAAGAAAAATACATACCGTTTTCATGTTTCGGAGCATGTTGGCATCCGGTAGACTATCCCCAACTATTTCAAGCACCTCAGCACGAGCACGAGCTTGCCATTCAGGATGTGCGGCTAGCAACATCAAGCTCCATGAGGCTGTGATGGCAGTGGTCTCATAGCCAGCAAAGTATATGCTTTTGCAATTATCCACAATGAATTTGTCGCGAGAACTATCTGTTGATGGGCCATAATAGCCATTATTACTTTTGGCACCCTCAAGAATCATTTGTAAAAGATCCTCCTCATATGATGCTTCAGTGCGCTGTTTTACCACCTTTAATATCATTGAGTTGATCTCTTCTTCAAGTTTCCACATAGCTCTATTGTTTTTTCTCGGCAAGAATCTATAAATTATACATAACATCAAGTTTGAAATATTTAGGAACATTCATCCCTAGCGATGTTCTCTCTCTTTTTTTCCCCATTATTTATAAAAGAATAGAACTACCCCTAGTTCTCTTATCTCATAAATCCTCATAGCCCGTAAAAGGCCAGGGTTGAATCTAAATCCTAAGGCCAGTGTTAAATCTAAATCCTACTATTTTAAAGAGAAGTATCATTAGGCTATAAGAACACTAGTCAATTAAAGATGTTCATGGACAACAAATCAAAATTTGTCAATGTTATAGTTTTCTAGTCTTTGTTATTTAGATCAATGGATTCAAAATGTTACCATACCTAAAACCAGGAACTCCTATATTTCCCGTGGACATGATTCCTTGAAGAGCTTTGAGTTTTAAGAATATTTCTTCCCCTTGGGAATAGTTGCTTCCAAAACAGGCTCTTGATATTATATCTGCGGATAGGCTTCTACAATCCTCAATGATTTCAATGTCTGCAATCCCTCCCTCATTTTCAATTCTACTTTCCCAACTTCTTAGCATTGAGAATGTTGAGTCCACCATTAGAATTACCATGCCCTTCAGAAGGAAATGCATATATTATTTGTAGCAATATAAAAGTTTACAATAACAACCAAGCCTTGGTCTATTGAGATTTATTAAATAATGGTATAGTAGTTCTTAGTTCTTAGACCTTTGAAAATATTGTGTTTACCCTAATTCAATAGCCAAGTTGTTACTTAGGTCAATTATGTAAATTTAGGTTAAACATATATCAAACATATCATGCAGTGGAAAATCTAAATAATTAACACAAGACATGATGACCCAGGAAAACTAATGAAACAATCCAGTTTTAAGGTAAAAAAAACCTGGGGAAACCAATCTTAAGAGAACAATTCACTATATCAAATAGAAGTTTACAGTCAAGAATATAAATCCGTAGTAAACTTAACTATGATTATCAAATTTAGCTCTAAAACCCTCAGACTTCTTTGACCTGGATCTGCTTCAACATAAACCTCCAATATAGACCCCAGTCTATGACTCCAAGACCACCCTTGAAGGTTTAGATCTAGCACATTTAATTACTGGTATTTAGCAACTTTAGATTTACCGGTTCTAAAAGTATGTAAATCGATTTTCAATAGTGATTTTGAAAGGAGTAGACACAGAACATTTTTTTTTTTATCTCAAAAGAGAAGCTCAAAAGTCTCTTCAAAACATGCTTTAGAGTTTCCTTTAAATTCAATGTGAATTAGATTTGAAACCTAAATCACTTATTGGATTTAATGGGCTATTGGGCCGAAATTAAATTCTACAGAAATGCAATTCGATCGGTCAAGCCTGTCATTTTTTGAATTCATGAGCCTACAGTTTGTTTGTTCTTGTATCTTGATTTGCAGCACTTTGAGTATAGTGATTAATTAAATTTAAAATTTTGAAGCTTAATATGATGGGACAGTGAAGTAACAACATTAAAACGCAATCTTCACTCAAACAATTGGGAAACTGAAACAATATTGTTCTTTGGGATTGTTGCTGAGCATTGTCCAAAATGACATATCAATATTGTCAAAACTGGACCATTCCTAAAAAATAAAAATAAAAATAAAAATGACGACTTGCTCCAGGTTGGTTAGTTAAAAAAAAGGTAATAAAAGAATGGTTTCGGATTATGTCTTTCTAGAGGGTTACATTGCATATTATGACTTTATAAGTGAGATTTACCTTAACCTTATCAATGTACAATTCAGGAGCAATAATCTTCCTTTGATGGGCCCAAATTGGGCCATTTGATGACAGAATGCCTTGGCCGAGAAGTGGCCCACGATCTTTGGATAGATAAGAAGGTTTTCCAAGGCTCAAAGAAGTGCAAAGGCTGATTTTCTTCACCATCTCTGGATCTGTTATGCATAAAAGCTGTATGTTTCCCGATGAATATAAGAATATTGGTCCTGCCACCAATGCATACTAGCTAGGTGAGCAAGGTTGAAAAAGATAAATTTAAGATTTAGATTTAGTGCTGATATGCATATTTCATCATATATATGATCTTCAAGAGGTCCATAGTTAATATTCTAGGCATGTCGTGGACTAATTGCTAAAGATTACAAAATAGAGGAATTAAAAAAAAAAAAATAGAGGAAACTATTTGCTAGCTATGGCAAAACATGCCATTGTTTCTTCAACTTGTTACAATTAAAAATGTGCATTCATCATTTAAATGAAATCTACTATAATTCCCATTCCCAAATCCCAATCCATGTCCAAGTGACAACTTTTTTTGGAAACAGAAAAGTACCAACTTTTATTATTAATTTATCTTCTGAACAATGCTTTTGTTAGAGAAATATAATAAAGACGCAAAAAAAAAAAAAAAGAACCATCTAATACAAATACAAGGTCATATTGTCATAATATGGACTACAAAAGTTTGTAACTCTAATTACAATTGGAATTTTATGACATCAAAAGTTGTCTAAAATCTGAGCTGCACCCTCTATGACTACTGCTATTGTCTACATATTTTAATTTTCGACTCCCTAAACTATATTTCATCCTACTTTGGTAGTTAGAGAGAGAGAGAGAAAAAGAAGAAGAAGGAGACAGGAAATGACTAGTGAAGTACCATATTCATTTCTCCACTGCTCTAAATGTGGGAAGAGAGTGGAAGGCCAGTAATGAGTAATAGCATCAGGGCGGTCACACTCCTTTGTAGCAGTAGTTTTTGGTGTTGAATGAACTTGGAGTTGAATTCTCTTCATGTCAGGGATGTTCCCAAAGAAGAAAGAAGGAGAAGGTCCCCTTATACCTTGCCTTTGAAGTTTTGCTCTGAGAAGTTTTGGTTTCAAAACCAAAAGGTTATAGAGTTGCATTAACAACACTATAAACCCTCCTATAACCACTGATACAGTGATCTTCGTCATTGGAATTGGGTTTGCTTCCATGTTTCTGCTTCTTCTGCTTCTTTTCTCACTAGACTTCCATCTAGGACCCTTTAGATTCTGTGTGTACTGTTTTCATTCACGTGATGTATGTTAGCCAGCCACATTTTCTATTTTTCTTTTGACCTTCAGCATTTTCCAAGAGAGAGTAGTAATTTTATATTGTGTTTGGATTTTTAATTGATTTGACCAGTCCAATTTGGCTAACTGAGACATATAATATATTAGTATAAAACTATAAATTATACCTTGATATTTTTTTTTGATAAGAATTATAGCTTGATATTGCAGGTTATATGGTCCCCTTTTTGGTTATGATAATGGTGAATGATTGATAAGTGCACCAACACTTTGTCCCAAAATGTCTTTTTCAAGCGAGTTTTGGATAATAATAAGTTTTAGTTTTTCAAAAAAAAAAAAAAAATAATAATAATAATACGTTTTAGCGACTCAACTATTTTTTCAAGTATTATATTATGTGATTAGTGCATAATAAAATTGGTAATTATGATAGAGTTCAAGGGATAGCCAATGCAATTTCTCATTAAATAAAGGAGAAGAGATTTATTTATTCTTTTTTTTTTTTTGAAAGAAAATAGTAAAAAAGGAGAGAGTTCATACTAGTGATCTCATTCTTATAACATATTATATTACTCTTCTTCTTTTTCCGTGACCCACAATTGAAAGGTAAAGAAAGTTATTAATTTGTAAAGATACGAAGGAATTCAAAAAATTAATCTAAGTGTTAAAGAGTATGAATGGTCTTATGAAATTATTTTTACTGTTTATTTTTTGTGATGCATGAAAATCAATGAGCCACTTGTCCATCCAGAGGTGCCGGAAGACCTGCAAGAAGGAAAAAAAGCTACCGAAAGGCATCGATGGGGTGGTGGCCTAAGTTTCTCTGATGCTTAAGTTAGAGACTCATATGAATCCAATAAAACTCAAATGGTAGTAGTTTAGGGGTTTTTTTCTCATGTACCTTTAATTGAATGCGGTCTAACCTTTATATAGTGGGTCTCCTTATTTGTGCCACTATCTTCATGGGAGATGTATTGGCTTAGTGGAGTTAGTGGGAACAAATTATATGGAGGTTACTCCCAAGTTCTGAGATAGTGGATTTATGGAGTAAAGTATATTTGTGACATCTAAGTATGACCATCTATGTGGTCGAGTCCTTTGTGTGGACGACCATAATGCCATATAGATGGTTACTTACGATCTTATAGTGGAAATAAGCAACATGAGATGGACAACCCTCTAGACGAGCTTGCCATTTTATTCCATATTAAAGTCTATGTGTGGTTTGGTTTGCATAGATGTAAAGTTGATCCTGATATTTGGATGACCAAGACATCCCTGGATGAGTCCTCCTCCTAGATGCTCTCCTTAGACAAACGGTCTCCCTGAATGAGTCACATTACATCAAACAAGGGGTTCAAGTCGCTCTCTTCTAGCCTTGATGTAGAATCATTTCCTATAAATGCCCATGATTGGACATTGAGGGTTGGTAGGAAGACCTTGGGTGTGATGCCCAAGGGAAATTGTCCTGAAGGTTAGACGAGTGAGATCTTATGTTCGATGACTAGCATTGCTAGTGTCTGTCAAATGGGTTCATATGAGTATGCTCTCATTAGAGTTGTTGTTGTCCGGAGGGTCGGACAAGTGATATGTGTCAAGTGGCCTAGGACACCTATTAGACACTTTTATCAGGTTCAAACGAGGAGGCTACTCACTAGAAGAGTCTTAGAATGTGTTTGGATTCAACTAAAAAGGGGGCTGCGTTTTGCGTTTTGCGTTTCAAGCCTTTTTTTTTTTCAGCCGTAGATGTTGACTTGTCTTCCGTGAACAGTGCATTCGTGCACTGTTCACGGACCCACAAATTTCACTTTTCAGCCACTTTTTCATTAAAAATGCGTCCCGCGGTACTATTCACACATTTTAAAATTATTTTGCTACAGTATTTTCAGTTTTCAGTTTTCAGTTTTCAGTTTTCAGCAATAAGTTCTATCCAAACAGACCCTTAGTCATTAAGTAAAGGGGTTATCCCTATAGGTCTCCTTTGGAAGAGCCTCAGTTGAAAGAGAGTCTCTTCTGGAATAGCTTACATTTGTTGGACAAGGTGGTTTGAGAGAGTTTCCTTTTTTTTCAAATGTAATGCACCTTGGTCATCCATGGAGTTGAATGACTTACTTTGGGTGGTGCTGGTAACTTGGACTTCCGTATGTGGCACTTGGCCATCTTGGACGACTCTCATGAGGTAATGTTGTCGATTTGGAGTGGCTGCTTTGTCATTGCCTAGTCTTCCATGAAGGTGGACGACTAGCATTTGTCAATGTCAATGGAAGGCTAACTTGGTGGATGTGTCAGATAAGTCTATTGTACAGTAGTAGACAGTTCGCTTAAGGGGTGAGAATATTATTCTCATCAATTTTATTTAAAAATAAACTTGTATAGAACTGAAAAAAAAAAAAGAAAAAAAGAAAAAAAAAAGAGATTTAAAAAATAATTGATAAACAACCAATGAAAATAAGCCTATATTGTGAGCTAGAACTGTTTTTACAACCATGGAAAGCACTTAAAACATTTATTAGTATGATTTTGGTATTTTATAGTCTTTGACTTCTTGTGTTCCTTTTGAGTTTGATAACTTTACATAGGTTAAAGGATCAAGTTTGAGCTAAAAACAAAAAAGGAAAAGAAAGGGAAAAACCAACTTTGGTCCATTATATAATTAAATAGAATTACATCTAACAATCAAAGAAAAAAATAAGATAACAACTTAAAAAACACAACCAAATTAGATCAACTTAAAGTCTAGTTTAACACAAAAATTCATCAACTTAAAATACAGTTGCAAGATTGAATTTAAGAAAATTAAAAAAATTAAAAAATTAAAAAACACACTCACACACAGTAATTACCATGTTGTGTTGGAGAAGAATTCAAAAAAAAAAAATCATTAACTTAAAGTAGAGATGCATGAAAGAAAGAATTATAAATCCACCAAAAGGGGAAAAAATAAAAGAGAGAGAGAGAGAGAGAGAGAGAGAGAGAGAGAGTAAACAATTTCTTTTGTGGAAAAAATATGGATTGAACTAATAATTTATATGGATTGAAAAATATGAATTTACATGGATTAACCTCTCTCTGATGAAACCTCAACACCTTTGATGGACCTCCAACACATGCCACCTTGCATTGCGTTGATGATGTTTAGATTAGTTTCGTTCATGTATTTTTCTCAACCATTGCAAGCTTAGCTCAGAAAATTAAAGGTAGAAAGCTGTAAAAATATCAAGGTGGAAGCACCAATTGCACTTAAGATAAGAAAAGGGAAGAGAGTAGTAATGTTTAGTTAAATCAGAAAGTCGAAAAGATGGGAAAGCGTTAAACGCTGCTAAAAAGAAGAAGAAACGTGAAAGTGGTTTATGGTTGAATTCAATCAATGAGTTTTAGTTTCCAATAGAGGAAGAGACAAAAAAAGAAAAAGAAATAGAGTAGGACAAGGAATGATTAATTACTAGTGAGTTGGGTTTAATGTTGAAACGTTAGCCAAATATGTTGTTGGGTAGACGAGGAGTCCATAATCTAAATGCAAAGCACTTAAGCTTTCATTGAAGTAGACTGAATGGACTGAAATGGGCTGACCTAGACCAAATTTGGCAAATATGGACTGAACTAAAATGAATGGACATAAATGAACTAAACTTGACCAATGAATAGAACTGGATTGAATGGACGTAAAGGTCTGAAGTGGACCTAGACTGAATGGACAAAAGCGTACCAATATTTACCAAATGGACCAAAGTATGTGTTTATTTCTCAAAAGGAAAAGAAGCTAGTAGGCCCATAACAACCAAACCAAGCTGGAAAAGGTTTTAGCTTTTTCTAGTGTGTATTTGAAAAAAAAATTTTGTTGGAAATTGAAACAATAAGTAAATTTATTTTATTGTGTATAATTTTTTTGAAAAAAAATTTTCTATCTCGTCTAAGAAAAAAAGAATATCGAGACAGATTCCCTTTGGTATGCCGACCCAACCTAACTCCCCTACCCAGAGAACTGATGCAAAAACTGCCTTAGTTTCTTGACTTTGACCAGCTACTCCAAGTAATCACAGAAAGTTCTACAATCTTTGATAGTATGCCCACGATCCTGATGATATGAACAGTAAAGACCCTGATTATGCTTTGTGGGGTCACCTCCCATTTTATTTGGCCACTTGAAGTATGGTTCAGCTTTTATCTTCTCAAGGATCTAATGAATAAGCTCCTTGAACACTGTACTAACCACCTGCGCACTAGGATGCCCAGTATCTCCAGGAAAGTCCCTCCTAGGTCTGTTATTGTTATATCTCTCCGACATGAAGTCTCTTCAGTCAAGAGGGGCCAACTTTGCCTTCCCTTTCCCTTGTTGCCAATCCTCCTCAACCCGTTTGTGCTCGTCAATCCAATCCATTAGCTGGCGCATGCTTCGCGTAGGCTTCATTGTCAAGGACTTTCTTAAATCATGCTTAGTAGGAAGGCCAACTTTAAATGTCCTTACTGCCACGTCTTCAAAATCTCAGTCTATCTCATTAAATGTTTTCCAGTATTTATCTGAATAAGTTTTCAGAGTCTCACCCTCTCTCATCACCATGGACAACAAAGAATTTAAAGGACGAGAAAATCTGCTACATGTAACGAATCGGGCCCCAAAAGCCTCAGTGAGCTCTTCAAAAGAGCTAATTAAGCCCTCATCCAGCTCTTCGAACCACCTCATTGCGACAGGTCCTTGGCTAGGGATAAAAACCTTGCACATCAGAGCTTCATTTTTAGAATGAACAACCATCCTCTGATTGAAATGACTGACTTGCTCCATGGGGTTGGTCCTCGTATTATAAATAGTGAAAGTAGGCTGTGTGAACCAGTGAGGGAGTTTAGCCCTATCAATTTTGCTGGTAAAAGGTGATTTTGAAATCTGGCGCAGAGCCTTACTCATTGCGTCATTCCCTAAGCTCCTAGGGGTTAAACTTTTATCCATTTTCCTGTGATAACGCTCCTCTCTATCCAACTGTGAAGGTATAGAAAATAATTCACTAGGAGGTGTTCTAGACCTTGGCCTGTAACTACCATCTTCACTTGAGTCTGTTCCGAAGCTAAGAGGGGACACCTCTCGTTGTTTACGACGTAACTTCCTATGCAAGTGGTCTATCTCCAACCTACGGTTCTGAGTTTCCTCCCCATGTGAGACATGGCTTCCAGTTTTAGAGTGGCTTCTGTTGGTATAACTTGTATGCACACTAGGAAGGTGATTAACCTCATGATCTCTCCTCCTCTCAAGATTAACAAACTAATCTTCACATTGTGATCCCTCAGATTCTTCTCTATTTGATCCTGAACCCACCATGGCTAATCAAAATTGTAAGTGCTTCCCTGTTTCTCATAGAAGGCGCCAATTGTACAGACTGGAATTAGAACCACAGCCCACCAAGAATAATGGATGATGGCCCAATAAGCCCAAAACAATATATTTGTTAGAGAATGGGTTTTACAGGAAAACGTCTCAGCAAATTAAATATGGACTATAGATAGTCGGATTCATGCCAATGAGATTGGAAACACAAATTGAGAGAAATAGCGCTCCTTGGTCAAGTCCGAGGATGAAGTATTCTTATATTATCTCAAGCTTATATTAATACAATATCTTTCTTCTTTCTTTTCTTCCTTCTCATATTTCGTCCCCCCCTTTTTTACGGTGGCCACTGTCTTATATGGTCCTTCCAACCTCCATCCTAGCCCTCCACTTGTTGATTTCGTAGGTAATCTCTTGGATGCTTGTCCCATCAAAACCTCCTGGAAGCTTTGTGAATAGCTATAAACTGAGATAACACTTTTCAAGTGTCATTTCCCCATAAATGCGGCCAGTTGGTTTGGTGCAAAGCATTTAATGTGGTTGTGATAGCTTTCTTCCCATATATTTCTTCTTTTATTGTAGGCTTAACTTTGTTACCTTACTTGATGCTTATCCTCAAAATAATGATTGCCTTTCGTAAAGCATTCTCGAGATGGCTGGGTTCCAACCTTCCACAATACTTTCCTGAAGAGGCTCGGCTCATTGGGAACTATTGCCAATCCGTTATTATCTTCTCCTAGTCTTGGCCCATTGTCTCCAAAACTTAACAAACCTTTTGACCATCATCGGGCATGGCCCACGGCCCAATGCACTTACTTGGCCTATTTATCCTTACATAAATAATTAGTCAAATTATTTAAAAAAAAACGTAAACGTAATTAGTAACATATTAAAATTTTTACCTAAATTTCATACTACTTATGATAATTTTTTTTCTTCTAATTTTTAATAAGATAGAAAGTGTGGTGATTTGAAGGGAGAGGACCGGATGGGTCAAAAGAGAGGATTAATCTCTGGTAGTTATGTTCCCAACTCAGACTTTATTAAAGGGGCACTCAGTGCTGGTTTTCATAGATCAATCAATGATATGGTGAATACAAATGAGCTAGAGATTCTTATTGTGACAGAGACCAAAGTTGGAGGTCTAGGGCTAAAGACATTTCTGACCGTCTTCCTTTTGATGGTGCTTTACACACGGATACAGTTGGGTATGCTGGAGGTTTATGGATTTTATGGAACTTAGATTGCATGGAGGTGGATCATATAGCTTCAACTGAACAGGAGGTGCATGCCATGATTAAGGTTAGGAATTTGGAGTTATCTTGGCTTTTATTTGCAATTTATGCTAGTCCTAGGATCAGTGAACGTTCCATCCTATGGAATAATCTTACTAATGTTGCTGAAGCTCAGTCCTTGTTGTGGATTATGATGGGGGATTTTAATGAGGTACTCATGAGTGATGATAAATTTGGTGGTAGGCCTATTAACTTTAGGTGTGCTATGAAATTTCAGAATTTCTAAGACACTTGTGGTATGATGGATATGGGATTTAGTGGAAATAGGTTTACTTGGAATAATTCAAGAGGTGTGGCTAATCTTATCCAATAAAGAATAGACAAAAGCTTCTGTAACGCGAAATTGTGGCTCATGTATCTAGAAGCAAGTGTTAAACATCTGACTAGGTTGCATTCTGACCACTGTCCCCTACTTATTGATCTAGACAGTAGATCTAGTCTTCACTTGAGTCATCCATTCTGGTTCCAGCCTGGTTGGCTGTCTCATCCGGAGTTCCATAAACTTGTTCAGAAGGCTTGGAGAGATTCTATTCCTCTGGAGAGTGCAATTAAGTCTTTTGTTGATGCAACAAAAATATGGAATAAAGAGATCTTTGGTAATATCTTTGCGAGGAAACAAAGACTTGAAGCTTGACTTAATGGCATCTAGCGATACATTGCATCCAATCCAAATCAATTCTTGTTAAATTTGGACTGGAAGTTGAGAAAGGAATATGCAGAAGTGCTTGCTTTGGAAGAAGAGTACTGGGTAATGAAGTCTAGAATAGGCTTCTTGGTGAATGGTGATCGCAACGCCTCCTTTTATCACACTTTGGTTTTAGCTAGGAGAAGGAGTAATAAGATAGTGAGACTTAAAAATAATAATGGAGAGTGGATTTGTGAGGAAGCTAAGGTAGAAAATCACATCAGACAGGGATTCATATCCTCATATACTTCTAGCATGGAGTGTGGATACCGTAGGCCTTGAAATATTCCAAACTGGCAAGTACGTATTTCCCAGGAGGATGCTGACTGAATATCAAGTCTAATGGTTGATCTGGAAGTTAGAGTAGCTCTATGGTCTATGAAGCCTTTCAAAGCCCCCGGCCCGGATGGTTTGCATGCGGGAACTTTCCAAAGATTTTGACTTTTAGTGGGTGGTTCGGTCAGAGAGATAGTAAAGGAGGCATTCCATTGTGGCGAGGTTCCGAAATTCTTAAATAAAACTTTGGTTACTTTGATACCCAAACATCTTGGTGCAGCTAACCTTAGCAGTTTTCAGCCTATTAGCTTATGTAACACGGTTTACAAGTTGATCACAAAAATTGTTGCTCGGATCAGACCACTCCTCTCTGATCTCATCTCTCCTATGCAATCAGCTTTTGTCTCGAGGAGAAACGGGTTGGATAATATTATTATAGTATAGGATATTCTACACACCATGAGCCTAAAAAGAGGAGGAACTGATTATATGGCGATTAAAATTGATCTTGAAAAAGCTTATGATAAATTGGAGTGGAGCTTCATTCGAGACACCCTTACTCTGTTTAATATTCCTCCTTACTTGATCAATGTAATAATGAGTTGTGTCTCCTCCTCTTCAGTTGTTGTTCTCTTCAATAGGGGTGCTCTTAAGGATTTCAAACCTTCCCAGGGGATAAGACAAGGTGATCCTCTCTCGCCATATATCTTCATTATGTGTATGGAAGTCTTTGGCTTCTTGATAAAAGATGAGTGTGATTCAAATCTTTGGGATCCTATTAAAGCCTCTAGAGGTGGTCTGGCCTTTTCCCATCTCTTTTTTGTAGATGATCTTGTGCTATTTGGTAAGGCAAATGAGAAGAATTGCCAAAGTATTAAAGATATATTGGAGGTCTTTTGTGAACTTTCTAGACAAAAGGTGAATAATGACAAGTCTAGAATCTATTTATCTCACAATGTGGAGGATTATAGATGAGACATGATTTGCTCCTGCCTAAACCTCCACTCTATATCAAATCTAGGCACCTATCTTGGTTTTCCTTTGAAGAATCCTAGTTCAACAACTCATGATTTCAACATTGTAGTGGAAAGGGTTCAAAGGCGTCTAGTTGGCTGGAAAACAAATCTTTTATCCTTTGCTCGTCTAATTGTTTTGGCTCAATTTGTTCTAGCAGCTATTCCTGCGTATGTCATGTAGGGTACATTGCTACCTAGTCGAGTTCTTGCAGCTGTTGATAAGATTGGAAGGGATTTTATTTGGGGTTCCACTGATGAGAAACGGAAAATCCATTTGGTTAGGTGGGAGATTATTACCAAACCAAAAAAGGAAGGTGAACTAGGTCTTTCAACAGTTAAACCGTAGAACATACTTGCTAAATTGAATTGGAGACTTTGAATGGAGGAGGATCAAGCTTGGGCCAAAGTGCTTCGAAGTAAATATGCAAATACTCGAAGAGCGTGTTCCTGAACCTGGTCAGGTATTAAGAAAGGGGAGGAGGTGTTTATCCAAGGCACTAAATGGCTTATCGGTGAAAACAGTACGGTTAATATCTAGCATGATAAATGGCTAAATGAGGGGAGCCTTAGGAGCTTCATGAAAGGTCCTCTAAACATAGATGAAGATCTATTACTGATCAGAGATATGATTTATGAGGGTTCTTGGAATCTTAACCTCTGTTCTTTTGATTTTCCTGCAGTCCTTAGAATGAAGATCAAGGCCATTCCCATTCCTTTCTTAGACACCAAAGTGGATGGTCTATACTGGTCAAACTCTCCTTTGGGTGAATTCAATGGGAGAAGTGCTTGCAAATTGGCCTGTGGTGTATCTCAACTACAATGCAGCTTTAAAGGTCCATGGATTTGGAAATTTGACACGCTGCCAAAGATTCAATGTTTTGTGTGGAAGTGTTATATGAAGTGCCTACCAGTTAAATCCTTGCTAGTTCATCAAGGGATAGCAAAGGTAGACCAGTGTAAGGGTTGTGGAAGTGAACCGGAGACAATTTTACACATGCTGAGGGATTGTGCCGTAGCAAAAGACTTTTGGCAAAAAGCAAATATTGACATTTGCAATGACAATTTCTTCAATGTTGACCTGTGCTCTTGGTTAAAGAATAATCAGGAAAATAGTTTTAACTATGATAAGGAACCAATTTCCATGGATGTATTTCTTTGCCTTCGGTATTTGGAAAATTTGGTTATTCAAGAATTGAAGGATATTTAATCGAAACTCTACGGTACAACTCTCTCTAGAGGAGGTGTGGAACACAACAATGGAATTCTACTTCTGTGCTGGGCAACATCGACCTTATAAAGGCAAGCACCCAATACAGGTTAGGTGGCTTAAACCTGAAAAAAATTGGATCGAACTAAATTCTGATGGCTCAGCTATGGGTAACCCAGGATTAGCGGGTGGTGGTGGAATTTTCAGAGACAAGAATGGTGCTTTGTTGGCAGGATTTGCTAGAGCCATTGGTACCACAACTAGCGTGGAAGCTGAACTGTGGGCAGTACGGGATGGCTTACAATTATGCAAAGCAATGGGAATTCAAGCCCTTAAGGTAGAACTGGATGCCAGAATTGTAGTTGACTGGTTAGTAAATCCTTTGAGGACTAACTTACACCATTCTTTGCTTATTTCGGACTGTAGAGATTTGGTGACTACTTTCCCGGAGGTAAGAATCAAAAACTACTTTCGTGAGGCGAACCATTATGCAGGTAGATTGGCTAAGGTTGATGCAAGACTTCAGTCAAATTTTGTTGTTTTTGAAAACCCCTCTTCAGAGGTAGTTTTGCCTTTGTTGTATAATTTTGTTGGAGTTTTCTTTGAAAGGCTTTGGCCTAACTCTAATGTTTGTTCTTAGTTTTTAATTCATATCCTTTTCTACCAAAAAAAAAAAGTGTGGAGATCTTTGTTGTGTGGTGATTTTTATTGAGTATATGTAATTGGTTTTTAAATTTTTTTTTTTATAGTTCATTAATATTAGATTATTAGTATTTTACATTCATTAACTTACTTGGCACAAAGATTAAAAAACTTAAGTGGACACATGACACAAACTTAAGTGGATAATTATGGTGTGGTTACCACATAAATTTAGACACATGGCATAAAATTGGTTTCTAATTTCAAATTCTAATTTAACTTTCTCTAAACTTTACCTATTAATATAGATTTTGGATTTTGTGCGAAAGTTAATGATGCATTAGCACCTAACACAGAGGCCAAGAAGCCACAATGATAACACTCATTCACCTAGGCAATAACATTTCTCCTACACACTTCTATATATATATATATATAGAGAGAGAGAGAGAGAGAGAGAGAGAGAGAGAGAGAGAGAGAGAGAGAGAGAGAGAGAGAGATTTCTAGTTAGTTTCTCTCAAACATCCACGATTTTTCATTCTTTAACTGATGTCGCGGAAGCCTAAAGAAAGCACACACGATGCTCTCTTGATGGAACAAAAACTAAACTATTAGCTTCTGGTAGTAAACCTCGAATCCACGAGGGGTTTCCCTGAATCCACAAGGAGAAGAAAACTGGAATCCACCAAAGAAATAATTTGACAAAAAATATGTGTTTATTGATAGTAGTCTGATAATTGACTTGCCTTTAGAGGCTACAATGCGTTTAAATAGTAAAAACAAAACCTAGGGCAACTAAAAATCCTAAGGCGGCTACAAAAGTATATAAAACCCTAATTTGACTAAAAAACATTAAAAATACCTAAAAAGAAGGAAATAAATTACTTAAACCTAAAATAACATAAAATGCTAAAATTAAATCATTACAAAATTAAATATTAAACCATGTCCTACATCAGACCCCTCCAATTGAAACAAACTCGTCCTTGAGTTGATGGTCGAAATTTGAAATCTTCCGCTCCAAATAAACAAATACTTTGAATGCTTTAATAATTTGATCCAAACCCTAATTTGACTAAAAAACGTTAAAAGCATCTACAAAGAAGGAAATAAATTACCTAAACCTAAAATAACAAAAATTACATAAAAATACTAAAATTAAATAATTACAATAATTAAATATTAAACTATGTCCTACATTAGACCCCTCCACTTGAAACAAACTCATCCTCGAGTGGATGGTCGAAATTTGAAATCTTCCACTTCAAATAAACAAAAACATTGAATCTTTAATTAATTGATCCAATTTTGAAACATGAATTCTTCATAAAGTGTAGCGGAAAATTTCTTCTCATCTACTTGTAAATTATTTGCAACATCAATCAACAAAGGGTTGAAAATAAAATTAAAATATTATACTCTAAGAAAATCAACATATTGTGTAGTCATCTTCAACAAATCAACCGAAACTTAGGGGTTGTGCATGATGGACTCATCATCATATTTAACCTCAATTGGATCTTCCACAATATTCTCATTAATTACCATCTCTTGATTTCTGTCATTTTTCACAATCAACTCAACCTTCTTTTCTTTGACATCTTCATCAAACTTTTGACAAGTGGTATCTTCAATCTTCAATTTAATAACTTGTTGCAAGTTTTGATCTTTTTTAACCACTTCAAAATTTTCTTTAGAAGTAGGCTGCTTCTTCTTAACCCTTAAACCCTTTTCTTTATGTGACACATGGACTTGGTTGTGATAATTTTGGTTTTGTGGTTGACCTTTCCTGTTTTAAAGATATTGGTTTTCATATGAATATACAGATTTATAATCAACACTTGTATAATCTAGTATATTATAATAGTCATTAGGAAACCATAAATCAATTAATACCCTTTTCATTCTTTGCCAAGAGCAGATTGGATGCTTACCTTGTCGCTTTCTATCGATATGAATGTCTTCCTACCATTCCTCTACTTCATCATCCAATTTATTAGATGCAAGCCGCACTTTTTCTTCATCACAAATCTTCCAAAAATTAAATTACTCTTCCAAATCAAGTAGCCAGTCAATAAAACCCAACTTACACATATCTCCATCAAAGAATGGAATTTTCTTGTAGTTAGGAGTGCGTCGTTGAATATATTGATCATTGTTGTTGTGAGATGATTTTCTAACAAGAAGAGTAGCAATCATTTGCTTGATTTTGCCTACAATTTGCTGACTCTTTTCACGAAATTGTTGATTTTCATGATGAAAATCAAGGAACTCATCCCTAGTGAGGACTATGTTGTTGACATCGTTGCCGTTATCATTGTTGTGGTGGTCACCGTCTCGCTGGTTAGCCATTAGACCAGGGTATGTCAAGGCTCTGATACCAACTGATGCAAGATGTAGAAGCGTCAAGAAGTAGAATACATCTATTTCTATAAAATAAGAAACAAAACACATTTGCTTCTATTTATTTATTTTTTTTTATCACGAGGGTTCCTCAAATCCACAAAGGTCCTTGAATCCACAAGGAGGAAAGGTCTGGAATCCACCAGAGAATAAAAAGACAAAAGTTTGAATTTTAATAATTGAATAATTGTTCCAAAAACTTGTACAGACTTAGGGGCCTATTTAAGAGCTCCGTAAAACTTGATAGACAAAAAAATATATTCTAAAATAACTCCTAATTGATACCTAACCATAACAGGAACTAATTTGACTTAAAAAGCATTAAAAACACCTAAAAACAATGAAATAATAACCCTAAACCTAAAATACCAAAAATTACAAATTAAATACCAAAATTAATAAATTACAATAATTAAATTGTAGATTCCGTCCTATATCATTAACTCAAAATCTTCCTATGAACTTCAACGATCACAATTTACAAAGAACCGCTCTTCTTCTCTTTTTTTTTTTTTCCTTAAAAAAAAAAAGAAAAAAAAAACACCTAGCGATGTTTTAGAGTATCTTTTAACATGTGAGAGTGGATTGGGGAACCACGACCCTTTACTTTGTCAGTGTCAAATGTCCATGCAATTCTTTTTGAGCCATTCAAGTTCCCCTCTTTTTTTAAATTTATAAAAAGAAAATTATAAAGTAACCTATGAAGTTGTTCAAAATTTTTTTTTTTTTTTTCCTTAGTTTTTCTCAACAACCAAATGGAGACTAACCCCTTTCTATATATTTGTTAATTTTGGCAACAAATTTTGTTTGAGCGTTGTTCTGGTATTGACTAGAATTATAAATGGACCAAATTTCTAGACTTAGACAGGCTTATACGATTAAACTTAACCTAGTGTTGTCAAATTGAATTCTTTTTTCTGAATGTAAGTGGAGGATTTCGCCCAGTATCTATATAGCAATTTGGAAATACAGTATAATCATGTTGTTGAACAATTTTAGACTGACTATTAAATTCTACTAGCCATGGTCTCGCGTGATGCGCGAATAATGATTTAAGCTATTATGTGAAAAATTTATATAGAATATCCAAAATATTTTAAAGTAATAACATGAAGTAATGTTGCAATAACATGAAGAGATTTTTGTTAAATTAATGATGAAATTCAAAATTATAAGGATGGAGAATTTAAACTATAGAGAAAAATTTACATAAATTAGAAATGAGATATTATGTGGTGTAATATCTTATCAAAAAAAAAATGTGGTGTAAAAAGTTGATTGTTTGCTTAATCATTTATTTTTTTGCTGAAATTTTTAATCATAATTTTTGTTTATACATTGGCTTGGAGTTAGCATAAAAAATTTGTAATTTCATGTGGATTTTTTTTTTGAGAAAAATGTAAATGTTTGTTGGCTTATGGAAATATCATCTAAAATTTATGATGTCACGTTTATGTTAGTGAAGTATGATAGTGGTAAGTTAAACACTCAGTAAAAATAGTGATATCCTATTAATAGAATTTTATTATAATCTAAATATGTAAAGAAGTTGAGGTGTAAAGCTAAATGGAAAAATTACTCTTACAAAGTATCACATGACAAAATCGCATAGTCTCTCACGCGATGTTTTTTCTTTCTTTTATATATATATATATAATTAAAAAAAAAACCATATAGAATTCTTATATATATATATATATATATATATATATATATATATATATATATATATAGTTAGTTAGTTAGTTAGTTAGTTAGTGCATACTTATAGATAATTAATGTGTATTCATTTCATTGACACATTCAGTGAATTAAAAGTTTTACATAAATGTAAATTTTGATGAGGTGGAAGCCTAAATAAGAGAAAATCAACAAATGTGTCACTTAGTAGAACCTCATGCTTTCCTACATGAGGTCTCTGCTTTTATATATATCCAAAATATTTTAAAGTAACTAGCCTCATCACACGCGCTTCGCGCATGCGATGAGACTTTTTTTTTAGCAAAAAAAAAAAAACTGTGTTTTTATTCTATATATATAATTTTTAGTGGTCCTATTTTGTTGAAAAAAAAATGTATTTAATTATTTTATATATATAGTTTTTATTTTAAAAATCTAATTTATAAATGAATAAATCAATTTAAAAATTAATAGGAGAGTATTCCTATTTTTTAAGCAATATTTTAGTGGGAGTTAGAGTTGCATTTTTATCGGAATGTCCTTTAGTTTTGTCTCTACTTAAACATAGGACTATAGGGGCATTTTTTAACTAAAAAATGAGAAATCCAAATAAGGGAAACCCCTTAAATAGTGGTATAGATAACATAAAGTAATGTTGCAATAGCATGAAGAGATTTTTGTTAAATTAATGATGTAATTCAAAATTAAGGGGACGGAGAATTTAAACTATAGAGAAAAAGTTACATAAATTAGAAATTGGTTATTATGTGGTGTAATATCTTCTAAAAAAAAAAGTGGTGTAATAAGTTGATTGTTTGTTTAATCATTTATTTTTTTGTTGAAATTTGTAATCATAATTTTTGTTTCTACATTGGCTTGGAGTTAGCATAAAAAATTTGTAATTTCATGTAAATGTTTAGCTTTTTTTTTTTTTTTTTTATGGAGAAAAATGTAAGTGTTTAGTTGGCTTATGGAAATATCATCTAAAATTTATGATGTCAAGTTTATGTTATTGAAATATGATAGTGGTAAGTTAAACACTAAGTGAAAATAGTGATATCCTATTAATAGAATTTTATTATAATTCAAGTATGTAAAGAAGTTGAGGTGTAAAGATAAATGAAAAATTACTCTTATAAAGCGCCACATGACAGAATCGCGTAGTCTCTCTTATTAAGGCTTACACCTCATCAAAGTTTTCATTTATGTAAAATTTTTAATTCATTGAATGTGTCAATAAAGTGAATACACATTAATTATCTATAAGTATGCACTAATTATATACATATATATATATATATATATAAGAATTTTATATGGTTTTTAAAATATATATATATATATAAGAAAGAAAAAAACATCACGTGAGAGATCATGCGATTTTGTCATGTGGCACTTTGTAAGAGTAATTTTTCATTTAGCTTTACACCTAAACTTTTTACATATTTGGATTATAACAAAATTCATTAATAGGATGTCACTATTTTCACTGAGTGTTTAACTTACTACTATCATATTTCAATAACATAAACGTGACATCATAAATTTTAGATGATATTTCAATAAGCCAACTAAACATTTACATTTTTCTCAAAAAAAAAAAAAACCTAAACATTTACATGAAATTACAAACTTTTTATGCTAACTCCAAGCCAATGCAGAAACAAAAATTATTATTAAAAATTTCAGCAAAAAAATAATAATAAACAAACAATCAACTTATTACACTACTTTTTTTCTTGAGAAGATATTACACCACATAATAACTAATTTATAATTTATGTAACTTTTTCTCTATAGTTTAAGTTCTTCAGCCCCTTAATTTTGTATTACATTATCAATTTAACAAAAAAAAATTCATGTTATTGCAATATTACTTCATGTTATTACTTTAAAATATTTTGGATATTCTATATAAGATTTTCACATAATAGCTTAAAGTATTATTTGCGCATCACACTGAACTATGACTAGTTTTATTAGTTGAACGACTAACTACAATCAACAATAACTCTCTTTTATTTTGTCTATTACTCTATTATTTTGGAAAACTATAGACCAAAACCAAAAAGAAAATGATATAGGCTTATACTTGCCACCTAAATTAACTCATTGACTTGGCGTAATTATACACATATCTTAAGAAACAAAAGATATTTAAGCCTACATGGGGAGGAAATCGAAATGCCCTCTTCAGTCTTCACAATAAACATTATGAGACAAATTAATCTCTAAGAGCATCCACAGCAGTGGAGTTAAAAAATTAACTTTTTAGCTTCACCAAAAATTACTTTATCTATTTTACCTATACATATCTACATACATGCTGCAGCAGTGGATCTATATTAACTTTTAACACAATAAAATAATATAAACATTACAATAAAATAATATATCTTCAACAATAAAATAATATATCCCACCACTCAAAAAACATTCACAGCACCAACCACAACCACTTTTACCATCAGCCACCGTCACAACCACCACCACCACCAGTCCACAGCAGCAAAAAAAAAAAAAAAAAAAACCAATCGAAATCTCCAATCTTTTTCCTCAACCCAGACCAAACAAAATCACCAATTATAAACAAAATAAAAAATCACCAATCATAGAGCTGGGCTTCGGTGAGGAGGACAGTGTCGGCGTGGGTCTGATCAGTGGATCTGCGTTGGGTGACCATTGAGATGGTGGACTGGACATCGGCGTGGGTCTGATCGGCGGTGAATCGGCATTGGGTGAGCATTGAGATGGTGGACTGGACATCGGCATGGATCTGATCAGCGGTGAGCTTGAGAGAGTTGAGAGTTGAGAGGGTTGATCGGCGCGGGCTGAGGGTTGATCGGCGTGGGCTGAGGGTTGATTGGCAGTGAGCTTGAGAGAGTTGAGAGTTGAGAGCTTTGAGAGGGTTGATCGGCGTGGGTCTCAGCTGACGTTGAAGACGGCGTCGGCGGCGGTGAGCTTCAGAGAGTGACTGTGAAGAGAAAGAGAGAGGAGAGAGTGAAATGGAGAGACTTGAGTTCCGGAGTGACTGAAGAGAAAAAAGAGGGGAGCGTGAAATGGAAAAGACCTGATCTATTATTTTTTAATCCATGCCTGAATAAAAATTTTTTTTTTTTTATAACTCTCAGCTATAGTGCTCATGTATTGATACATGAGCACTGTAGCGCAAAGCTAAAATTTTTTAGTTTTGCCTCCACTGCTGCAGGTGGGTTTTTGGGGTTTGAGTGGAGCTAAAATAGTAATATAGCTATTTAGCTCCACTGCTGTGGATGTTCTAAGCCACCAATGACGTACCCTACAGCTATAGGGGACTCTCTCTATTGCTATAAAATTTTTCTCGTTTTAGTTCACTATGATTATGGGCTTTACATAATATATAGGCCTGATACAGCTCCAAATATGTAAGCCCATCAGTCTTTTAGTGAATAGAAAAGATTAGACACCTCACTGGAGTTGGGTTTATGATTCATTTAGTGGGTTTTTAAAATTGGGTTTCTTAACTTTACAATGAATCTATGTTCTATGTTTGTATCTGTTAGAGAAGTCAAGGCCCCAGTCATGTTTGGTGAGTAAGCCAAGACATAATTGGGCTTAGGCCTTGATTATTGGCCTAACATATATCTCTAACAGAATCATTGCCATTCATTTCTACAAATTTTTGACTTCCCTATGACTATAATACCAAGGTAATTTACTGTAGCAAGCTTTATTAGGCCATCTGCCATGGCAAAGTTCCATACCAAATGATTTGATTATTTTCTCTTCTTTTTAAAAAAAATTTGTTATATGGAATATTTTAAGAACCTTGTTTTAATTTTCAAAAAAGAAAAAGAAAAGAACTTTGTAACACTAAAAATGTGATATGACTGTTCTATGAGGCATCGGAAGAATTCAAGTCAAAGAATAGAGTTTTTGAAACAAAAAATTTGCTGGGGCAAATTATATTTTAACCAATTTGCTATTACTATGAGGACTCCGTATTTCATGTTGATCATGTAGACTTGGAAGTACATAACGGTAAGATAAAGAAGTGTTATCTCTCTCTACTTAAATCTACTAGTAAAAAGTGTCGACTGTAATAGTATAGTATGTTCGATATTATTTTAGCTGGATGTAAACCTTTAAATTTATATGGGTTCCTTGAAAATATAAGAAAAATTCTTGAAATCCACAAGATGAAAGAAAATAAATGTAATTTTATTGATAATGAACTTCTTTTCATTTATAAGTTAGGTATTAATCTAAAGATTTTAGAAAACTTGTTTTTTCAAGAAAAATATTGTTAAACAAACATAATTAATACCTTATCATTGTAAAACTTTTTTTTATTTATTTATTAAAATACTCTTAAAAACTCTCTAGAACAAAGAAATAAAACTCTATTTCAAAAAATTCCTAAAATTACATAAAAATATTTATAAAAAAATAATAGATAAAAAAATATTTTGTCCTATATATCAGCTGTAAAGCAGGATGCCAGTGATAAACAAACAATTTTTCGAACTTGTTGATTAATGTGTGTGTCCTAAGTCCTAACCTTTCATGACTTAATTTACAGTTTAGGGAGAAATAGAATCTGGGCATGTGGTGCCATTTGTAAATGGGAGGACTTTAACATTCTATTTAACATTACATCAACAAAAGAATCTATTTAACAAGCTAAAATTATACTATATATTTATATTTACACTTATTGTTATGGCATACTTCAGGAGTTATGTAACTACTTAAAACTAAGTGTCTTTTATGAGTTTCAATTATTTCAATTAGTAAAATTTATTATTGTTAAATGAGAGATCTGTAGTTTAATCTGTCTAAATCAAAAATTAATTGGTGTTTTAACGTAGGAGTTATCTTGCTTCCTGTGCTCTTATTTCTAATATATGCATACTTGTTCCAGTCTCCATTCTGCTCCTTCAGTCAATTTCTGCAATGATATTTTCTTATTCAGCCAAAAAGGAGAAATATTATATAGCATGTTGCATATAATTTCATCTTATAATATTTATTTAATACAATTTAAGTGATTAAGACAAAACAAGGAGATGGTGGGTTTTGGTTGGTAGATGGAATAAGTTGTTGGTTCATGCAATGCTTGAGGAAAAAAAGGGAAAATATGACTGCAATTTATATTAATAATGATTTTATTTTCTTTTTCTCCTCAATTACAAGATGGATAAGGTTTTTATTTTATTTTTTTATTTTATGAGAGACACCTCTAGTTTTGGGTGTAATGAGATTGAAATTTGCTAATGCTTGCATTTGTGTTGAAGTTTTTTAATTTTGGTATGTGTCAATGCACTTATGCTAATTCAAAAGGACAATAAATTGATCAGTCATGAGAATAAGTGAATAACCATTATAAATTTAATAGTGAATATTGATATAATAAAATTGCTAAGACAATATTTCTCTTAAATTGTTTTTAACAAGAGTTGGAAATGAAAAAGAAAAAAAAGAAAGAAAAAAAGAAGAAGGATATTTGATTATCTATAATTTTTGGTTGTTATTTTTCAAAATGTTTAGTTGGGGGAATCTAAAACATCCCTCGGCATCCAAATTTTCATGAATATAATGTTCATGAACTTGGATGTCTATTAACCATAACCACATTTAGCTTGATTGGGAATATGATGAGATTCTTGAGAATGTGAGATCCTTATTTGCATTTAGACTATTTCGAGAAATCTTGTTGGAATTATTTATTCCGTTAAAATATTCTTATATTTATAAATAATTAAATATAATGTCAAGCATAAGATTCATCCCTTTTATGTGGATTTTGGCTAATAAGTAGTAAGAAAAATAATTTGAGCAGTGAATTAAGTAAAATCTCATAAAATGATAGTCTATTATTTTCGAATAACATAGACAAGAAAAAAATTATATCAATTTTTTTAATGTGTTATCAAGACATCATGTCTTATTTATGAAAGTTCTTTATTTTCTTGAAAGATTAAAGGGGTTTCAAGTATGAGATAACAATATCCAATCAAATATGAGACGAATTTCACTTAATTATCCCTTCAGTTGAAAACTTCTTTTATTTTATCTTTCTTAAAGATGATTCACACTTTCTAATAAGTTATGTGATGATGAATTTGTTCAAATAACACATAAGAATAACTTATAAATTATCACATAATAAGTTGGCGGAGATAGTTTCAAATTAGTTTGAAGCAAAATTAGTTGTCCCCAATATAAATGACGGCATTCATAGATTCGAATCCAAATACAAAGGTTGTATGAAAGACCTATGATGGTATTGGTCAAGATAGTCTTCTTCTTCTTTTTTCATGTGTGGATTTTTTTTTTTTGATGGGGTTTCATGTGTGGATTTTAGTCTTTTGGTTATGTAGATATCAAATATTGATGTAACAAATAATACATTTGTATGAGATCTATCAGGACAAGTGGATAGTAATTGCAATGACAGTTGATGCCTATAATAAAATTTATCCACTTGTTAGTTTTTTTTTTTTTTTTTTGAGGATGGGTATCCGCTTGTTATTTAATGATAGTTTTTGTCCTATACATATTAGGACTTGCACTACAGACAGGGTTTTTTATTTAAAAAAAAAAAAAGACTTTTAGCTTTATTAGCTTAAAGAACCCAAATCGGCTTGCAAAACAGATTCAAGTATTCAACATTGGAGGAACTTCCTTGACATGTATAGGTAATTGAGAGAAACAAGTTGATACAAGTTTTTTTTTTTTTTGATAGAGTTTCAAACAAGTTGATACAAGACAATCATTATTTTCACCCCTTATCTATTATGGCCATTAATACAAAAATGGCAATATAATACAAAAAAAAATAACCACTTTTGATTTGATGTATTAGAGCATCCTCAGTGGCCCAAGGTAAATGGTATATGTGGAGGAATTTACAATTCAAAGCAAAAACAAGCCAACATCAAGTGTTGTATATGTCTTGTATCCTAAAAAAAAGTAGAATTGTGCTACAGTACCATCACAAATTTGTGATGGTACTATAGCACAATTGTAAAAAGAAGTAATATTTTCACCCCTTATTTTTTTCAATTCAACTTCCTCTTTTCTCATTTTGGCACAACCATGTCTCTCTCCCACTCCACTGATTCAGATTCCATCTCTCTCTCTCTCTCTCTCTCTCTCTCTCTCTCTCTCTCTCAATTTGGAGGGGTTGCTTGATTTTGGGGCTATGCAAAACAGTCTTAATAGGTTTCTTGTATTATGTTGAACCTTTGTGCAACCTTTGCTCTAAGTTTCTTTCAATATTTATTTTTGGAATTGGGTTTTTGTTTGTATGTTGAATCATAGATATAAGCAAAAGAAGTGTTACCTCTTTATCTATGAGGGCCTAGCTTTGATACAATCTTAATTTTAGGCCTAAGGGGATAACTTTGAGAGAAGTATCACATTTTTTTATCTTTCTTGTTCATTTGTGAGATTTTCACTTGATATTGGTTTTGTTAAGTTTTATTTATTGCTAGCAAAAATTTATCAATAAAACAATTCAATAGCCTTAACCTTCACAAAGAGAGACGGATTCACTTTAAAATCAAAATTTGAAATTTATAATTTTTTTTTTGCATTAATCTATATATATAATAATAGGTAAAACTGAGAGAAAATTCAATTAGATTTCAAATTAGAATTCAATTAGAGTGTAATTTTTCTCCACATGTCCCATTTAATCTAAGTTTTTAAATTTTTGTACCAAGTGAATTAATTCAATGTAAAAATTAGATATCAATTAGAGTTTAATTTTGTAACATGTGTCTCATCTAATCTAAGTTTTTTAATTTTTGTACGAATAAATTAATTTAGTGTAAAAAATGAGGAGTTTAATATAAGTTAAACCATAAAAAACATAATTTTTTTAATGATTTTATGTTTATGAGCATTTTTTTGTAGAACTAAAAATAATTCAAGTTTATAAGTCATATATATATATAGGTAAAATTGAGAAAAAATCAAATTAGATTTCAAATTGAAATTAAATTAGAGTCTAATTTTGCACCACGTGTCCTATTTAAGCAAAAATTTTAAAATTTTTGCGCCAAATAAGTTAATTTAGAGTAGAAAACAAGGATTCCAACATAAATAAATCATAAAAAAACATAATCATATATCTAACACTATGGTGCAGTTTGGATTCAGTGTTTTCAGCATTTCCTACGTTGCATTTTTTTTTTAAGCCGTGATTGTTGACTTTTCTGTGTGAACAGTGCACCCGTGCACTATTTATAGGACCTACAAACATCACTTTTCAGCAACTTTTTTTTATTAAAAATGGGACTTACGGTATTATTCACACATTTAAAAATTATTTTATTACAGTGTTTTCAGTTTTTAGTTGTATCCAAACGAAAATTAAGAAGTGGTCAATGTTCATAGAACAATACTAAGACAACAACTATTTATGAGCCATGAAAAGACAAACACAAATAGCATTGTTTTGATGCATTTTTGAATTAACTTGGGAAATGAAATATTTCATACCAGTTAATACTGGTGTACCGTTTCGAAATTATCACTATTATATATATATATATATATATATATATATAGACACACACATACATATTGGTCAAAATTAATATAAAAGTCCTTCAAAGTTATAAGCACACATAATAGTCCTTTCTATTGCTCAGGTATCATGCATTAATACTAATAAAGCTAAGAATCTGATCTATTTGACAATAATAATAATAATAATACACAAAATATATTTGTGTTTAGCAAAAAAAAAAAAACTTTTTATTAACAGATGGCAAGCATAAGATTTTAAAACTAAAGTGGTGTAATTGAAATTTGAAATTCAAAAGTTATTACTTTTACCGCACAGTAACTTCATGTGAGTTGTCAGGGACACACAAAACAATAGCCATAAAAACTTAAAAAGCCCAAAATAAAAAGAAACGAAAGGAAAGGCAAATGGTTAAATCTCAAAGTTGAAGATGACGAAGAAGAAGGAGATGAACAAAACAAGCGGGGTAGATGATCGGCGACGTGGGAGTGATGACCGGAAATTTAGTGACAACGGCAGAGATCGTGAGTTATTTGCCATTAACTTTTTTTTTCTTTTTTTTTTTTCCAATTTTTTGTACCCGCCGATTTTAATTTTCTAGCTAATATGTCCGATATTCCCCGGTATATCCGGTATAGTTCGGTATTTTGAGCGGTACGAAACAAAGGTGTTTTAGTACCAGTTGACCGGCCGGTATAGTACGATATTGACTCATCTGCCTATAGTAAGAATGTGCTTGACTAACCCAACTGGTTGGCCAAGTAGTTTGGGTACTTGGTCTCAAAGTGTTTGTCCCAGGTTTGACTGTGTGTGCATCCCAATTCGAGTCCGAATACCTGCACTTTGAAAAAATCTTTTGAACCAGCAATTTACTCTACTAGAGCCCACCCATTATAAATAGTAATTAATCTCTAGTTAAAAAAGTTTTGAAAATACATGGCTAAAAAAAAAAAAACAACAACAACGTGCTTGACTTTAATTCTTTCAAAAAAAAAAAAAATTCGTTTCATATTTCAAGAATGGTAATTAAATATAAATAAAAAAGAGAAAGAAGTCATTTTTTTTCTTTTTTCTTTTTTTTTGCTAGGAGAAAGAAGTCATTTTCAAGCCAATAAAACATAGTTGCTAAATCTTTACCAAAAAAAAAAAAAGTAAGTTGCTAAATGACAAGTATTTGTCACACCTGCCGAAAACTAAAATATTTTTCATCCTTTCACTTTCCACTCTTACAACCGAGCAGGCCCTAAGTCCAAATCACCTTTGGAGTCCTGTCAAAAAAAAAAAAAAAAAAAAAAAATCACCTTTGGAGTCCAAGTATTTGTCACATCTGCCCACTAATTTCAATTACTTAAATAAAAACCCCATCCCATCCCCACCAGGCCACCACTACAACCACCGGCGTCGGCCCCATCAACATCACCGGTCATGGCTAATTACCGTTGCCTGGTCTGAACCACCGTCTCTCTATTTTCAAATCCAAACCACTGTCACGCTACCACCCAAAAATAAATCCAAGAACACAGCAAAAGTGCAGGTGTGATAAAAAAACTATCCAAATCAAAGAAAACCAAACCCACAAAACAGAAACAAGAAGAAGAAGTGAAGACTCAAATTAGCGCATCACCCATAAATCCCTTTTTCTCTTCAATAAAGCTACGGATGTACACTAGCTTTCCTTTTAAATACTTTTTCACCTTGAGCTTAGTTTTGCCCTTTTCCTAGTTACACAATAAAGTTATGGCCTTTGTTCAAGTTTTGTTTCTGGTCGAAGAAATTGATACGTGGGTTATATCCAACCACCATCACTCCACCACCAGATAAACCTAACAGATCTGAAATCCATGAACAATCCAACACATTCAGTAGCAACATTTCCTTATTGGTTTTTTCTGTGACCGAAAAAGTCGAGCGCAAAGGTGTTTGGGTTTTGTTTTATCTTATTTTATTTAGTAGTTAAAATAAAAATAATAAGTTACAGTGGTAGTAGTCAATTAATTAGGTGAATTTGGCACGTTTTTATTGGTTGAATACACAGTAAATTAAAAAAAAAAAAAAAAAAAAAAGTAAGAAGTTTTGCAATCATCACCCATTACTCACGTTTAGGAAGAACCACACCATATGCACCTGTTTGGTTGTTTTTAGAAATATTGGTGATGGTGGCCAAGTTGTAATTAACTAAAGCCAAGTGAGTCACACCCGAAAGTCAAGTCCCATCACATGCAGAGCAAGTGCAGAGAATTATGGGGCCAACCGTCACATATAGGGTCTGTTTAGATAGAACTTATTGCTAAAAATTAAAAATTGAAAACTGAAAATACTGTAGCAAAATAATTTTAAAATGTGTAAATAGTACCGCGGGACCTATTTTTAATGAAAAAATTGCTGAAAAGTGAAATTTGTGGGTCCGTGAACAGTGCACGAATGCACTGTTCACAGAAGACTGGGTCAATAACTGCGGCTGAAAAAAAAAAAAAAAAACGCAGCATTTTTCAGTGGAATCCAAACGCCCTCTTAGGGTCCGTTTGGATAGAATTTATTGTTAAAAACTAAAAACACTGTAACAAAATAATTTTTAAATGTATGAATGGTGATGCGGAATCCATTTTTAATAAAAAAGTATGCGCACAGTTGGCGCTGCCCACTTGTCCCCCTGCAGCAGAAAAAAAAAAAAAAAAAAAAAAAAAAACGTGGAAAATTTAAGTGAATCCAAACGCCCTCGTACTATTTCAATTTCAGCTTTAATGCGATCATCTCATTGACTCTCATTTCCTCTCTTCACTTTCACATATTGCTCTGTTCTCGTACCGGAAGGTGAGAAAAGTTTGCTCATATTGCTATACCTCACGCATCTGGGTCCGGTTTATATATATATATACACATATATATATATATATATATTTTTTTTTCTTTGCCGAATCTGGTTCTCATTTTATAAGTTTGATCATATCTCTCTCTACTACTTCACACAAGGAAATTGCTAACAAATATCTTTTACCCTTTGTTGTTGGTTTATTTTTCAGATCTGCTTCGTATTCACCGATCTTCTACATTCCTTCAGCTTCTCTCCCTTGCAAGGTACAACAATGGCTCTTTTATAGTTTATTTTTCTAACAAATATATATGAAGTCTAATTTATGAAGTGTAATTTAACACCAAATATATATTCACTGATCTGTGTTTTAACGTAGTTCATTAATTTATGAATTGTAAAATGTGTTGGTCGGAGAGTAGAGACTCTGCTGAGGTCAGAGAGTGTTGAAGTTGTGGACAGGGTGTTGAAGTTGTGGAAAGGGTGTGAAGAGAAGAGAGAGACAACGCGGGTAGGCAAAATTGCCGTTCTGTACACCTGCTCTGCAGTAAATTTTTGTGGGACCTAATGAGTGACATAAAGCTGAGCTTTTGAACTGAAAAACCCATTGAGTATTCCAACCAAACGACCCACCAAGCAGAGTTACGAGTTTATAATCTACACCAAACAGGCCTAAGTTTCTATGGACAGCAATTTATTTCATTTCCTGATATGGTTGTATGTGACCCTGCATATGCATGTGGCTATACCTTATTATCACTGACAATTTTTTGTTTTTTTGGTTGAGAATCCACAGAAAAGATCTTATTCATAAAGAAGCAAATGATTTTTGTTTTTGTTTTTTTTTTTTTACAGAAATAAATGATTCTTTCTAAACCATTGAAGCAAATCCTACATTTGACGCTATAAGCACCGCCAAAGTCAGAGCGTACAGAGATTTATCTGAAGAAGTACCAAGGGAAAAAAAAATGACAAGCATCAGGTCTATTTCCATAGTGGTTCCAAGCGAGCCTACTCCAAGTGGCCTTTTACTGCTCCCTGAGACTGATCAAGTGGCGCTATGGATTCATGCACCACTCATATACATTTACAAAGCCAAGTCCAACTACACCACCATCCCATTTTCATTTGAGGCAATGACAAATTCCCTAAGCCGTGCTTTAATTCACTTCTACCCGTTGGCTGGCCGGCTACACTGGATTGAAGGTTGCCGTATAGAACTTGATTGCAATGCCAGGGGAGTGCAACTATTGGAAGCTTATTCTGAAGCAGAATTGGATGAACTTGGTGAATTTGCACCAACCGATGCAGTGCGAGATCTTGTCCCAAAGGTTGATTATACTACTCCAATAAAGGAGTGGCCATTGTTGCTTGTACAAGTGACAAGATTTCGCTGTGGTGGACTTTGTGTTGGAGTGGCAATATCCCATACCATGGCTGATGGACGATTTGCAACTCACTTCATCAACTCATGGGCAAAGTTGTCTCGGGGATTTGATCTGGAGGATGTTGATATGCCATTTCTTGATCGAATTGTTTTGAGATCAAGTGAACCAGTTAAGACTCCACGCTTTGATCACATAGAATATACCACAAAGCCACCGGTCTTGATTGGGAGGACTGATGCGAATGAAGAGAGAAAGAAGGAAACTAGTGCGACCTTGTTAAAACTTACAAGGGAGCAAGTGGAAGTTCTAAAGAAGAGAGCCAATCAAGATGTTGTCGGGTAACAACAATGAGGCCCTATTCTAGATACGAGGCCATTGCCGGCCAAATGTGGAGATGTGCATGTAAGGTACGTGCAATTGATAGTCATAATAGTCAATCAACAAGAGCTCGCCTTGCAGTTGACATTCGTAATCGGTTAAAGCCATCTCTCCCTGAAAGATATTTTGGGAATGCAATTTCAGTTACTATGACACCAATATGTCTCTATGAAGACCTCTTGTCCAGGCCATTGAGTTATTCTGCTGGGAAACTAAGGGAAGCCATTGAGAGAATGGATGATGAGTATATAAGATCTGCCCTTGATTTTATATCAAGTCAGAAGGATGTGAGTGGGCTAAGGTCTACTTTCACATTCAAGGATACCTTTCCTAGGGAACCCTAACATATCTATTGGCAGTTGGATAGGTCTACCATTCTACGATGCAGATTTTGGATGGGGAAAGCCTATATACGTGGGTCCTGGGTTGCTAAACATGGATGGTAAATCATTGATTATGCCAAGTCCCACTGCTGATGGATCTCTCATTATAGCACTTTGTTTGCAAACACAATACATGGATTCTTTCAAGAAAATCTTTTATGAGGATATTAGTGTCAGCCTAGCCAAGTTATGATCATGATATACCTAATAATAGCTGTAAAATGCAATGGAAAATTCAAAATCTTCTAAGGCTTTGAGGTTGATGGCTAAGATGTATTGATGTTTATCATGTGTGTTTCTATTTTCAGTAGTTAATTAATGTGGTTATTTTGCTCTTTTTTCTGAGTTCTATCCTTTATGTTATAATTTATTCAGTGCTCTTCCCATCCAAAATAATTGAGTGCCATCTCCATCGACGTTTCCAACACCGTTTTACATGGATTGAATTTTGCGTTAAGGCATACAATATAAATTTAAATTACGTACCCACTCATCAGTAATGATGAGATTCAAGTCGTCAATCCCCTCCACCCTCTTTAATTTTATGGGTAGGAACAATCCAATATTAGTGAGAGAGTGGAGAGCCTGGTCATCTTTTCAAAACCATTCAAGAACTAGAGTGCCAGTGCAATTTATCATGGACTCTAGAAGATAATACATTCGAAAGAAATCATCTACATTTTCTTCTATCTTTATCTGAACCATGTATTTATGGTGCTCAAATGTGTACCCCATCAAGTTTATGATCATTAAATGCTGGATAGGCTTACAAGTATATCAAAGACCGAGCAACCAAGCTGAGCTTAGTAATGTGAATTTGTAACAAAGTTAAACTTTATGGTAGTTACAAAGGTTAGGTTCATGTGTTTTGGTATTGTCAAACCATGCCAAATTATGTGTTTTTTATTGAGTTTTGACATATCTTAAAGTTGTAATTGAAGACCAAGTTGTAGATACAAAGTTTGCTCAAGAAAAGCTCAAGAAAAACACGTTTTCAGCACATTTTCATCATGTACCTCGATAGCAGCTTGATAAAAGCTAGAAATTTACTATTTCCTCAATAGAAGCTCGATAGCATCTCAATCTATTGAGTTTCGCAGATCGGCAAAAATTAGCAACATGAAAAAGCCCATAACTTATTCATTTGAAGCCCGAATTGAGATCCGTTTGAACTGGTAATTAAAAGACATCATAATTCATCTATTAGAGGTTTTTCAGTGAGAGAAACACTCTTTTTATACAAATAGGGTTTTGTAACCAAGTTTTCTCTATTCATCAAACCAAAGAGTTTCTAAGTAGATCTGAAGATTCCATTGGTGAAGAAGCTAAAGTCATAGCAACCACCACAGACTGCTACTGTGAGGAAAACCTTCAAGATGTTCTTGAAGTCAGTTGAAGGTTCCAATTGTGATTGTGGGTAGAGAATTCATATATTGAAGAGTTTAGAAGTTCTAAAGTAATAGAAGGTTTTTATTGTAAGTTCATCTATTAGGATTGTAGAGTCTAGGGACCAAGGTTTTGTACAATATTTAAAACTTCTCTTTATTATAGTGAATTGCTTTTGGGAAGGTTTCCCCCAGGTTTTTTTTACTATGAAACTAGTTTGTTTCATTGGTTTTCCTAGGTTATCATATCTTGTCTTATTTACTATTATGTTGTGCATGATATTGACATGATATTGATGCTTGTTTGTTTGAATAAAAATTATTTATAATAGATCTAATTAACAACTTGGGTTTAAAACTTGTTAATTATATCAACTAGAGTTTAAATTTTTCAACAAGTGCTATCAGAGCAGGTACACTCTGATTGGATTAACTTCCTAAGTGTGATCCTTGACCCCCGTTGTCATGGATCATGGACAATCTCTTTTGATTCCTCATTTGTTTGATAGTACTAACTATGATTACTAGAAAGTTCGTATGAATACTTTTTTGCAGGCTCTTGATGAAAAAGTATGGTTGGCTTTTGAAGTTGGTTGGAAGAAACTAAGTGACCCCCTTGCTACTTGGGATGATGGCAAGATCAAAGTTGCAAATTTCAACAAAAAGGTTTTGAATGCTTTATTTGGTGGTGTGACCAATGAGGAGTTTAAGAAAATATCATCTACTGAAATTGCTAAAGAAGCATGGACCATTCTTAAGACCATCTATGAAGGTAGTAAGCCAGTGAAGACTGTTAAGCATTAAAGACTCAATAGTAGTTTTGAAGAAAAAAATGATGGAGGAGGATGAGACATTTGCTGAGTTCTATGCTAAACTGAAGGATATTGTGAACTCTGCCTTTAATTTTGGTGAATCTATAGTAGAACCCAAAAATGTTAAGAAAATCCTTAGATCCTTACCTAAAAGATTCTATGCAAAGATCACTGCTATTAAAGAGGCAAAGGACATTGATAAAATTCATTTGACTAAGCTTGTAGGGAACCTTCAAACCTATGAGATAGGATTAGGTAAAATAGGAAAATGTGGAAAGAGTAGGAGCATGGGTCTTAAGGATACAAAGGAAGAGAACGATGACTCTGAAGATGAAGATGAAGACGAGGACGAGGACTTAACTTTCATAGCTAAGAAGATTAGAAAGCTTTTCCAATATAGGAAAAATGATAAGAACAAAGCTCCTAAGAAATCTGATTCTTTTAGGAAGGGTAAGAATGAAAAACCCTCATCTAGTGCCATGAGTGTAAAGGTTTTGGTCATATGAGGATAGAGTGCCGAAACTATCTTATGAAGGAAAAGACCAAGAAATCAAAAAGTTAAGTATTGGTTGCCACCTTGAGTGATATTGAGAGTGATTTTTTTGATGAGTATGAGGATGAATGTGGTAATTATATGGCTTTTGCTGCCACAACCGATAAGGTGATTATAGAGAATGTTAGTGACTATGAGGATTTTTATGATGATTAAGTACCCGAGAAGTTGACCCTTCAGGAAGCCTATGATAAACTATGCATTGAATATATAAAATCTGAAAAGACTTCCCATCTTTGTAGAAAAGAGCTTAACGAGGTAAAAACCGAAAAAGCTGATCTGTTAGTCAAATTAGGAGACTAGGTTAGTTAAGACTCTTGTTGTGAAGAACACCTTATTAGATGAGAATGTCAAGAATCTTGAGATTGAGATTAGTCAAGCTAGAACTCAAATAGAAAGGATATCTAGTGCAAAGCTTGATGAGGTTTTTAGTGCTCAAAAGCCGAGTTTTGATAAGACTGGTGTATGATATGTTTTTCCTTCGGCCCCTCCTCTTCCACAGCTTCTAGATCAAAGATTGTTTTTGTGCCTCAATTTGAGAAGGTTGATAAAGGGAACAAATCCATAGCTGATATGTCTTATTCTAATACCTTTGTTAGACCTCATTCTAGGAAATCTAGTAGTTCTAAAACTACTCATATTTGTCACCATAGTGGTATTCATGGATGCACTCGTCCTAACTATTTTAAGTTGTATCCTCACAAGCAAGTGTCAAAAATATCTCAGGTATCTTTTTAATGTTCTACTCCTTTGCTTAGAGAGTTATTAAAAGTTTTGAGCTTTTTAACTCAATTTAAGGGAAATTCTATTTTCTTTATGTCCTCTGGTAGACATGCCAGGACCCATGCCTTTCCATCTTCAGTCCAAAACTAAAGCTCTATGGGTGAGGAAGGATTCCAAGACTTAACTGTCTTTTTTTTTATTTTTTTTTATCATTTGCTTTAATTCTTCCCATCTTAAGTAGGACGTTTCTTTTTTCTTTTTTACTTTTTCTTTTTTTATTCCTTCTTGCGTTTCATGCATTGCTTTTTTTTTTATTAGCATTTTTTGCGTTTTATTTTGGGTCAAAATTCAAAAATCCAAAAACATTGAAAAATCTCAAGAATACAAACATATATATATATTGCCTTAAGGTTTGCTACATGGATATAAATATCTCTCTCTTGAATTGGAACATACTTTACATTGTGGAGAAATTTGGAGAGCGTGTATATTGCATAACTAGTGCATGTCTACTTTGAGATGATTACAAATGTTAGTATCAATTTATTAAAGTCATGTATACACTATTTTTTTTCTACTTTAGCACATGCACACTTGTTACTCTTCATCAAACTCTCTTGTAGGTTAATTTTATGGAATAAATATTCATTGAGAACCTTGAGTTTTTAAGTCAAGCATTGATACGACTCTTGAACAAATTTTGTATTTTTCACACGTTGAAAAGAAAGTGTAAAGGGCTACATCTGATTTAGTGCGAAGCTACATGATTTGTTATTCATAGAGAGGACGACATATTTCAATAGTGTGAAAGCCGCCACTCATGGATGTTTAAATGCTTATTGGAGAGATAGGTTGGAAAAAGAAAAAGATTTTCTTTGGAGAGCTAGGGTGGATAAACATCATATGCACATGCAAAGAAAACCTCTATGAAAAAAAAAAAAAAAAGGATTCAAGCTCTAAACCCTTCGATTGACTTGAAAACCTTGAAATTTTGGTAATGCTTATTTTCATAACTTTTTTCTGCGCTTGAGGTTGATGTGAGTTTACAAGACACTCGATCACATGAAACACCTTGCATGCTTGAATTTTTATTTCATTGAGAACTATATTGTAGTCTTAGGTGATCATGTTTGGAAGTGCTTATATGCATCGGTATATGGGTTACATAGCTACAAGCTTTGCATAAAATGATAGAGAGACTATTGGTATTCTATTTACAATCTTTTTTTTTTTCCTCAAAATGTTTTTCTCCAATAGTTGTTCTATTCTTTTCAATAAGTTGTTTTTATAACCCTTGCTCTTCATAGTGGGAGTCAGCATATCATGCCAAAATAAACATCTCAATAATCAGACAGGCCTAATTCACTAAAGAGGTCGAATAACCTTTTCTAAGAATAAGTGAGGCTCACATGTAAAGTTTTCCACCTCTTCTGTATTTCACCAAGTTCAATTCGTTCTATCTCTCCCCCACCATAATCGCATCCAGAAAATGCAAGCACATCAGGTTCAGACCTAAAGCATGAAAAAGCAATTTGTATCAACAACTTTTTCCCCTGTACTTCTAAAACCTTTGAAATATAAAGAACTTGGTAAAGGCCTGTCTCTATCCATTGAAATATCTTAACAAACACGCAGCATATACTCATCCAAAAGACCATATAGAAAAACTACTCTTTCTGAAAATATTGAGAAATTCACATTTATTCCTTGGGTATCATGTTCAGACTCAAACAATACAAATTCTATTTTTGGGTTTGCTGCACTACACCTATTGTTTTGCAAATAGTTACTACAGTTGGGTGATTGTACATAGTTGGGTTCTTAAAAAAAAAAAAAATACAAATTCTACACAGTATAAGGGAGACTGAAAGAGTCAACTAACAGACTAACATCGCGAATGAGAGAAGCTTTGCAGACGAAATATATTCAAAGAATGGTTGGAATCTATCTGTATATACCTCAAATGCAGGGCAATGAAATGCTTGCTTTTCATCTCCCAACCAACTTTTTTCCAATTTCAACAATTGAATTGGTAAATGTTAAAGCATGGTAGTTAACTATACATCTCAGCCTTTGTAATTGAGTACCCAACTTGTTTGAAAGCCTGTAATCAAACTTAGAGAGCCGAACAGCCTGCAGCATCAAAAGGGTAACCACAAAGTGTTAAATAATTATGGAATCAAATAACTGATTCAAGAATAAAAAATCATTTACAGGTGTGTACCTCAATTCTGAAAGTATACGTCAAAACATGCTGAAATGTTTTTTTTTTTGTTTTGAAAGTAAAAATTGCTAAGCAAGAAATTAAAATAAATTAAATAAATTATCTGAGAATGAAAGAAATGTAAATCCAGAGAAATCAGTCAGGCCCTTAAAAGCTGAATCCATGGAAGATACAATACTAGAAAAAGCATTCCTAAAGATTAGCCAATTAAGTAGGCATTTACCATGTACAGTAAACAAAACATACTGAGACAGGAAGAAATGTTATCTTCCATTGGAAGATTTTGATTCTGCTTCTTTTTTTTAATAACAATATCTATTGTTCTTGTTAAAGGAATCGAAATATCAAATATGAAAATTTAACAGCCTTAAAAAATGTCCATGACATTCAATAAGTTGATTATAAGATTCACTACTTTCCATAAAGAATTGAACACTTACATGCTTTTTTATAAGAACAGAAGAACTGCAAAAATCAATTAAGTAAAAGACAAAGCCTAATATTTCAATCCTTTTGAATCTAATCACAGGATCCTACATAAAATTTCTTAACAATCACACCAAAGTTAGACTAATTCAAACCTAAAAGCCTACATCGAAATCAAATTCAGCAACTAAATCTTATACTAATAAAAAAAAAGATTTAAAAAAAAAAAATCACCCCTGTTCTTTGTTGATCCAAGCCTCCACTAGTATCAATCAACAAGTACCGATTTGGAATCGTTTTCACAGTAGCCCCTGCAGAATAAAAAACCCAGAAGAATAAAAGCAGTCTTTAGAATAAGAATGGAAAACGAAGGTACAAACCCCTTCAAATGTAAATATAGAATAATCATCATAAGCTTGAGGAAAAGTTAACAAAGTCATCTAATTGTAATTGGATACCTTAAGTGCAGTAACAAGTTTTTCAGGTTCAATAAGTGCAATTTTCCCCAGTCGCTCTGTTTCAACGTTACTAACACCTTCTTCCTCACTTTCAAAGTGGTTAAATAGTAATTTAAGAATCGTCTCATCACTTTTAAAGAAATTTAAAACACTGTATAGGTTGATATCCAGCTCGAAGATAGAATGCTAATTTGAAAGCACACACCTCCTTCAAAGTGAAGCAGAAGATATTGTTTCTTCTGCTGATTATCAATCTGGTCCAACAGCAATATTGCAGAAGATAAAGGCAAACACTCGTATAGATAACCAACAGCAATATTGCAGAGAGCATAGGAGGCTGCAGAAGTTCCACTGTCATACTTGAATCTCAAAGAGAAGGTTACCAACGACAGTTCCATGGTTTACAATCAGCTTCCCTAGTAAGAGAAAAATAAAATAACCTAACAAACAGAACATGGGCTGTCAATTAAATATAATAAATTTGTTTAAACAAGGATTTGTCACAATATATAAAGGCAAAAAAATGTCAATAATAATAGAAACCAACCTCTTGAGATTTCATGATTCGTCTTGATTTGCAATTGGTTGAGGGCTGGCTGAGGCCAATTATGAATCATCAATGTGGTATATGTAATTTTCATCTAAAGATACTCCTCCTCCATTGAACCATTTGATTGCACACTTCATCAATCTAATCTTCCTTTCTTTGCAAAACCCATTTGTACCATATCATCTAAAAGCTTAGTTGCTTCTACCCATCAATCATGACTATGTTACACGAAGAATATTGAGTACAGATATATCCTAAAATCAGGCACATAAAATTAAGCATACACAACAACAACAACAACATTCTAAGCAAAATCAACCAAATCAACGAACCGCAGTTAACTTATAATAATAAAGAACAAATCCACAAACCAAGTCCATAATTATCCAAACATCAATAAAAATCATACAAAACTTTTTTTAAAAAAAAAACAGCTAAAGTAGTAGTAGTAGACTGCATTGATTTGCTTGAATCTCATCTCTCACTCAAAACTCAGAACCTAAGCTTGGTGAAGAACCACCTATTCTTCCCAGTCTTGAAACGCTCCTCGAGCCTCTTCTTGGTCTCTTTGGCCGCAGTGACTTTCTTGTCCTTGGACTGAAGCGAATCCACAGCCACCACGTCTTTCAAATCCACGTCCAAGGTGTAACGCGTGGGCATCAGGTGCTGGAAGTTCACCAGCTTCACGAACGCCTTCACGCGCGACTTCTTTGCCGTCTTCTTCGCCGAGTCCTTGCGGATCACTTTGCTTGGGTACTTCTTTATCCCCGCAACCAAACAGTGCCCGTATGGCCTGTCCCGGGTGCCTTCGTCGAAGGATCGAACGATCACTGCCTTGCGTCCTGCGTATCGTCCCTGCAGGAGTATCACTGCTTTGTTTGGCTTCAAAAACTTCACCATTTTTCTCTCTCTCTCTGAATGTACGCTCTTTTGGAGGCAGAGGAGGAAGAGAAAGAAAATGAGAGTGAAACCCTAGGAGGACAGGAGGTCAGGGATTTATGGTGGGTTTTTTTCCTTTGTTTCTGGACTGGGCCTTTTAGCCTTGGGCCCTTCTTCTTCTTCTTTTTATAGATTATGTGGGGACGAAAAAATAAATAGTAATATTGATATAATATTTTTATAATAATTTTATAATAAAGTTTATATAGTAAATTATTATTGGTTCTCATCTAGACCTATTAGTGACATTTTTTTTTCTATCATTAACAACTTGTCATATAAACTTTATTGTGAAATTTTTGTGAAAAATATTGTGTCCATAATTTGCATTAAGAGAGGTAATTAAAACAAAGAATTTTCTTTTTATATATACATTGTCATTTTTGGTAATTTACCTCTCAAACTGCCACTTTTATAATTACTAATCAAACACTCAGATTTTTCAAAAATTACTTTTTAAGAGCTTTTATCAAACACTTAACTTTTACAAAAGCCCAATTTTATACCGCACTTTTTAAAACCTCGACTTTTTCAAAAAACACAATATCAAAAAGCTAAACCAAACTCACTTATGGGCTCATAATGAAGAAAACTGTGGCAAGAACTAAAATTTTCAAAGCACACCTCTTTCTCATCACCCCTTTATTCAAACTAAAACTGGGAAACAACAAAACATTAATAAATAAAAGAAAGAAAGAAAGAACAATGGCATTGTTAAAGAAACAGAGAGAGGGAACCTTGACGTTAGTAGAGTTAGAGGTGACGGTGGTTGGTTGCGCGATGGTGACTAGTAGCGGCAAAACAGTGGCTTGTTTCTATGACCACACAGTGACTTGTTTCTATAACACTGGCCAGTGGCAGAGATAGCTTCCCTGTCACAAAAAAAAAAAAAAAAAGTCTTTAAATTTTAAATTTTTCATTTTTCTTATTTAACTTTATATCTTTAAACTTTATCAAAATGTTATTTTACATCCTTAAACTATTGAAAAACAAACTCTTATGTCCTGTTTGGATGTAGGGGGAAAGGAGGGGAAGTGAAGAGAAGTAGAGTAGAGTTGAATAAAAATAAGCTAATTTTGTACTCTACTCTACTCCCCCTCCCTCTCCCTCAATCTAATAAAGTTTAGGTCAAAATAGTATTTTACCCCAAAAAATTTGATAGCTACTAATTTAAAGATTGTTAATGACGTTGGGTTAAGATGAAAACCAGTAAAAGCACTTATAAAAAAAACAAATAAAAGCTTGCTAATTCAAAGGGTGTGAAAAGATGTTGACATTTTTTTTTTCTTTTTTGTACGTAAAATTAATCCTTAAGAAAATTCATGGAAACAAATTTTGTTTCACAACTTTTGCTACAATCTTGATGTGGTTGATTATGAGTGATAGGAAAAAAGTATGGGTTTATGTGAAAGTGATAAATAATCACTCACAGTTTATCAAGTCAAAATTGTGACAAAAGTTATGGTAGAACTCCTCACACAATTCATTTCACTTACAAAAGTTGAGAGAGATTGACTTTTTGTGTCAGCTTTTGCTATAATCTCGATGTCGATATGATTGGATAAGAGTAGTAGAAAAAAAAAAGGGTCAATATTAAAGGGATAGACAACTACTCACAATTTATTATGTTATAATTATGGCAAAAGTTGTGATAAAACTCCTCCCACAATTCATTTTACTTATAACAGTTAGAGAGATTGAATTTTTATGTGTAAATTTTGTGATCCTAGACTTTTGGATGTACTAATACTAGGGTTTTAAAATTGGTAAATTGGTGATTAACCTTTAGCAATTCGTGTTGATGGATTATCGACTTATCGCAGATTATGCCTGTTGCGGCCATGTAAAGTTCAATGTTTTTTTTTTCTTTTTAAATTCCTTTCAATAAAATTCTAATAGTCTACTAGCATAACAATTCCATAAAAGAAGAAAAGAAAGAGCGTATACCTGTTATACATGAAACAATAAATATAGTTGAATCACTTATAAACTAAGTGTGCCTTATAAGTTTCTCAAAAAAATAAAAAGTGCCTCTGGATTAGTTTTTTGCTAATAGCTTATTTATTTGTTTGCTAAAAGTCGGCAAAATTATATTTATACTTAAATTGAGGGTTTTTAATAAAAAATTTTATATAAGAAAATAAACTAAATAACTAAAAGGAAGGAAAAAAGAAAGCCAGTAATCCAAATTCATACAATATATGCATATTTAAGGGGGAAAAATATATAGATACATACATACATATATATATATATATATATAATATTACTGTGAAAAAAAATATAGAATATGTTAGGCAAAAAAAAAGTATATAATTAAGAAAAAAACCTATAATGAACTTACTGTAAAATTAAAAACATTTTATATTTAAGAAGTGATCATCAAGTTGATGAGTGAAGTTATTAGTATTTTTATTTATAATATAGAAAATTTATTATATAATTTTAGTATACAAAAATAAATTTGAAAATGAGTCACAAAAAAAAAAGGTTTACAATTTATAATAGAGGGAGCAAGTTTGATCTAAAACAGGTTGCTACTCCTAATACCCATGCCTTACCCTTTTCATTCAGGTTCATACAAGTTAACAGGCTTAAGTCAAATTTTGTCAAGTAATCCTCTATAGGCTATACTTACTCTGTTAATCTCTTCCATGTGATTTTGTAACCCTTTTTTTGGGTTGTATGTTTGTATCACAATTTAAACTATAAATTTTCTATTGCACATTTAAACTAAAATTTGGACTTATTTTCACATTAATAAGATGCGAGCAATTTATAATAATTGTTCTACACAATACCCCTCTCTCTAGCTACCAAATTATGAACTTTACTAATAAAAAACCATGAATCTTGAGGGCATAAATGAAAAAATCAGGTGGGTTATGGGAGTCTTGGATTTTTGTAACACTACGGCCTGTTTGGATTGAAGCAGAGAGAGGAGGAGTAAAGTAGAGTTTTTCATGAATTTGTGTTGTGGGTAATTGGCTTCATCAGTCGCGAGTGCCTGCCCGCCTGCCGCAGGGGGGGGGGGGGGGGGAATGCAGCAAACCCATCCTTGATTTATAAAATCCTTTTTAATTGTATGCCAAACAATAGATCTGTGTTTTGGAATGGCTTTTGAGGAACAAACGAACTTCCATCAGTCAACTATGTGCAAGTTGCCTCTCATAGCATGCCATATTACCGTGTACTGAAAATCCCCAGAATGAGAAATCGTCTAATAAGTTACTTAACCCTCTTTGCCCTCCAGAGAAATTAATTCAATTCCAACCCAATTTAGCATGTACACTTTCAAGGACTAAAAAGAGAAAAGTGTGAACGACTGTACAATTATAAAAGAAATAGCAAACTCCATGTTAGTTGCTGTGACGTGTACATGCAGCTTCTGCAATGATGAAGGCTGAAAACAGCTTGTTCGGGTTTTCAAATCCTTTCTAAAGTACCAATTAAACCAAGACAGGCCCCGATTCAATTGAGCAACGTATATGTATCCAGAGAAAAGTAATTCATTGCAGTAATTATACAACACAAACAAGTCTTAGAGCATTCACAGCAGTGGAGCTAAAAATTTAGCAATTTAGCTCTACTAAAAGTTACTTTATCTATTTTACCTACACACATGCTGCAGCAGTGGATCTATTTTAGCTTTCAACATAATAAAATAATATATCTACCACAATAAAATAATACCTCTCACTACAATAAAAACACCACAATAAAAAAGGTAATGTGAACACAAAATAAAAAATTAATTTTTTTTTAGCTCACATGAATAGTGCACATCTATCTATAGATGTGCACTGTATAATGATAATTTAAAAAAATATAGATTTACATTTCTTTGCGTACTTCTTTTTGGTGTTTTGGTGAAGCTAAAATAGCTATATATAGCTATTTTCACATTACCTTTTTTATTGTGGTGTTTTTATTGTAGTGAGAGGTATTATTTTATTGTGGTAGATATATTATTTTATTATGTTGAAAGCTAAAATAGATCCACTGCTGCAGCATGTGTGTAGGTAAAATAGATAAAGTAACTTTTAGTAGAGCTAAATTGCTAAATTTTTAGCTCCACTGCTGTGAATGCTCTTACAAAGCTTAATTCTTTTATGACGAGGTTTGCTGATAAATATTAGCTACGGTTTTCAGATTCTTTGTATAAGTTTCAAAAACAGAACAAATAACTAAATGTTACTTATTAGAAGTAATTACCGAAAACATAGGCACATCCGGTGAAAGAAAAGTTTGTGGGGTTGAACAACAACTAAGTTTTTCAGTAAACATATTTAATTATAGGGCTGCCAAATCAAATTTCACATACAATGTCAAAGAATACACTTGGTCATCCAACCCATCAAAACTTATCTTCAAAAGATCACGAAGATGGCATAGATCCATCCCTCTATTCTCCTTTTCTTGCCCACTAATAACCAGTTAGCTAAGTAACCTATTATGTATAAACCCCAGCAGAAGCCCAACTCTTTTAGGCTAATACAGTTGCATGATTATTTTCACAGATTTGTAAAACAAAAGTTCATGACAACAAAACCCCAAGCCTAGTGCACGGAAAATGCAGCAAGAAATCCCTAGTTACACATTTTAAGCAACAAAAAACAGACAGGACCTTTTTTTTCCCATCCAGTTTATCAGTCAACCTATAAACAAAAGCATTAATTTCTGAGACAACATAAAGCGGATTACAATTGCTCCACAAAGGCAGAACTGCAGGACCCTAGAGCTAAAGAAATTGTAAAGTTCAGATTAGAGTCCTAATGTTCATCGTTCATAGCAACAAAGTTCTTCAACACAAAATGACCAATTCAAAAACCCAACCTAAACCTATCATAGGGTTGCCAGTTCTCCACAACCAAACCCAAATCTTAAAAATACCACAAGAAGATAAGGATAAATGAAACCAAAACTGCATAACCTTTTAACTCAATACTCAATTTTCCACTAACAATAACCAAAACCCACATTATCCAATGACACTCATTTTAGATGCCTCATAAAGAGAGAACAAAGCAATCCCATTTTAAATTATAAAGGATAAAACTTAGGTACAATTAACATTACATTCTGCAATTAAATTCAAACACATATCTAGCAACAATTAACTGTATTTGAACAAGAGGGCACTATTCATGCTTCATCTAATGTACCAACTACGTAATGATTAGTCCAATTCTCAAATTTCTTATCTTGATAAAAAGACAACAAAACAAACATTTAAATTATAGCTATTAGCCCAACACTCAATTTCTAGCAACAAATTGCAAAATACCACATTATACAATAATACCCATTTCAGAAATCTCAATAATGAGAAACCAAAATAAACCCATCTAAAATTATAACAAAAACTGCATATCTGTTAGCCCAACACTCAATTTCTAGCAACGAATTGCAAAATACCACATTATACAATAAAACCCATTTCAGAAATCTCAATAATGAGAAACCAAAATAAACCCATCTAAAATTATAACAAAAACTGCAAATCTGTTAGCCCAATACTCAATTTTTCTAGCAACAAACAGCAAAATTCCTCATTTTCCAATAATACCCACTTCAGATATCTTCAAAACTATAACAAAAAGATAAAGGCAAACACTCGTATAGATAACCAACAGCAATAATATTGCGGAGACCATAGGAGGCGGCTGCAGAAGTTCCACGATCATACTTGAATCTCACAGAAGGTTACCAACGACAGTTCCATGGTTTGCAATCATAACAGAACATGGGCTGTCAATTAAATATAATAAATTTGTTTAAACAAGTAGAAACAAGGATTTGTCACAATATAAAGGCAAGAAAAATGTCAAAATAATAGAAACCAACCTCTTGAGATTTCATGATTCGTCTTGATTTGCAATTGTTGAGGGCTGGCTGAGGCCAATTATGAATTAATGTGGTATATGTAATTTCATCTAAAGATACTCCTCCATTGGACATTTGATTGCACACTTCATCAATCTAATCTTCCTTTCTTTGCAAAACCCAATTGTCAAGGCATTTTATGTGACACCATATCATCTAAAAGCTTAGTTGCTTCTACCCATCAATCATGACAGTGTAAATGTAAAAGAAGAATATTGAGTACAGATATATCCTAAAATCAGGCACAACAATGTATCATCATAGAATTAAGCAAACACAACAACAACATTCTAAGCAAAATCAACTTGTAATAAAGAACAAATCCACAAACGAAGTCCACAATTATCCAAACATCAATAAAAATCATACAAAACTTAAACTGCATTGATTTGATTGAATCTCATCTCTCACTCAGAACTCAGAACCTAAGCTTGGTGAAGAACCACCTATTCTTCCCAGTCTTGAAACGCTCCTCGAGCCTCTTCTTGGTCTCTTTGGCCGCAGTGACTTTCTTGTCCTTGGACTGAAGCGAATCCACAGCCACCACGTCTTTCAAATCCACGTCCAAGGTGTAACGCGTGGGCATCAGGTGCTGGAAGTTCACCAGCTTCACGAACGCCTTCACGCGCGACTTCTTCGCCGTCTTCTTCGCCGAGTCCTTGCGTATCACTTTGCTTGGGTACTTCTTTATCCCCGCTACCAAACAGTGCCCGTACGGCCTGTCCCGGGTGCCTTCGTCGAAGGATCGAACGATCACTGCCTTGCGTCCTGCGTAACGTCCCTGCAGGAGTATCACTGCTTTGTTTGGCTTCAAAAACTTCACCATTTTTCTCTCTCTGGATTTCTCTCTCTTTGAATGGAGGCGGAGGAGGAAGAGAAAATGAGAGTGAAAACCCTAGGAGGACTGGAGGTGAGGGATTTATGGTGGGTTTTTTTCCAATGTTTATGGGCTGGGCCTTTTTAGCCTTGGGCTAGTCTTCTTCTTTTTCTTCTTTTTATAGAGGATGTGGTGAAGAAAAAATGGTTGATATATGTAAAATCATAGAACAACTCCTTTAGATGATAAGTGATAATAAAATTTTATTTTATAAAGATTAATTTTAAATTAGTATTGTGAAAATATTGTGACATTCTTTAAAAAAAAAATAATACTATTGATATAATATTTTTATAACAATTTCATAATAAAGTTTACATAGTAAGTTGTTATTGGTTCTCATCTAGACTTTATTGTGAAATTTTTGTGAAAATATTGTGTCCATAACTTGCATTAAGAGAGGTAATTAAAACAAAAAATTCACTTTATATATACATTGTCATTTTTTATAATTTACCTCTCAAACTACCACTTTTACAAGTCCTAACCAAATATTCAGCTTTTTCAAAAATCACTTTTTAATAATTTTTATCAAACACTCAGATTTTACAAAAAACCCAATTTCATACTGTACTTTTTTAAACTCCAACTTTTCCAAAAAACACAATATGAAAAAGTTGAACCAAACTCACCCATGGGCGCATAACAAAGCAAAATGTGGCAAGAACTAAAATTTTCAAAGCACACCTCTTTCTCATCACCCTTTTATTCAAACTGAAACTGGTAAACAACAAAACATTAATAAATAAATAAAAAGAAGAAAGAAAGAAAAAAATGGCATTGTTAAAGAAAGAGAGAGAGGGAACCTTGACGTTGGCGAAGTTAGAGGTGACGGTGGTTGGTTGCACAATGGTGACTGGTAGTGGCAAAACAGTGGCTTGTTTCTATGACGGTGGCCGATGGCAGAGAGAGTTTCCCTGTCACAAAAAAAAAAAAAAAGTCTTTAAATTTTAAAATTTTATTTTTCTTATTTAACTTTATACTTTATCAAAATGTTATTTTCCATCCTTAAACTATTGAAAAACAAACTCTTATGGCTTGTTTGGATGTAGGGGAAAAGTAAGGAGAGTGAAGGAGAGTAGAGTAGAGTTGGCTAAAAATAAGCTAATTTTGTACTAAATCTACTCTATTCTCCCTCTCTCTCAATCCAAACATACCATTAATAAAATTTAGGTCAAAATGGTATTTTATCCCAAAAAATTTGATAGCTACTAATTTAAAAAATTGTTAATGGCATTGGTTTAAGATGAAAACTAGTAAAAGCACTTAGCAAAAAAAAAAAAAAAAAGTAAATGCTTGCTAATTCAAAGGGTGTGAAAGGATGTTGACAATATCTTTTTTTTTCTTTTTGTACGTAAAAATTAATCTTTGAGAAAATCTATGGAAACAAATATTGTTTCACAACTTTTGCTATAATTTTGACGTGGATGATTATGAGTGATAGTAGAATTGCATAACCTTTTATCTCAATACTCAATTTTCCACTAACAATAACCAAAACCCACATTATCCAATGACACCCATTTTAGATGCCTCATAAAGAGAGAACAAAGCAATCCGATTTTAAATTATAAAGGATAAAACTTAGGTACAATTAACATTACATTCTACAATTAAATTCAAACACATATCTAGCAACAATTAACTGTACTTGAACAAGATGCCACTATTCATGCTTCATCTAATGCTACATAATGATTAGTCCAATTCTCAAATTTCTAGCATCGGGCAGCAGAATGCTTCATTTTCCAATAATCTTATCTCGATAAAAAGACAACAAAACACACATTTAAATTATAGCTATTAGCCCAACCCTAAATTTCTAGCAACAAATTGCAAAATACCACATTATACAATAATACCCAATTCAGAAATCTCAATAATGAGAAACCAAAATAAACCCATCTAAAATTATAACAAAAACTGCATATCTGTTAGCCCAATACTCAATTTTTCTAGCAACAAACAGCAAAATTCCTCATTTTCCAATAATACCCACTTCAGATATCTTCAAAACTATAACAAAAATCAAAACCTGAGCTTAGAAAAGAACCACCTATTCTTTCCAGACTTAAACCTATCCTCGAACCTAGCCTTGGTCTCCTTAGCGGCAGTGACTTTCTTGTCCCTAAACTGAAGAGCATCGACAGAGACAATGTCTTTGAGATCGACATCGAGAGAGTGTAGCGAGTGGGCATGATGTGAGAGTAGTTCACGACCTTGAGGAAGGCCTTGACGCAAGACTTCTTGGCGGTCTTCTTGGCCGAGTCCTTGCGGATCACCTACTTTGGGTACTTGGCTAGACCAGCCACCAAACAGTGACCGTAGGGTCTGTCTCGGTTGCCATCGTCGAAGTTGCGAACTATCACGGCTTTGTGGCCTGCGAATCTGAAGGAAAAATTCTGGTTTTGCATCTCATGCAAAACACACAGCGGAAGCGACGAACAAGGATCTATTTCATTCATGATTGATAACGTGCACAATGTAAATTTCAGAATTTAAGAACAAGATAGTGTACCTTGGTGTGGAGAAATTCAAAACAAAGATTAGAAGCACTTGGGAACACTTTTAATCTTCACTCCAATTCCACTTTACGCCCAAGATGTGTGGTCTCTCAATCAGTTTTTCAAAGGGAGAATGAAAGTGTGTCTCACACTCTCTCACACACAGTTTCTTTTTCTTTTCTAAACTCCTCTAATAAAAATTCTGTATGTTTCTCCCTTTATAACTAACTGATTATCTAATTGGGTTGGCCTATTGGGCCTTTCCAATTGGGCTTTAGTGTGTGGCTTGGAGTGGGACCAAAAGGGACCAATAAGACACTAGCTCCAATGGGCCTTGGGCTTTTCCGTCAACTCTTGACAAGTCCAAAGTTACCATTAATTATATTTAATACCACTATATAAATATAATTGCACTCTAGGCCTTATTAATAAATTATATCCCAAAACTTTATTATACACGTAACCCCTTCATAAAATATTCGTAGTAACACAAAGTCATAAATGTAGATCGCCACTTTGTAAATTACTACATCTTATCCGTGAGTACCCGGCTTAATTCTTTAAAGTTATTCCTTATATATTTATGAAATCCAATTTCATAAATATATACTTTAGTAATTTCTTACTAAAGTGGTTAGGCCTAACTCTCTGAATAAGCGAAACCATTAAACTTATCTCAAGGGAATATTTTATATCTCTATCAAGAGACTATGAATTCCATCTTGAGAATATATGTTCCATCAACACTAAATATGGCTGCCCAACATGCGAGGTTTTGACCGTTATTTCGAATCTCACTCCCGATATATCAAAGCAACCTACACTTCATGATCGAGTCCATTATTCTCTCGGGATTAAGAGTTCATGCAAATAGAAGTCGTGAGATTTATTATTCATTTGACGATCGTTAGAAGAATAATAAATCTCACGGCGGTCTGTTCAATATGTTTTAACTCTTAAAACATATCAACATATCAACTAGAAGCTTCCACTTCCATGATCAAGACAAATCATCTTAGTTGACACGTTATAGTCTTCGCAGATGAAATGCCCAATTTCATCACCGACTACGAACTATTAATTCTGAGTTTACAAAGAACTTGTGATTTACATCTTCTGTGACTTTTCACATAAATCACATACAATGCATCTCATGGACTATATGATAATGTCCCATATTCACGTAACCACTATTTTAGATAATAATAAAATAACTTTATCAAATACAATATTAAGTCATACATCATGTCATACATAATGTCATACATAATATCATACATAGCATCATACAATAGGATTTAAGGGCACTAATCCTAACAATCTCCCACTTGCCCTAAAGACTATTGTGCATTAATCTAACTCCCATTCCCTCCAAATGTGACTCGAAAGTCCTTTGAGGTAAGGCTTTGGTAAAAGGATCTGCTAGATTATTTGCACTTTCAATCTTTGCTACCACAACATCTCCACGAGCAACAATATCTCGAATGATGTGGTACTTCCTCTCAATGTGCTTTCCTTTCTTGTGATTTCTTGGATCTTTGGATTGTGCAACCGCTCCACTATTGTCGCAAAACAATGTGATGGGAACTTGCTCCATTCTCATTACACCAAGATCAGAAAGGAATTTCTTAAGCCAAACAACCTCCTTTGCTGCTTCACAAGCAGCAACATACTCGGCTTCCATGGTGGAGTCCGCAATACAAGATTGCTTGACACTCCTCCAACTTATGGCTCCACCTCCCAAGGTGAAAACACATCCTGAAGTGGATTTTTCGAAATCTAGATCCGCGAAAGTCTGAATCGGAATAGCCAATGGGAATCAAATCCTCACTATGGTAAACAAGCATATAATCTATCGTTCTCCTAAGATACTTGAGAATATGCTTTACAGCTTGCCAATGTTTTGGTCCTGGATTTGATTGATATCGGCTGACCATGCCAACTGAATAACAAATATCTGGTCTAGTACAAAGCAACGCATACATGAGACTTCCCAGTGAAGAATCATAAGTAAATTTTCTCATCATATTTTCGTCCTCTTGAGTATTAGGCCTTTGGTAATCAGACAGAGGGACTCAATGTCTAAAAGGAAGCAATCATTTCTTGGAGTTTTGCATGCTAAACCGTTCTAGAACCTTATCTATATATCCAGCTTGTGATAAGCCTAACATCTTATTCTTGCGATCTCGCCAAAGCTTGATCCCTAGAATAAAGCTAGCCTCACCCAAGTCCTTTATATCAAATTGGCTTGACAACCAAACTTTAACCGATGACATTACCCTTACATCATTCCCAATGAGTAGAATATCATCAACATAAAGCACTAGGAACATTACTACTTTGTCTCGATGTCTTTTGTACACACATGGTTCATCAAGATTTTGTTCAAAACCAAATGAATTGATTGCTTGATCAAATCTGATGTTCCATGACCTAGATGCTTGTTTAAGTCCATAAATGGACCTATTCAACTTGTATACCATATGCTCTTGGTTCTTTGCTATGAAACCTTCTGGTTGCAACATGTATATTTCTTCTTCAAGATTGCCATTAAGAAATGCAGTCTTGACATCTATTTGCCAAATCTCATAATCATAATGAGCAGCAATGGATAAGAGAATTTTGATAGATTTAAGCATGGCTACTGGCGAAAAAGTTTCATCATAATCAATACCTTCTTTTTGTGTATACCCTTTTGCCACTAGTCTTGCTTTAAAGGTTTCAACCTTTCCATCTATCCCTCCCTTCCTCTTGTAAACCCATTTGCAACCAATAGATTTAATGTCGCTAGGCACCTTTACAAGATCCCATACATGATTTGAATTCATAGAATCTAATTCAGATTTCATAGCTTGGACCCAATGATGTGCATCTATATCATTTATTACCTCTTCATAAGTGTAGGGATCCGATTCAGCCTCTTCTGAGATAGCTTCATAAGTTTCTCCCAAACCTATAAATCTTATAAGAGGCCGAACAATTCTCCCACTACGATGAGGTACCTATGTACTAGACATCTCATGAGTAGTATCTTGTGGTGTATCTAATACAGTCGCATCATCCCTAGTTTTATCCATTGGTTGTTCAACTACAGGTTCAATCATTTCAGGTAAGACAACTCTACTTCTAGGAGTAAAATTATTCATATAGTCATTTTCCAAGAATTTGACATTTGTGCTAACAAATACTTTATTATCCTTATGACCATAAAATAAACCTCCAACTGTTCCTTTTGGACACCCTACAAAAAATACCACTTCTATTTTAGACTGTAACTTGTCAGACTTTCCTTTCAACACGTGTTGGACAAGTCCAAATGTGGAGATGTCTCATACTAGGCTTACGCCTATTCCACAACTCTACAGATGTTTTAGGAATAGACTTCGAAGGTACTAAATTCAAAAGATACATTGCAGTATTTAAGGCACATTCCCAAAAAGAAATTGGTAGAGTCGAATAACTCAACATAGACCTAACCATATCTAAAAGAGTACTATTACTACTTTCAGCTACACCATATTGTTGTGAAGTTCCAGTGCGATCAATGGGATATAATCCCATTTTCAGTCAAGTAATCCTTAAAGTCACCAAGAAGGTATTCGCTACCTCGATCAGATCGAATGGCCTTTATGTGTTTACCCAATTGATTTTCAACTTCAGCCTTAAACTCTTTGAACTTTTCAAAGGCTTCGGACTTCTGTTTCATTAGATACACATAACCAAATCTAGAGTAATCATCAGTGAAAATAATGAAATACTCATAGCCACCTCTTGCTTGGATTGACATAGGACCACATACATACGAATGTACTAGTTCTAGCAAATCTTGTGCTCTTCTACCTTTTGCATTAAAAGGTCGTTTGGTCATCTTTCCTTCCAAACAAGATTCACAAACTGGAAAACCATCAAAGTCCATGGGCTGTAAAAGTCCATCTTTGATTAGTCTTTGAATCCTACTTGAATTAATGACCTAAACGCAAGTGCCATAGATATGCATCACTAGTAGAAGGAAACTTTCTCTTTAATGATTTCACATGAGAGTTACTATCTAATTCGAAATTGTATAATTCATGCTTATCGGGAGTTAAAATATAAAGACCATCCACAATATTGCCGAAACGAGATAAACACTTTATCCTTCTTTATTACAACATTGTCTTTCGGGATAACACAATATCCACATTTACCTAAGTAAGTTGCAGAAATTAAATTCCTACGAACATTAGGTACATATAAACGATCTTCTAATATTAAAACTCTAGACTTAAAACACAAATTAAACACTCCAACGGCTTCAACCGAATCTTGCTCCCATCGGCCAAAGTAAGAAATAGTTCTCCCTCATTCAACTTTACGGTCTCCTGGAACCCCTGCAAAGAATTGCGGATATGATTAGTACAACCGAATCCACACACCAGAATCTGTTGGATTCTGTACCAAACATATTTCAAGAAGAAATGAACTTTTCATACCTTTATTCTTGGCAGCCTTGAATGTTGGACAATTCCTCTTCCAATGTCCTTTCTCACCACAATGGAAACACTTTCCTTTGGTTTTCTTTCCTTTGTTGGCAACCCCTAAGGCAATTTGTTTACCATCTTTCTTAGTGAAGTCCTTCTTCTTCTTCTTCTTACCGTTGCCTTTCGACTTAGGTTCAGAAGTAGAAGCTTCACCCACATTGGCTTCAACACTAGAAGTACCAAGGATGCCTTCCGCCGCCACTAACTCATTCATTAATTCAGACAAAGAATAAATCTTTTTGTTCATGTTATAATTGAGTCTCGAATTCCTTGAATGATTTTGGTAGTGATCGGAGTATCATATCCACTTGGGATTCTCCATCAATGTCGGCACCTAAAACTTCTAATGTGTTCGCATTAGCAATCATCCTAAGACAATGCTCCCTCACCGAACTTCCCGCAACTCATTTTGGTATTATAAATTTGCCTCATGGTTTCTTGCCTTGCGTAACGGCCTTGCTCACCAAACATCTCCTTCGTACTATGCATTATGTCCGAAGCAAGTTCTACATCCCGCATTTGATGCCGTAGAACATTCGAGATAGATGCTAGGATGTAGCACTTGGCCATCTCATTAGATTTCGCCAACGATCATATCGTTGTTTTTCCTCAAGAGGAGCATCTAATGAAGGAAAGTTAGGACATGGTTGAGTAAGCACATATTTGTGCTCTTCAAGATAAGAACAATGTCCAAATTTCTTTTCCAAATAACATAGTTGGATCCGATCAGTTTGTTTTGGTTAAGAATAGAAACAAGTGGGCTAAATGATGCCATGACAAAATCTAAAATAATAAACATGAATATAATAATTAAATTGGACATTATAAATTTAGCATAAAAGCATATTATATGGAACCTTAATAAAACCATAAAATAATATATGCAACGACAACCCAATCTCATATTCAATGTCCCTCAGCATAGAGTGAACATAAAATATTATGATTGATTGAGAACTATTCTCATTATTAGCACTATCATGATAACTCTTATCAAATACTAATAATATGCCGTTTTATATTTAGCCTCTAAGTAATAATAGTAAGAACTCAGCATAGAGGATACTAAAATACTTAGTCTAGTGTATACCATTGTCTAGAATCATGTGTAACCACATCTCATCCCTTTAACAGGCTTATTTTGTAGTACCATGATAAAACACCCTCCGCATGGAATGCAAAGCTTGAAGCTAAGACAAGGTGTTTATCAAACCACTATAAACCAAGAAATTCAATCTTGTAGGCCATGAAATAAATACTCTCCGCATGGAATGCTAAGCTCGAGAAAGACAAAAAGATATATTTCACACTACTAGCGAACCAACAACGTGCGAGATCCAACCCTTGAATCTCTCTCCCACTAGATATTTTAAATTAAGGTTTTTAAAATCAAGAATGATAATAATGCTGCTAGACACGTGAAAAAATATAATCCTAATCTCATTAGGAATAAATTTCATTAAACTAGCATTAATATATATAAATATATATAACGTAATAAAAACCTTTATTATATATAAAAATTTATATTATATTATATATAATATAATATACAAATTAATATATATAATATATAATTATTACTTTACGTTATATATGTATTATATATATTATAATATAATATATGATTATAATATTATATTATATATATAATATATAATAGTCAGGAAGTTAGAATCCTCACGGATTCTAACTTAAATGTATTATATATATATATTATAATATAATAATATATAAAAGTCAGGAAGTTAGAATCCTCACGGATTCTAACTTTCTTCAAAACACAAGAATTGGTCAAACCATTCAACCGTGCAATGAATTCCAAGTGATATCTCAAAACAATTAGACCATTCGGTTTAAAGTAAATGACAAGGAGTTATAACCGTGGGCCATATTCAATCCCGTAACAGTACCATTACAAACCATTACATTCAATAACCGCCCATCTCAATAACTACCCATTCGAATAAACACCAATGCAACAGATATGGAATGTTGCCGTGCAGAACAGTAATGGCTATATTTATATATATATATATATATATATATATATATATATATATATATATATATATTGTTTCATATGAATTCCAACGCTAATAACATTAATTCATAAAACAATGATTATCAAACCATGTCTACACTAAGATAAAAGTTTTTCTTAAATTCTAAAATCCAATCACACGCAATACAATCATGATATGAAAAACTTGGCTCTGATACCAATTGAAGGAAAAATTCTGGTTTTGCATCTCATGCAAAACACACAGCGGAAGCGACGAACAAGGATCTATTTCATTCATGATTGATAACGTGCACAATGTAAATTTCAGAATTTAAGAACAAGATAGTGTACCTTGGTGTGGAGAAATTCAAAACAAAGATTAGAAGCACTTGGGAACACTTTTAATCTTCACTCCAATTCCACTTTACGCCCAAGATGTGTGGTCTCTCAATCAGTTTTTCAAAGGGAGAATGAAAGTGTGTCTCACACTCTCTCACACACAGTTTCTTTTTCTTTTCTAAACTCCTCTAATAAAAATTCTGTATGTTTCTCCCTTTATAACTAACCGATTATCTAATCGGCCTATTGGGCCTTTCCAATCGGGCTTTAGTGTGGCTTGGAGTGGACCAAAAGTGACCAATAAGACACTAGCTCCAACGGGCCCGGCTTTTCCGTCAACTCTCGACAAGTTCAAAGTTACCATTAATTATATTTAATACCACTATATAAATATAATTGCACTCTAGCCTTATTAATAAATTATATCCCAAAACTTTATTATACACGTAACCCCTTCATAAAATATTCGTAGTAACACAAAGTCATAAATGTATACCGCCACTTTGTAAATTACTACATCTTATCCTTGAGTACCCGGTTTAATTCTTTAAAGTTATTCATTATATATTTATGAAATCCAATTTCATAAATATATACTTTAGTAATTTCTTACTAAAGTGGTTAGGCCTAACTCTCTGAATAATCGAAACCATTAAACTTATCTCAAGGGAATATTTTATATCTCTATCAAGAGACTATGAATTCCATCTTGAGAATATATGTTCCATCAACACTAAATATGGCTGCCCAACATACCTATGGTTTTGACCGTTATTTCGATCTCACTCCCGATATATCAAAGCAACCTACACTTCATGATCGAGTCCATTATTCTCTCGTGATTAAGAGTTCATGCAAATAGAAGTCGTGAGATTTATTATTCATTCGACAAATGAAGTTAATAATAAATCTCATACGGCCCGTTCAATATGTTTTAACTCTTAAAACATATCAACATATCAACTAGAAGCTTCCACTTCCATGATCAAGACAAATCATCTTAGTTGACACGTTATAGTCTTCGCAGATGAAATGCCCAATTTCATCACCGACTACGAACTATTAATTCTGAGTTTACAAAGAACTTGTGATTTACATCTTCTGTGACTTTTCACATAAATCACATACAATGCATCTCATGGACTATATGATAATGTCCCATATTCACGTAACCACTATTTTAGATAATAATAAAATAACTTTATCAAATACAATATTAAGTCATACATCATGTCATACATAATGTCATACATAATATCATACATAGCATCATACAATAGGATTTAAGGGCACTAATCCTAACAGAATCAGCCCTGTAGAAGGACCACTGCCTTGTTGGGTTTCAAGAACTTCACCATCGAGATGTTTCTCTTTTCAGCTGCTGCTGCTCAGAGAAGCCAGGAACTAGGGGTTTGTGAGTTAAAATGGTTTATATACAGGGTCTTTAAAATTAAAAAGAAAAAAAAAAAAAAAGCAAAGTTAATGTAATTTTTTATTTTTTTGTTAGAATGTTATTTTCAATTTCATCCCTAAAATTATATAAATTTCGATTTTGAATAATTTAAAAGACCAAACAATGGACTCTTTTAAAATTTAAAGACAAAAAATAAACTTAATGCAAACTTAAGGACGGATATCATATTTTAGTCTCTCTTTTCCCCCTCCAAACTTTCTTTTTTGTATACATAATTTATAGATATAAGGTTTTTTTTTTAATGAAAATTTATAGATATAAGGTAAAACTTAGTTACACTCTAGCTACCTATTATTAAATCCATATACATAATTGTATTGAATTTAAGTGTCCTCATAAAACATAATATTGTGTGTGTTTCATTGATTCATGCTATCATGTATTTAAGTTTAATTGCAAAACCTAATTTACATTATTTAAACAATTGAATTTAATTTTGCTTTAGTTTTGCTTGGGGATAGAGTAAAGAGATGCGGATTTAGTTATTTTAGTATGTTTGTTTGCTCAAAAAATTGTGATTTGAGAAAATGAGAAGGTTGTTGGTTGTGCATCTAGAAAAAGATGATGAAAAGGAAAACGAAAAAATTAAAGAAGAAAAACATACAAAAAATAGCATATAAAACGAAAATTTCAAATATATATAAAGTTTTTAAGGTTTGGCATCATTTATTTGACATGACATAATTTAATTGGTCAATCTAGTATCCCCCAATCTTTAGGAGTCTATTTGCATTTTAGCCTTTTAACAAGTAAAGGGAGGAGAGGAGAGAGAAGGGATCACATAAAATTGATATCTTATGAGCAAATTTGCCTAAATGGAGCCATTCTCCCTCCTCCACCCAAATTCCAATTTGAGAGAATTAAAAAAGAAAGATTAGGAGGGCTTCCCTCCCCCAAAAACATCTAAACAAGTTTGGCTGAACAAACATTTTTATGGACTATTGAAATTCACTGTCACATGATCCTATTTGTCCATTATTTGAATACACAAAGGACGATTCCTGGTTTCATGACATGATAGAGATGATCACTGCTCTCAATAACTCCTCCATAGTGAATGCATAATAATGAGTATCCTCATAATTTCATTGCAGCAACCTATCCTTGATATATAAGGGTGGAGCTCGTGTCTAGTGGCCAGTGCCACTGGACATGTTGTGATTCGGACATGTGTTCGTATTGCAACGTGTCTAGTGGCCACTGGACACAAGCCGGACCCAATATATAATTCCTTTTTGATTGTATGCCAAACAATGCTGCTGTTTGGAATGCCTTTTGAAGAACAAACCAATTTCCACCCAGTCAACTATGGGCAAGGAGCCTCTAATATTATTCCATATGTGCACTGAACATTCCCAGATAATTTGCCAAGTTACTTGAACCTCTTGCCTCCAAGAAACTTAATTTACGTCCAACCCAATTCAGCACACAGTAATTTTCAGGGATTAAGAAGTGAGAAATATAGAGCTTTAGTCTGATGAAGGCTAAAACCAATTTTATTGGGTTTTCAAATCCTCTCTCAAGTATCAATATGGACCAAGACAGACTCAAATTCAACAAAGCAATGCATATGTATGTCATAAAAATGCAATTCATTGCAGAAATCACAAACAAAGCTGAATCATTTCTTATGGTGACTAGGTTTGATGATAAAAATCACCTGATCCTTTGTATAAGTATCAGCAACTAAACAAATAACTGAATGTTGCTTATTCAAAATAATTATTGGAAATTAGGCACATCCAACAAAGGAAAATTTTGTGGAGTTTAAAGTCAATCATTATGGATTGATAGGCCTCATTCAAAAGCATTGCAACATAAACTCAAACCTATTTTACCTTCAACTACATTTAGTGCATGGAAAAATGACACATATATTGGTGAATACTGAATAATGCTAAGTTTTTCAGCTAATACAGTTAGTAATAGGCAGCCAAATTTCATGTACAATGTCAAGGAAAAATGCACTTGGTCATCCAACCATCAAAACTTATCTTCGAAGCATCATATAAAGATGGTATGGACAAGAATATTTTAACTTCTATGGAACATCTCTTGATCTATCTCCTTTTCTTGAACCAAAAATAATCAGTTAGCCTGATATTATGTAGTAATTCCAAAAGAATTCCCAACTTTTTTAGGCTAACACAGTCACATGATTAATTAATCAGATTTGTAAGCAGAACTTCATGAGAATACAAAACCCATTTCTAAAATACCCCAAAAATGCAGCAAGAAATCCCTAGTTATACATTTTAAGCAATAAAAACAAATCAATCCTTGTTCTTTCCATCCAGTTTATTGATCAATTAACATAAATAGCTTTAATTTCTGAGACAACATAAATGCTCCAAGCCTCCAACACATTATGCACAAACAAATGGTTCAACACAACCAAAACCAACTCTCAAACACCATGAAAAGAATCTGTATAAACAGAAACCAAAACAAACACACCTAATCCAAAACTGCAGAACCTTTCATCTCAATACTCAATTTTTCATTAGCAAAAACCAAAATTCACAGTATCATATTAAACCCATATCAGATTTTTCATAAAGAGAATCCAAACCAAACCCCATTTCAATATCCCAAACAACATTACTATTAGCCCAATACTCAAATTTTAAGCAACACCAAAATGCCACATTCTCCAATAATTACCTATTTAGAGACACCAAAACAAACCCAATAAAACTTTTATAAAAAAGACAAACCTTTACCTCAAATTCTCAATACCCATTTCCAAAAATTAACAAAAACATCTCTATTAACTAAAAAATGAGGGTAAAGCTTACAAAATCCAAAAGGGTAAAACCTCAAAAATTTAGAATTCAAAACCTGAGCTTAGAGCATCCACAGTTGCAAATTCCAATTCTACTCTATTTTACTATTCCAAAAAGTCATTTTATCATTATACCATTCCATTTTACAATCCCTCCAGCATCCCAATTTTTATTTTCCTATTCTACTCATTAAAATAATATATCTACACAATAAAATATATATTTCTTTTTTTAATTTTTTCCAATTTTCTCCTCCACCTTCCCTCAACCTCTATCACCGTGCCTCCACTGCCCAGTCACTACCACCGCACCTCCACCATGCCCACCACGCCATCACTGCCCACTGCCCACCAAAATCTCACCGGAACAAAAACCCATATTAAAAAAAAAGAAAAAACAGCGTCACAACAGAAACCCAGTAACACCGGACTCGCTAACAGAAACCCAGCCTCACAACAGAAACCCAGAAACATTGACCTCGCCGTGACCCACGCCGTGACCCACAACCCACTTCAGCTCACTCCGATCTCCAATCTCTGTGACCCACAACCCACTTCAGCCATACCCACCTCTTCCTTTAAGCATCGGTCATAGCAAAAAAAAAAAAACAACAACAACAACCACAGAACCCGCTGGATCGCAACCCACCAGAAAAAAATGAACCACTGTGATGTGTGATGTTAATGTTGGGAGGAGGATGGTGTTTGGGTCTGAAGAAAGGAGAGAGCTGATGAGAAAGAGAGAAGGAAGAGAGAGAAGAGAACAGAAATAATGAGGGAGAGGAAAGAGAAATTTCGGGAAAGTAGAATTAAATATTATTTTTCTTTTTACAATACTATTACAGTGCAATTCTAAAAGAGTCTAAATCTTCTGTCCCACTTTTTTTGCTCCACTCTATACTCCACCAATAAAAACTTGCCACATGTTCACCTAATTAATTAAATACTACCATTATTGACTTATTAATGCTACCGTTATAGTAGTATTTAATTAATTAGGTGAACACGTGACAAGTTTTTATTGGTGGAGTACAGAGTGGAGCAGGAAAAGTGAGACAGAAGATTTGGACTCATTCTAAAGGTAGAATTGCACTACAGCAGTATTGCAAAATTTTTTGCAATACTTGCTTTTTACGAGCCCAGTTGTGACGGTTTTTGGGGCCTTAATTTCTAAATCCACCCTGCATTTGGCATATCCATGCCCGGCTGTGGATGCTCTTAGAAAAAAACCGCCTATTCTTCCCAGAGAGAAAAAGAAAAAGAAAAAAAAAAGGTCTCAATTCCTGCCCAAAAAAGAATTTTGTATTAAATGATACCATGTTATTTATATTAAAATCCAATAAATGAGAACATGTGTATAAAAATAACTACCCACTAACATATGTCTTTCATTTGTTAGTGGGATAATCGTTATTTTTTACTGACATGTTTCACACTTATTAAATTTTGATACTGTTAACATGGTATCATTTGAAATCTGTTAACATGGTCTTAATCAAAAGAAATCCGCTAATTATATATAGTGGATTCCAAAAATTTATGAATAAACAAATAAATCAATGCAAGGAAGAACATTTTTGAAGAATTGGTGGGGCTTACAATGATGTCAATGAGAAGATCACTGGGGTCTGGTGCCTTCGACCAAAGGGCAGCGGAAGGGGTTTGGTGGCTTCGGTCAAGGCGCAATGGGGATGACATGCTGTGGGTCTAGTTTGGCTGGGCCAGTGCCTAGTGGTAGAGCGAGGAATTTAGCTCAAGGGGGAGAAGACCAAAATCAAAGGTTTTAAACAAAATTCATCCCAAAAGTGTTAGCCAATATAAATAATAATAAAAAATCAATTAAAGAAAAAAACAAATTGACTCATACAAAATATACTATAATCTAACGTATTCATTATTATGCTTATGTTTCTCAACAAGCATAGGTTACCACAAATATATATTTCATACAAGTAAAATATATAAATAAAAAACCATCACTATCTAGTTACGATTCATGAATAGATGAACTTGAAAGATTAATCTTAATATAAGAAATTCAAATAGGTGATTTGAATATTTCAGAGTATAATTAACTTGAAAGTATGACAATATACTACAAAAATTTTAAAAATATTTATATATGTCTTGATTTTGCTTTTAGGAAATCGTATCACATTTAATCAAGAGCCATATAAGTTAGGACATAGTCTTTTCAAAGGTGGGTTTATTGTAATAATATTTTTATAAAAATAAAAAACGAAAACCTTAAAAAGGATATTATTGCATTTTGGGTTTTGAAGTTTGCCATTATATATAAGAAGAATCTTTAAAAAAAACAAAAATCTTGACTACAAGAACATTTTTAATAGGTTGTGTAAGATTACAATTTACACCTAAGCCTAATAGTAGAAAGGGTATAGGTTAGGCCCAAAGAGCCCAATACAATAAATTTGTAGAGAGTGAGTTCTAAATCTAGTTGCTTATGGGTTTCGTTAACAACGGTAATAACTCAAGATCTCAAAACAATATTGATGGACAAGTTTATATGATGAAAATCTGTCCTTGGACTCAAGCCGAGGAGCTAGTTCTAATACTTCTTTCTTCTTAAAGAAAAATTACAAAAATATCCAGTCTACAGTGTTTTCTTTCTTTCTCTCCGATCCCCTTTCCTGAATGTCTCATCCTCTTTTTATATCATCTTTCTTCCTCCCTACATCCTCCACCTATGGATCAAATTACTGGTTTGGATACTTGTCCCATCAGCCTCTTCTTGAAATCTTTGGAGGTAGCTGTAAGGCTGAACCCTGATGCTCAGGCATCACCTCCTCATTAATGCGACCAGAGAGTTAGCTGCAAAGCATTCAATGTGGTGACAACAGCTTTTTTCTTAGATATTTCACAGCCCATCCTTGTCCTATATTCTTACCATGTACATCCTTATCTACAGGACCTCATAGAAGGTTGCTTTTGGTAGACAGGCCATCCCTCTCAACCTCGGCTTTACTCTGCCGAGGAAATATTCCACCTCAGATGGCCTTCTTGGACGATCTTAGTCAGACTTTATCCTTTTACTTTCCAACCCGGACCCTTGAGAGTATATTTTCCCGTTTTCGGACTTCCTAATGTCCTCGGATTGGGCCATTAGCCCAATACATACATAGATATATACTTTGGGGCCATTGACCCTACAGGTTGGATTATTGGATGAGAGAGGGAGTGGGAGAAAGTTTCGGTTTCTTGTTTTGTTTTTTTATGGATAGTTTACAAAGGGTTGGCTTTTTGGTGTGGTAATTAAGTGAGCAATTGCCTTCCTTGACCCCTTGGCTCCGGCTTTGGTTTTTCCTATGATTTGAGCAATTTTGGTGTTCTTGCTACATAACAACATGAGAAAGAATTATAAATAGATAAAGAAGGGATAATTAACTTGGTCTATTTAAAGTTATCAATACAACTATAATTTATATTTTAATCTTCAAAAATTTCTAAAATAAGCTAAAATTTTCAAATTATCTAAAACTATTAATTTCAAATTTTGATGCATAGTCATATACTAAAACTATCACTGGACCCAACAAGAAATGGACAAAATTATACAGGGTAGGCAAAACTATCATTGCATAGTTTATACTCAAGTTAAGGTTGAATTAGCCAAAATTACCAAATTCAAAACTTTTTCTCTCTTTGTCAATTTTTTTGGCAACCAAATATCAAGCTACGATAAAAGATTGTAGGAGTATCTCAATCTATTTTGAACCATCTAACATTCTAAAAATTGATTGGTTGCTCATAAAATGCAGGAACAAAAAATAGCATAGAAATATCAAATTTTAGACTCAAAAGCATCGTGAACTATAAAATTGAAAAGTTTTTGTTTTCTTTTTTCTATTTTCCCGCCCTTTCTCTGCAACCAGATAGAAGGGAAAGAATGAAATTTAGGGTTGCTAGGGTTCGAAGATCAGAGATGAGAGGTTACCGTTAGTAAATTAGGGGTCACTATGAGGCTACAAAATGTTGTCGTTGAATCTAACCCATTGGTCCTATTCTTTGTTCAAATTCTCAAAATATATATTTTTTCTTAAAAAAAAAAACATGTAGTTCTCTTAATAACATAAGTATATTACTATAAATAAAATAACATAAGTATATATTTTATAAATTTTGAATCACATTAATAGCAATCAAATTAGATGGTGCAAAAAAAATCATTTTTCTTAATATAAGAACCTATTCCTTTCTATTTTACATAATCACTTTTCAAAAATATCCACTCTAGATGATCTATTATATACTCTATTTCATTAAAATATCAATGTTGGAAAATTTAGACCCCGGTTAATAGAATTAACAAGTTTTAAACCCAAGTTGTTAATTAGATTTATTATGACTAAAACTTGTTAAAATAAACAAACATCAATATCATGTCAAAATCATATGCAGCGGAAAAATAAATAAGACAAGATATGATGATCTAAGAAAACCAATGAAACCAACCAGTTTCACAGTAAAAAACCTAGGGGGAAACCTTCCCGAAAAGCAATTCACTATAGGAAAGAGAAGTTTCAGATCTAGTACAAAACCTTTGTCCCTAGACTCTACCATCCCCGTAGATGAACTCACAGCAAAAACCTTCTACTGCTTCAGAACCTCTGAACTCTTCAATATATGAACACCACCCTTTTGATACACGAATCCCAGTACGTGACTAACTAATTGCGCAGATCCTAGTACGCAACTTACTCACCAACTTGAGAAGAAGATGTTGGCTACAAAGTTCTTCACTTCATCAACAATGAAGATCAAGAAGCACTTGGTTACAAAACCCGAAGGCGCAAAAACGCAGTAGCTTCTTTTTGAGAGAATAAGGTTTCGGTCACCTTTTTCATATATTCTCCTTGTATTCTCTTATGTGACGGCCTCTAAAATAAGCCTTATATATGTTTAGGGTTGTGAGAAAAGAAACCCTACACAAATATATAAACATGGACCGAAAATCAGATCTGGAAATCTGAATTCCCGTAACCTCAATAGTTACCTTGATCGATCGAGAAGCTGTCAAGCTTCATTAAACCTCAATAGATAGAGGTGTCGAGTAGCTGTCCGCATGTGTCCAGCTACCTGTCTGCAGGTGTCCAGCAATCTGTCCAGCTTTAGTGACACTTTTTCTTCACTTGTTTCTTGGTCTAATCTTCATGGCTTTAATACTAGACTTGAACAACATGTTTTTTGAAGTATCAAGCACATCCTAGATCTACTCAAATACAAGTAAAGTGCGTTTTGTCAAAGGATTAGCCAGCTACATAAAATATGTCCTTAACAATCAATTTTCTTTTCTTTTTGTTCACACACAACAACGATCATCCACTCTCTTCCTTCGTCCCCAAGATACGTAAATACATAATAAAAAAACTAAGCAAAATAAATATTGTCAATGTAAGTTTATATGATTCTGTAACTATTGATGGATTTTAATATTTTACACAATTATACATAGACTAATGTAGAAGGTTTCGGCGGTTAATTGGGAAAATGTGGAGTTTTTTTATTTAACAAAAACTTATATAAATTCTCTTCAAAAGGTAGATTTATAAACACAAGACGAATGTAATATATTTTGTAGGTTTTGAAACATGATATTTTACATTCTCACTTTAAAGGGAAGGGGGGGGGGGGGCATTCTTACCTTTTGGGGTTGTGTGCACAGTACGTAACTCTATTTATAAAGTTGACTATAAAAATCAATTCTATTTTTCAATGAATTATTTTACAAGTCATTTTTTTTTCAAATTATTTACTATGTTCTGTGATTTAATACACTTTTTTATTTATTAAATTATTTATTTAACTAAAGGTCTTCACTTCCATGACCAATATAACGCGTTATAGTCTTGACAAATAAAAACCCAAATTTTTTCACTAAATTTCAACAAAAGTTTTGAGTTTACAAAGAACTTACGATTTAGATCTTAATTTCGCATGCAAATCTTATTCTCGTGTCTAAATCACATACAACACATCTTATTGACTATAATTCTATAAAATAATGTTCAAATATTCATTATATTATAGAAAGATAATGCCATACAATAGAAAGATAGCATTTACATCCATGTCTAAGCATGGAATTATGGTTAGATGCCATTGTATGCCTGATTCAAACTGAGTACACAGAGAGGCTTTGCATGTTAACCATTCCTACAACGCTCTTCTTTTTCGCAACCTCTACCATAGGGGTTAGCAGGTTGGGTTTCTTTACAATTGTTTAGACTGGCATTACTCCTTTTGCTGCAGAGAATAGGGTCCCCATTTCCAATAGCTCCATAACCAATTGCTCTAGCATTTGTATAGCTAGTGAGAAGCCCAACAAACATAAACATGCAAAGGCAGAGAATCACTCCTTTGGATATAGCCATTGTGGTAGGGGGAAGTGATTGTCTCAAAATGCCAATTGTTTTTTTTAATTGATAGCGTGGGGCCCTGGAGTTTTTCGAAATCGGAACGTTGAATTTTATAAGGAAACTTTTCCTAAATTAGGCTTGCATTACTGAACCATTCTTGTTTGAGAGAACCTAAAATTAATTAGTGTCTGGATTGTCATATTGACATTTGACCCTTTCAATTTTGTGGTGTTTAATGTTAACAGAAAATGTGTGAATAAATAAGGAGATTTATTTTTTATTTATTCTTTTTAGGGAATTTTAATCTATGATGCCTAATCCTGATATTTGCTCCTAATTATCAGATCAAGACACTTAATTGGTTTTTGGGATAAATTAAGAGATTTAAAAAGGGAATTGTTTTACACTTTGTGATTTTTTCTTTTCACTGATTAAGGCTTGAATAAAGTGTTCATTTCTTTTATATATATAATATTATAACAGAATTCCCCTATTCGGGTTTAATCATTTTGCATATCAAAATATCTTGATACAAATTCTAAAATTAGATTCCTTTTAGCTTAATTTTATTTCCAACAAAAGACAGAAAATGTTAAAACTGTCATTTAGCTTTCTTCAAATTGATTGAAATTTTTGCTATCAATAACAAAAGCCACTACTCACATACGTTTCATTCTATTTGAAAACAAATACTTCAATAGACCACTTTTTTTAATAAAAAAAAATCTATTTTTTTTTATCTATATATTAAAAGGATTAAAAAAGTTAGTTACATGCTAGTTATCTCTATATATTAGAAGGATTCAAAAAGTTAGTTACCTGTTAGTTATTTGATGTTTAAATTTTCCAAACAACCCCTAATATTTACAAAACACTACTTTAGACAAATAAATAACTTAGGGTATATAAGTATATTAAATTAAATAATTCAATGATATAATTTTTTTTAATTGCTCCCTTCCTGCTCACATTCGGCTCCTTGCCCATCAAATTAGGCCACAACTATCTGTAATGCCAAAAGATCCAATTTTTAAATCCATTTAAAATCCATAACACAGTACTAGCCTCATTACATACGTTTCGCGTGTGCGATGGAGCTTTTTTCTAAAGGTGATATGAGTATTATTTTTTCTTTTTTTTTTGTTAGGATGTTTTTTTGTTTTTGTGTTTTTGATATAACGTGGGAATGGGTAGTTTTTGTTTTTTGATAGAAATAGTGGATAGCTTTTATTTTTATTTTTATTTTTAAGTTATAAGAACGTGGGTAGTGGAAGTAGGAAGAAACTTTTTAATAGGACTTTATATATATATATATATATATATATATATATATATATATAGGAGTCAGGGATGTCGGTAGTTTTTCTTTTATAGGAATATTTTTAACTTTTTGTCGATTTACTATTTTAATCCCATGGAATAATGATAAGTTAGTTAAATTAGGAGTATTTTTTACAGTGAAAAATACAATAACTAACATTCTAAATCCTCTGAATATATAGAGATTATCTCTACTGATGGAAAGAAAAAAAAAAAAAAACACCAAATATGCTCCAATTTATCTCCCAACCCACACATTCCTTTTATTCTTTAAAAAAATCTCACTTAAAATTCAATACATTGCTGAAAAGTAATAAAACAGTCAATTTATCGGCCAACCAACGTTTGATATTTTAATTATTTAAAAAAAATAAAAAATGAAAACAATTGCATACACAAGTTTGATAAGTCTCCCACCGCAAAACAAAAATTTCCCACTAACATAGCCAAGAACTACATGTGGATAACCTCTTACTTCTAGCCAAATATAATAACTATTAACCTCGTCACACATGCTTCGTGCATGCAATAAGCTCTTTTTTTTATCTTTTTTTTTTTTTGTGGAGCAATAAGAGAAATAATAATAATAATAATAATAATAATAATAATAATAATAATAATAATAACAATAATAATAGGTGAAGTTGAGAGAAACTCAAATTAGAATTCCAAATTAAAGTTTCAATTTTGCGTCATGAGTTCTAAATTATTTATTCTTAAAAACTTTTATTTATTAATTTTAGAATCAAATGTGGGACCACATCATAAATATTCATCCAAATGAGTTATTAGGTACTGTAGGGTCACAATTTAGTACCTAGGCCCAACCGAAGGAAGTGAAATAGGCCTAAAAAGCCCAATATAATAAATTTATAGAGAGTGAGTTAAAATGGAGTAGTTTGTATGGTGAAAATTGATCACAGTATGATGAAGATGGAGTAGTTTGTATAGTGAAAATTGATCACAATATGATTTAAGCTCTCACACTCAACCCTTACATTAAATCCCACAAACATACAAGGAAAAGATTGAACAAATACAATCAAATTTGATATAGAATTAAAGCAAAAAAAAAACATAGTTATAAATCACAACTTTACATAAACTATTGTAGAATGTTTTGGCAGTTAGTTGGGAAAATGTGGATTTTTTCTTTTTTACAAAAACTAATGTAAATGCTCTTCAAAAGTTAGATTTATAAATGTTAGGGTCATATTTTATTTTAATTAGCTAATTCTTTGACAAAATACACTTTACTTATAATTGGATAAATCTAAGATGAGTTTAGTACTTCAAGAAATATGTTGTTCAAGTCAAGTATTAGAGACATGAAGATTGGTCTAAGAAACAAGTGGAGAAAAGCAGTTCATTAAGTCTCGACAGTTGCCTGCTATTGAGACTTAATGTGAAGTTCGATAGATAACTCAAAAGCAGCTTGATCTATCGAGAATTACGATTTCATAATTTCCAAATCTGAAATTCGGTCCAAACTTTTGTATCTGCGTATGGTTTCTTTTCTCACAACCTTATACATATGTAAGGCTTATTTTAAGAGCCGTCATACACAGATACAGAAACTAAGAGAGTTATTTTCTGTGTAAAGCTACTACGTTTGTACACCATAGGATTTTGTAACCAAGTGTTTCTTTGATCGTCATTGTTGACGAAGTGGAGAACTTTGTAGCCAACAACATCTATTCAAGAGTTAGTAATGCACTGGGATCCGTATCAAGGGTTAGTCACAAGTTGGAGGTTTGTGCATCAAAGGAAAGAAGGCTACTACAAGATCAAGTCCAATTGAGTATTGGACCAAACGTTCAACTGTAGGTTGGTATTTCGGTATAGGCCAGGGTAGTTGGTAAGATTCCTTATACTTGTAACCATTTGATTGTTGCTTAGTGGATTCTTGGGAGTAGTGACCTTAAAATCATCCGATAGGGTTTTTGCCTTGTAAGGTTTTTCCCATTTGTCGTCAAATCACCGTGTTTAATTTATTTTCTGTTGCACTTAGAATTTTTGGTGATTTGTTGGTGCCTTCACATTTTGCACGCAATTAATCTTAATTAATCAATTTTGGTAATTGAATAATTAACTGAGGCCAGGCTATCTTAACCCAACAATAAACACGGGACGAATGTAATATATTTTGTAGGTTTTGAAACATGATATTTTACATTCTCACTTTAGAGGCAAAAAAACATTCTTACCTTTGGGTTGTGTGCGTAGTTCGTTAACTTTATTTATAAAGTGACTGTAAAAATCCATTCTATTTGTTCAATGAATTATTTAACAAGTCATGTTTTTTATTCAAATTATTTATAAGTTTGGCAATTTAATACACTTTTTTTTTTTTATATATGAAGTTATTTATTCGACTAAAAGTCTTTACTTCCATGACCAATATAAATCATCTTAGTTAATGCGTTATAGTCATTATAAATGAAAATCCCAATTTTATCAAGTACTTTTAACAAGGGTTTTGAGTTTATAAAGAACTTGTGATTTAAATCTCAATTTCATATGCAAATCTTATTCTCGTGTCTAAATCACATACAATACATCTTATATTGACTATAAAACTATAAAATAATGTTCAAATATTCATTCTACAATAATTTCTAAAAATAAAAAATAAAAAACTTTTATTATATTATACAAAGATAATGACATACAACTGGGTTGTAGGCATTATCTTTGATGAAGATAGATAATGCTTACGATTTGGTGGGGAAAGAGAAAAGGTAGTATTTTACATCCTTGTCTATGCATGGAATTATGGTTAGATTCCATTGAATGCCTAACACAAACTGAGCTCAAAGAGAGGCTTTGCATGTTAACCATGCCTACATTGCTTTCCTGGTTCGCAACCTCAACCGTAGGGGTTAGAAGGTTGGGTTGATTGACAATTCGATTGACAGGTTGGGTCCCCATTTCCAATAGCTCCATAACCAATTTCTTTGGCATCTGTATAGCTAGTGAGAAGCCCGGAAAGCATAAGCAAGCAAAGGTAGAGAATGATTACTTTGGACGCCAGGGGCGGAGGCAAAGGGGGGGGGGGTGGCGAGAGGGGGCAAGTGCCCTTTCTCACCTCCTAAAACAAATCCTGAGTAGCAACCCAAATATTACATTCTACGCCTAGAGACTAGAGAAGAAAGCAATATTAGGTGCAAATCTTCATCACATTATTTTGTCTTTTTCCAAACAAAACACCCACACTTTTTTTCCTTGCCACATGTTCTCAAGCACTGGCAATATTTTTTTTCCTGGAGTGCTTTTCATAGGGCAATTTGTTCTTTGAATAAGGTATTCCCACATAATCATAATAAAAAAAATATATATTTAGGTCCTTGTATATCAAACTAAAACCTTAGCGTTCCCTAATCTTTTTCTCTTCTACTATAAATTTTTCATAATTTCAATTTTGAAACACTTTATTTTTACTATGAAACCAATTTTAATTACTTACTACTTAAAGAATAGAGTAAAAAATACAGAATTTTACATAAATGAAAATACAACTTTATAATTCTTTTATATTGATTATTTTCTCAATTTATTTTAAGGAATCAAATTACATGTTTAAATTCTATATATTTAGAATAATCTCTTAATTTGATTGTTATTAACTATGATTTTTATTTATCTATTTTAATAATATGAAATATATACTTATAATCAATTGAGATTATGGAGAAGCCAAATTATAATAATGATTTAGATTCAAATTCTAAACAAAATCATATCGAGAGGCATTTTACTAATCTTCCAATTGAACAATTAAATTATGTATGAAAAAATAAATTAGAGCTTATATTATATTAGATTTTGTACGACAATTGCATTAGTAGTTTATAATTCTATATCTATTTTGTTATTAACATCGATTAATGATATTTAGATTAATTTTACTTTTAATCTTGTCTTTTAGTTTTGCCCCTCCTAAATTGAAATCCTAGCTCCATCACTGGCAGCCATTGTGGGAGAAGGAAGTAATCGTCTCGAAATGCCTATAGTTTGCTTGAATTGATGGCCCAGGATTTGGAGTTTTTCTAAATTGGGAAGTTGAACTATATAAGGAAAGTTTTCCTAAATTAGGCTTGTTCGAGACAACCTAAAATTAGTGTCTAGATTGTCTTATTGACATTTGACCCTTTCAATTTTAATTTATGGTATTGAATGTTAATACAAAATGTGTGAATAAATACAGAGATTTACATTTTATTTATTATTTTAGGGAATTTCAACCAATGACGTCCGCTTCCGATATTTGCTCTTAATTATCAGACCATGACACTTAATTGGTTTTCGGAATAAATAAAGAGATTTATACAAGGGAATTGTATTACACTTTGTGAATTTTTTTTTTCATTGATTAAGGCTTGAATTTTTATTCATCTCAATTTGTAATGTTTATCTCTTTTATCCAATTAAACCCTAGGCATAGTGATTTTTATTTTGGACATAGAAAATACATTCATTAAAATGAAAAAACGAAAAAAGGCAGTACAAACAGATGTGAAGAAAAAATAATTCAAACACCAACATTAATAAATCATTAAAAAGAAAAAAAAGTACATTAAAATTAACTTTTTTTTTTTAACTTCAAAAAAAAAGAAGAAGAGATTTGAAAAAAAAAAAAAGACAAAGATAAAAACATCATATTAGAAATTAGAAGAAAGGAAACTGAGAGAGAGAGAGAGAGAGAGAGAGAGAGAGAGAGAGAGAGAGAGAGAAACATTTAAGTCTTGATAAAGGGGAAAAAAGTAGGAAGAAAAAAAGTGAAAAAGTTGGGTTTAGTGGTACTATTTATAGAAAAAAAAATTGTGTCTTTATTTTTTATGTATACATTAGGAGGATTTAAAAAATTAGTTACATGTTAGCTATCTCTGTATATTAGAGGGATTCAAAAAGTTAGTTACCTATTAATTATCCAATGTCTAAATTTTCTAAATAATCCCCAATCTTTACAAAACACTACTTTAGACAAATAAATTGTTAGGATATGTACCCTTAAATCCAATTGTATGATACTATGTATAACATTATGTATGACTTAATGTTGTAGTTAATAAAGTTGTTTTGTTATAATCTAAAATAATGATAACATGAATATTAGACATTATCATATAGTCCATGAGATGCATAGTATGTGATTTATGTGCAAAGTCACAGAAGATATAAATCACAAATTCTTTATAAACTCAAAATTATAGTTCGTAGTCGGTGATGAAAAGAAAGGCATCTTCGAACTCCCTTGATAATTAACTGTCACAACCCAAACCAAAAAGAATCCAAAAGCGTGAAAGTAAGCCATCACAAGAAACTACAAGGGATTTTTTTCAAATGATTTGGGAAGTTACAAATGGTGTCATCGAAAGAAAGTTATTGCTGGTGTAAAGAGATTCAAAAAAAAGTTTCCTAATCACCTCCCATATCCATTACTATTCAGTAGGCACCTAGCCTAGATTCTATTGACAAAATAAGTATAATTATTAAGTTTTAAAATTTAATACTCTAGGTTATTTATAAAATCTCTCTCCTATTTTGTTTCTCTCTCACCTTTCTCTTTTTTGCACGTGTTTAACTCTATCAAAAATATGCTCAAGTAGATATAATCTCAAAAAAAAAAAAAAAAAGTCAGAAAGTGTAAGGAGAGGTGATGCCTAATTTTATGGGATATAGAGAAATGTAGTGAAAAAAGGTTTTTATTTTATTCTTTTTAGTTTTCTTGAAATTTATAAGTTTTATTTAGAGTCCTCAGCTTAAATGGCTTGGAAGCCCCTTAAAGAATAGTATTGATAGACTACTTACATTTTCTCCACTACTGTCATTTATAATTTTACCTTTGTACCATTCTTCTTGTGAAAATAATGAGAAAAGTTTCTGAAGTAGTAAGGTTTGACACGTTTTCAAGAAAAAGTTACTCAAGAAAATAAGTTTTTGGATATACTACAAGAAAATTCACCAAAGCAAGTTGAGAGGTCATGTTAGCCAAATTGTTTCTCTTCTCTCTTGATTTTATTTACTAAAGAAATTTATTTTTCATTTTCTATTGTTTGATAAGGCCTAATGTTGACCTCCTTTGAGTGCTCTCCATGCACGCGCTCCCTACTTGCGTGAGGCTCACCACTTTGAAATGAACAATATCTTAAGGAAAAAGATTTTGGAAAAGAGGTGGTTTGGAGAAAATGATTCTCTTGGGTTTTCTTTTCAAGAAAGGAGCTTAGATCCAAAAATCTCATGGCTTTTATTGAAGAAGCTGTGAGGTAACAAAATTTGTGTCGGAAATCTTTTTGTGAAAGCAATAATTGTTGAAGAAGGTTTTGGAAGAGAGAAAAATAATTCCCATGCATTTTAAGGATTTTGGATATAAAATCCCAAGGTTTTTGTTCAGATGACAAGAGTTTTGAAAAAAAAAAAAGGATTTGTATTAAAAACCTCTTTGTGAAAGCACCAATCTTGAAGAAAACAAAAGCAATGATTTAAAAATAGGTTTCCGTGGATTATTATTTTAAAGAAAGATGTTTGGAGCCTAAAATCCCAGAGTTTTTAGTGAGATGATAATTTTTCTATGCAAAAAAAGTGATGTTTTTAAAGACCCTTTTGTAAAAACATCAATTTTGAAGACCTTTTTACAGTGAATGTTATTGAAATAGCTATATTTAAATTTAAATTTCCAAAAATTGCTAAAAAATAAACTAAATTTCTCAAATTTTGTAAAACTTTTAATTTCATATTTTGATGCATCGCCATATACTGAAACTATCAATGGACCATACAAAAAATAGACAAAATTATACAAGGAATGAAAAACTAACAATGCATAGTTAATACTCAAATAAATGTTGAATTAGCCAAAATTACCAAATTCAAAACCTTATCCCTTATTCTCGATTTTCATGGCAAACAAATATCAAGCTATGGTAAATGATTGTAGGAGTATCTCAATCTATTTTCAACCACCTAAAATTCAAAAAATCGATTGGTTGCTCAGAAATTGCAGGATCAGATGATAGCATAGAAATCTCAAATTTCACACTCAAAAGCATCATTAACCATAAAATTGAAAATTAGGGTTGCTAGGGTCCGAAGATCATAGATGAGGTTACAGTTAGTAAATTGGGGGTCACTATTTATGGATCGATAGGGCTACGAAACGTTGTTGTCAAGATTAACCCATTGGTCCTATTGTATGCTCCATTTCAGAAATTCTCAAGATATTTTTTCTTAAAAAAAAACATGTAGTTCTCTTAATAATATAAGCATATTCCTATAAATAATATAATATTTAGAAATTTTGAATCTCATTAATAGCAATTAGATTAGGTGGTATAAAAAATTTTGTTTGTTTAAACATAAGGATATATTTCTTTCTATTTTACATTACCACTTTTCAAAAACATCCGCACTAGATAATCCATTTTATACTCTATTTCATTAATATATCAATTTTTTTTCTCTTTCTTCACACACAACAACCATCATCAACTCTCTTCCTTTGATCTTAGGATACGTAAAAAATAATTAAACAAATAAACACAAAATAAATATTGTCAATGTAAGTTTACGTAATTTTGTAGCTATTAATTGATTTTAGTATTTTACACAATTATATATGAACTAATGTAGAAGGTTTTGGTGGTTAGTTGGGAAAAAGTGGATTTTTTTTCTTTCAAATTTACAAAAACTAATGTATGTACATGCCCTTCAAAAGTTAGATTTATAAACATAGGACGAATGTAATATATTTTGTAGGTTTTGAAACATGATATTTTACATTCTCACTTTAGAGGGGGAAAAAAAATTCTTACCATTTTTGGGTTGTGTGCGCAATACGTTAACTCTATTTATAAAGTGATTGTAAACATCAATTCTATTTTTTAAATCAATTATTCAACAAGTCACGATTTTATTCAAATTATTTATTAAGTTTGGTGATTTAATAGACTTTTTATTTATTAAATTATTTATTCAACTAGAAGTCCTCACTTCCATGACCAATATAAATCCTCTTAATTTATGTGTTATGGTCATTACAAATGAAAACTCCAATTTTATCAATGACTTTCAACAAGTGTTTTGAATTTATAAAGAACTTGTGATTTATATCTTAATTTCACATGCAAATCTAATTCTCGTATCTAAATCACATGCATGATACAACACATCTTGTTGACTATAAGTCTATAAAATAATGTTCAAATATTCACTCTACGATAATGTCTGAAAAAAGAAACTTTTTTTATATTATCAAAAGTCAATGACATGCAATTGGATTGTAAGCATTATCTTTGATGAAGAAATATAATGCTTAGGATTTGATGGGGAAAGGGAAAAGATAGTATTTTAAATCCATGTCTATGCATGGAATTATTGTTAGATTCCGTTGAATGCCTAACTCAAATTGTGCTCAAAGAGAGGCTTTGCATGTTAACCATGCCTACATTGCTTTCCTGGTTCAAAGAGAGGCTTTTTATTTATTAAATTATTTATTCAACTAGAAGTCCTCACTTCCATGACCAATATAAATCCTCTTAATTAATGCGTTTTAGTCATTACAAATGAGAACTCCGACTTTATCAATGCCTTTCAACAAGTGTTTTGAATTTATAAAGAACTTGTGATTTATATCTTAATTTCACATGCAAATCTTTTTCTCCTATCTAAATCACATACATGATACAACACATCTTGTTGACTATAAGTCCATTAAATAATGTTCAAATATTCATTCTACAATAATGTCTGAAAAAAGAAACTTTTGTTATATTATCAAAAGAGAATGACATACAATTGGATCGTAAGCATTATCTTTGATGAAGAAATATAATGCTTACGATTTGATGGGGATATAGTATTTTAAATCCATGTGTATGCATGGAATTATTGTTAGATTCCATTGAATGCCAAACTCAAACTGAGCTCAAAGAGAGGCTTTGCATGTTAACCATGCCTACATCGCTCTGCTACTTCGCAACCTCTAGTGTAGTTGTTAGCAGGCTGGCCTGCTTGACAATTCTTTGGAGCTTTTGGACTCCTTTTGCTGCAGGAAATAGGGTCTCCAGCTCCAATAGCTCCGTAACCAATTTCTTTGGCATCTGCATAGCTAGTGAGAAGCCCAAAAAACATAAACATGCAAAGGGAGAGAATTATTGCTTTGCACATAGCCATTGTGGGAAGTGATTGTCTCAAAATGCCTAGAGTTTGCTTGAATTGAAGGCCCGAGCCCTGAGTTTTTCCAAATAGGGACTTTGAACTTTATAAGGAAATTTTTCCTAAATTTGGCTTGTTGGAGACAACCTAAAATTAGTGTCTAGATTGTCTTATTGACATTTGACCCTTTCAATTTAATTTTTGGCATTGAATGTTAACAGAAAATATGTGAATAAATACAGAGATTTTTATATTTTATATACTATTTTAGGGAATTTCACCCAATGACGCCCACTTCTAATATTTGCTCTTAAGTATCAGACCATGACACTTAATTGATTTTTGGAATAAATAAAGAAATTTATAAAAGGGAATTGTATTAAACTTTGTGATTTTTTCATTTCATTGATTAAGGCTTGAATAACAAGTTCATTTCTTTTATATATACACACACACACACACACACACACACACACACACACACACACTATTTATAACAGAATTCCCCTATTTGGGTTTAATCATTTCTCACGCATATTCTAAAATTAGATACCCATTAGCTTAATTTTATTTCTTATAGAAGGAAAAAATGGTTAAAACATTCTTTTAGCTTTCTTCAAACTTACCGAAATTTTTGCAACCATTAGCAAAAGCCACTACCCACATACATTTCATTTTTTTTGAATTCAAATACTACAATACTCCTCTTCTTTAAAAAAAAAAAACTATTTTTAATCTATATGTTAGGATAATTCAAAACGTTAGTTACATGTTAGTTATGTCTATATATTAGGTGTATGCAAAAAGTTAGTTACCTATTTGTTATCTAATGTCTAAATTTTAGGAAGGACAAAATTTAGCTACAAAATTGGTTGTAGCATAAGGCAACAAACTCACTCAACAAAATAGATATTACAACTTATTTTGAAAATCTAACCGTTGTATTGCATGTTCTTTACGCTCTTAATACACGTTTTGAATTTTGTGTCAATCGAATATCATTCACTATATGCTCTATAAACTTATATTTTGTGCATAACTTTAAATTACAAAAACTTGCAATTTAAAAAATTTATTGATGACATAGCTATTGATCTTTAATTTTCTTCAAATTTTGCAAGCATGAAGGATATCAGAAGAAGATGTAATCCAATGGTGGATTTGTCAAAATTCACCTCCAATAAAAAGGTATTAAGTAAGTTAGTGCCCTAAGGCTACAACTAATTTTGTAGCTAAACTTTGTCCTATTATAAATAACCTCTAATCTTTACAAAACACTACTTTAGTCAAATATATAACTTAGGCTATATAAGTATATTAAATTTAATAATTCAATGATATAATTTTTTTTTAACTACTCTCTCCTTCCTGCTCACATTTGGCTCCTGGACCTTCAAAATAGGCAACAACTATTTGTAATGCTAAAAGATCCAATTTTTAAATCAACTTAAAATTTATAACATAGTACTAACCTCATCACGCGTGCGTCGCAAGTGCGATGAGTCTTTTTATTTTATTTTAGTGTTATAATATTTCATTCATCTCAATTTGAGACGTTTATCTTTTTTTATCCAATTAAACCCCACTCATTGTGATTTTTATTTTGCACATATAAAATACATTCATCAAAATGAAAAAAAAAAAAAAAGGCAGTACAAACAGATGTAAAGAACAAACAATTCAAACACCAACGTAAATAAATCATTAAAAGGAAAAAAAAGAGTACATTAAAAATAAAAATTTTTAATTCAAAAATATAGAAGAAGAGATTTGAAAAAAAAAACGACAGATTAGAATTTAGAAGGAAAAAAACGAGAGAGAGAGAGAGAGAGAGAGAGAGAGAGAGAGAGAGAGAGAGAGAGACGTTTAAATCTTGATAAAGGGACAAAAGAAGAAAGAAAGTGAAAAAAAGTGTATGTGAGTGTGAGACACTCTATTATTCTCGTTTTGAAAATTGATTGAAAGACCATACTTATTGGGCGTAAAGTGGAATTGGAGTGAAGATTAAAAGTATTTTCAAGTACTTCTGATCTTTTGTTTTCAATTTCACCGCACCAAGGTACACTCTCTTGTTCTTGAATTTTGAAATTTGCACAGTACATGTTAACAATTGCGAATGATGTAGATCTGGTAATTTTTCGTTGCGTATGTTTTGTATGCAATACAAACATGTATTTAACCAACATAAATAACTTAGGGTATATAAGTATATTTAATTTAACAAATTCAATGATATAAATTTTTTTAATTGCTCCCTCCTTCCTGCTTATGTTGGGTTCCTTGCCCTTCAAAATAGGCCACAACTATCTGTAGTGCCAAAAGATCCAATTTTTAAATCCACTTACAACTCAAAACACAGAATATCTCTATTGGTGAAAAAAAAAAAAAAAACACCGAATATGCTCCAATTTATCTGACAACCTACATTCTCTCTATTCTTTCTATGCTTTTTATCTTCTTATCTTGAGAGGAAACTTGATTTCTCAAAAGTTCATTCTTTTTGTTAAATTCATCTAATCTAATCACCAATTCCTCTTTTTCAAGATTAGCCAATTTTAACTCTTCCTTGAATTTCTTAGCAATTTTCATAGATTTCAATAATTTCGTACGGAGAGTTTCACATGCATCAATAATATCAAAAGAAACAACAGTGTCCTTTTTTTTTCAAATCATCACAATCAAAACTAGTAAGACACTTAAAATTATCCATGATAACAGGGATCAATGATCAACTTTTAGATCAAAAGATCTAAAACACTAGAGCTAACCTGCTCTGATACCACTTTTACAGTTTTTAGACCCCTTAAAACACAAGTTATTTAACTTATTTATTTAGCTAAGTGATTAGCTTAGGTAAATTATTCAAATCTAGGTTAACACAAGTAAATCATATGATGCAAAGCAGTGCAGAAAAATAAATAACACATAATATGATAATCCAGGAAAACGAAACTAGTAAAAACCCTAGGGAGAATTTAAACTAGTTATCCTCAAGGTAAAAAAAGATTCACTATAAAAGAATGGAAGTTAACACAATAGCGACTTAGACCACTAACATCCTATTGCTACCTCGAGTAGGAAACTTACTACCACAACCACGTGACAGCTCCAAGTCCATAAACTACTTCTTTCTCAGATCCACAGCATCCACAAGTACACCACTTGTATATCTTTAAAGTTCTTTATGCAGGAACTGAAATAATTACCAAGGTCTCGACATCAATCTCGATTTTGATAACCCTAAGTGTATATGAAGGCAAACATCTCAAGATCTCATAATAGATTCACACACACAGCATAAAGAACAACCTTAGAGAGCTTTTGGGTACAAAACCCTAGATCAATAAAAGAGGCACAAGATGCGCTCTAATCTCTCTAAAAACACTGAAAACCCTCTCTAGGGTTGGCTTATAATGTCCTTTAAATACTGGAAAAAACGGCTCACGATTTGGGCTTCAAACGGTTAAGTTATGGCCTTTTTACGTTCGCTGATTTTTGCTGATTAGTGACTTTCGATCGATCGAATCTAATTTTCGATCGATCGAGCCTTGCAGAAATTAAAAAGTAATTTCCTGCAATTACTAGACTCCAAACTTAATTTAAACCCAGACTAAATGTTTTGATCATGGTTTGCCAACACATTACATGTTGAAGTTCTAATACATTGGTCCCCAAGGTCTTAGAACCTAACGCCCTTGATGTTTAACATTGGAGAGAGTGGTTATCTAAAAAAAAAAAAAAAGACAACATGAGAGAGAAAAAAAATGCTTTTATGGAGTATATATTTTTTAAACGTGGAAGAGGCAGAAAGTCATTTGGAAAAACTTCTTTTTGAAAGTTTAGCTAAAATTTTGAGTTAAAAAGGAAAATACATAAGAGAGAATGAGGGGAATTTAAAAAAGAAAAAAAAAATCTGAAATGCGGAGTAGGCAAAAACATGCAAAGGCAGAGAATCACTCCTTTGGATATAGCCATTGTGGTAGGGGGAAGTGATTGTCTCAAAATGCCAATTGTTTGTTTAATTGATAGCGTGGGGCCCTGGAGTTTTTTGAAATCGGAACGTTGAATTTTATAAGGAAACTTTTCCTAAATTAGGCTTGCATTACTGAACCATTCTTGTTTGAGAGAACCTAAAATTAATTAGTGTCTGGATTGTCATATTGACATTTGACCCTTTCAATTTTGTGGTGTTTAATGTTAACAGAAAATGTGTGAATAAATAAGGAGATTTATTTTTATTTTTTATTTTTAGGGAATTTTAATCTATGATGCCTACTCCTGATATTTGCTCTTAATTATCAGATCAAGACACTTAATTGGTTTTTGGGATAAATTAAGAGATTTAAAAAGGGAATTGTTTTACACTTTGTGATTTTTTCTTTTCACTGATTAAGGCTTGAATAAAGTGTTGATTTCTTTTATATATATATATATATATATATATATATATATATATATATATATAATATTATAACAAAATTCCCCTATTCGGGTTTAATCATTTTGCATATCAAAATATCTTGATACAAATTCTAAAATTAGTTTCCTTTTAGCTTAATTTTATTTCCAACAAAAGCCAGAAAATATTAAAACTATCATTTAGCTTTCTTCAAATTGATTGAAATTTTTGCTGTCAATAACAAAAGCCACTACTCACATACGTTTCATTCTATTTGAAAACAAATACTTCAATAGACCACTTTTTTTAATAAAAAAAAAATCTATTTTTTTTATCTATATATTAAAAGGATTAAAAAAGTTAGTTACATGCTAGTTATCTCTATATATTAGAAGGATTCAAAAAGTTAGTTACCTGTTAGTTATTTGATGTCTAAATTTTCTAAACAACCCCTAATATTTACAAAACACTACTTTAAACAAATAAATAACTTAGGGTATATAAGTATATTAAATTTAATAATTCAATGATATAATTTTTTTTAATTGCTCCCTCCCTGCTCACATTCGGCTCCTTGCCCATCAAATTAGGCCACAACTATCTGTAATGCCAAAAGATCCAATTTTTACATCCATTTAAAATCCATAACACAATACTAGCCTCATTACATACGTTTCACGTGTGCGATGGAGCTTTTTTCTAAAGGTGATATGAGTATTCTTTTTTTCTTTTTTTTTGTTAGGATGTTTTTTTTGTTTTTGTGTTTTTGATATAACGTGGGAATGGGTAGTTTTTGTTTTTTGATAGAAACGGTGGATAGTTTTTATTTTTATTTTTATTTTTAAGTTATAAGAATGTGGGTAGTGGAAGTAGGAAGAAACTTTTTAATAGGACTTTATATATATATATATATATATATATATATATATATATATATATATATATATATATATATATATATATATATATATATATATATATATATATAAGAGTCAGGGATGTGGGGTAGTTTTTCTTTTATAGGAATATTTTTAACTTTTTGTCGATTTACTATTTTAATCCCATGGAATAATGATAAGTTAATTAAATTAGGAGTATTTTTTACAGTGAAAAATACAATAACTAACATTCTAAATCCTCTGAATATATAGAGATTATCTGTACTGATGGAAAGAAAAAAAAAACACCAAATATGCTCCAATTTATCTCCCAACCCACACATTCCTTTTATTCTTTAAAAAAATCTCACTTAAAATTCAAGACATTGCTGAAAGGTAATAAAACAGTCAATTTACCGGCCAACCAACGTTTGATATTTTAATTATTTAAAAAAATAAAAAATGAAAACAACTGCACACACACGTTTGATAAGTCTCCCACCGCAAAACAAAAATTTCCCACTAACATAGCCAAGAACTACATGTGGATAACCTCCTACTTCTAGCCAAATATAATAACTATTAACCTCGTCACACATGCTTCGCGCATGCAATAAGCTCTTTTTTTTATCTTTTTTTTTTTTTTTTTTTTGTGTGGAGCAATTAGAGAAATCTATATATAATAATAATAATAGGTGAAGTTGAGAGAAACTCAAATTAGAATTCCAAATTAAAGTTTCAATTTGCGTCATGTGTTCTAAATTATTTATTCTTAAAAACTTTTATTTATTAATTTTAGAATCAAATGTGGGACCACATCATAAATATTCATCCAAATGAGTTATTAGGTACTGTAGGGTCACAATTTAGTACCTAGGCCCAACCGAAGGAAGTGAAATAGGCCTAAAAAGCCCAATATAATAAATTTATAGAGAGTGGGTTAAAATGGAGTAGTTTGTATAGTGAAAATTGATCACAGTATGATGAAGATGGAGTAGTTTGTATAGTGAAAATTGATCACAATATGATTTAAGCTCTCACACTCAACCCTTACATTAAATCCCACAAACATACAAGGAAAAGATTGAACAAATACAATCAAATTTGATATAGAATTAAAGCAAAAAAAAAACATAGTTATAAATCACAACTTTACATAAACTAATGTAGAATGTTTTGGCAGTTAGTTGGGAAAATGTGGATTTTTTCTATTTTACAAAAACTAATGTAAATGCTCTTCAAAAGTTAGATTTATAAATGTTAGGGTCATATTTTATTTTAATTAGCTAATCCTTTGACAAAATACACTTTACTTATAATTGGATAAATCTAAGATGGGTTTAGTACTTCAAGAAATATGTTGTTCAAGTCAAGTATTAGAGACATGAAGATTGGTCTAAGAAACAAGTGGAGAAAAGCAGTTCATTAAATCTCGACAGATGCCTGCTATTGCGACTTAATGTGAAGTTCGATAGATAACTCAAAAGCAGCTTGATCTATCGAGAATTACGATTTCATAATTTCCAAATCTGAAATTCGGTCCAAACTTTTGTATCTGTGTATGGTTTTTTTTCTCACAACCTTGTACATATGTAAGGCTTATTTTAAGAGCCGTCATACACAGATATAGAAACTAAGAGAGTTTTTTTCTGTGTAAAGCTATTACGTTTGTACACCATAGGATTTTGTAACCAAGTGTTTCTTGATCGTCATTGTTGACGAAGTGAAGAACTTTGTAGCCAACAACATCTATTCAAGAGTTAGTAACATACTGGGATCCGTATCAAGGGTTAGTCACAAATTGGAGGTTTGTGCATCAAAGGAAAGAAGGCTACTACAAGATCAAGTCCAATTGAGTATTGGACCAAACGTTCAACTGTAGGTTGGTATTTCGGTATAGGCCAGGGTAGTTGGTAAGATTCCTTATACTTGTAACCATTTGATTGTTGGTTAGTGGATTCTTGGGAGTAGTGACCTTAAAATCATCCGATAGGGTTTTTGCCTTGTAAGGTTTTTCCCATTTGTCGTCAAATCACCGTGTTTAATTTATTTTCCGTTGCACTTAGAATTTTTGGTGATTTGTTGGTGCCTTCACATTTTGCACACAATTAATCTTAATTAATCAATTTTGGTAATTGAATAATTAACTGAGGCCAAGCTATCTTAACCCAACAATAAACACGGGACGAATGTAATATATTTTGTAGGTTTTGAAACATGATATTTTACATTCTCACTTTAGAGGCAAAAAAACATTCTTACCTTTGGGTTGTGTGCGTAGTACGTTAACTTTATTTATAAAGTGACTGTAAAAATCCATTCTATTTTTTCAATGAATTATTTAACAAGTCATGTTTTTTATTCAAATTATTTATAAGTTTGGCGATTTAATACACTTTTTTATATATGAAGTTATTTATTCAACTAAAAGTCTTTACTTCCATGACCAATATAAATCATCTTAGTTAATGCGTTATAGTCATTATAAATGAAAATCCCAATTTTATCAATTACTTTTAACAAGAGTTTTGAGTTTACAAAGAACTTGTGATTTAAATCTCAATTCATATGCAAATCTTATTCTCGTGTCTAAATCACATACAATACATCTTATATTGACTATAAAACTATAAAATAATGTTCAAATATTCATTCTACAATAATTTCTAAAAATAAAAAATAAAAAACTTTTATTATATTATACAAAGATAATGACATACAACTGGGTTGTAGGCATTATCTTTGATGAAGATAGATAATGCTTACGATTTGGTGGGGAAAGAGAAAAGGTAGTATTTTACATCCTTGTCTATGCATGGAAATATGGTTAGATTCCATTGAATGCCTAACACAAACTGAGCTCAAAGAGAGGCTTTGCATGTTAACCATGCCTACATTGCTTTCCTGGTTCGCAACCTCAACCGTAGGGGTTAGAAGGTTGGGTTGATTGACAGGTTGGGTCCCCATTTCCAATAGCTCCATAACCAATTTCTTTGGCATCTGTATAGCTAGTGAGAAGCCCGGAAAGCATAAGCAAGCAAAGGTAGAGAATCATTACTTTGGATGCTAGGGGCGGAGGCAAAGAGGGGGGGGGGGTGGCGAGAGGGGGCAAGTGCCCTTTCTCACCTCCTAAAACAAATCCTGAGTAGCAACCCAAATATTACATTCTACGCCTAGAGACTAGAGAAGAAACCAATATTAGGTGCAAATCTTCATCACATTATTTTGTCTTTTTCCAAACAAAACACCCACACTTTTTTTCCTTGCCACATGTTCTCAAGCACTGGCACTATTTTTTTTCCTGGAGTGCTTTTCATAGGGCAATTTGTTCTTCGAATAAGGTATTCCCACATAATCATAATAAAAAAATATATATTTAGGTCCTTGTATATCAAACTAAAACCTTAGCGTTCCCTAATCTTTTTCTCTTCTACTATAAATTTTTCATAATTTCAATTTTGAAACACTTTATTTTTACTATGAAACCAATTTTAATTACTTACTACTTAAAGAATAGAGTAAAAAATACAGAATTTTACATAAATGAAAATACAACTTTATAATTCTTTTATATTGATTATTTTCTCAATTTATTTTAAGGAATCAAATTACATGTTTAAATTCTATATATTTAGAATAACCTCTTAATTTGATTGTTATTAACTATGATTTTTATTTATCTATTTTAATAATATGAAATATATACTTATAATCAATAGAGATTATGGAGAAGCCAAATTATAATAATGATTTAGATTCAAATTCTAAACAAACTCATATCGAGAGGCATTTTACTAATCTTCCAATTGAACAAATTAAATTATGTATGAAAAATTAAATTAGAGCTTATATTATATTAGATTTTGTACGACAATTGCATTAGTAGTTTATAATTCTATATCTATTTTGTTATTAACATCGATTAATGATATTTAGATTGATTTTACTTTTAATCTTGTCTTTTAGTTTTGCCCCTCCTAAACTGAAATCCTGGCACCATCACTGGTAGCCATTGTGGGAGAAGGAAGTAATCGTCTCGAAATGCCTATAGTTTGCTTGAATTGATGGCCCAGGACTTGAAGTTTTTCTTAATTGGGAAGTTGAACTATATAAGGAAAGTTTTCCTAAATTAGGCTTGTTTGAGACAACCTAAAATTAGTGTCTAGATTGTCTTATTGACATTTGACCCTTTCAATTTTTATTTATGGTATTGAATGTTAATACAAAATGTGTGAATAAATACAGAGATTTACATTTTATTTATTATTTTAGGGAATTTCAACCAATGACGTCCACTTTCGATATTTGCTCTTAATTATCAGACCATGACACTTAATTGGTTTTTGGAATAAATAAAGAGATTTATAAAAGGGGATTGTATTACACTTTGTGAATTTTTTCTTTTCATTGATTAAGGCTTGAATAACGTGTTCATTTCTTTTATATATATATATATATATATATATATATATATATATATATATATATATATATAAACATAATCTATACTATTAATGACAGAATTCCCCTATTTGGGTTTAATCATTTTACATACTAAAATATCCTTACACAAATTTTAAAATTAGCTACCCTTTAGCTTAATTTTATTCCTTACAAAAGACAAAAATGGTTAGAACAGTCTTTTAGCTTTTTTCAAACTTACAGAAATTTTTGCAACCAATAACAAAAGCCACTTCCCACATACCTTTCATTCTATTTGAATTCAAATACTTCAACACTCCACATCTTAAATTTTTTTTTATCTATATGTTAGGAGGATTCAAAAGTTATTACATGTTAATTATCTCTATAAATTAGGAGGTTTCAAAAAGTTAATAACCTGTTAGTTATCTAATGTCTAAATTTTCTAAATAACCTCTAATCTTTACAAAACACTACTTTAAACAAATAAATAACTTAGGGTATATAAGTGTATTAAATTTAATAATTCAATGATAATTTTTTTAATTACTCTCTCACTCTTGCTCACATTCAGCTCTTTGACCTTCAAAATGGACCACAACTATTTGTAATGCTAAAAGATCCAATTTTTAAATCCACTTAAATTTTACTCCCTCCGTCCCAATTTGTTTGTCTAGTTTGAAAAGTCAAATTTTTTAAAGGAATATCATTTATTTTCTTGTTTGCCTTATAAAAATGTATAAGTTTATAAAACTACCCTTAAACAAATTTATCAGTTTTTTTTAAGTAGTTATTATTAATGAGGCAACTGAAAATGTGCCCCAAGTAGATTATTATTATTATTATTTTTATACAAGATAGAATTTCTACTCTAGCCTAATCTAAGTATAAATGTGTGTGAAGCTCCCTTCTAGAGACTTAAACCCCGGACCTTACCCCTCACACTCCACAAGCATTTATACCTGAAGACTATTATTTTTTAAAATATTTGTTAGTTTTCTTTTCAAATAGTTTTGAAAATAAAGTAGGGGTATAGCAGGAATATTAGTAAATTAATGACTTTTATTTTTAGAAACATGACAATATTTTGGGACATCCAAAAATAGAATAGAGGACAAACAAACTAGTACGAAGGGAGTATAACATAGTACTAGCCTCATCACACGTGCTTTGCACGTGTTGAAGCACGTGTGATGAGTCTTTTTTTGAGTTTAGTGTCATAATTTTTTATTCATCTCAATTTGAAATGTTTATCTCTTTTATCCAATTAAACCCCAGGCATAGTGATTTTTATTTTGGACATAGAAAATACATTCATTAAAATGAAAAAATGAAAAAAGGCAGTACAAACAGATGTGAAGAAAAAAAAAAATTCAAACACCAACATAAATAAATCATTAAAAAGAAAAAAAAAAGTACATTAAAATTAACTTTTGTTTTTTAAACTTCAAAAAAAAGAAGAAGAAGAGATTTGAAAAAAAAAAAAGGACGAAGATAAAAACATCATATTAGAAATTAGAAGAAAGGAAACTGAGAGAGAGAGAGAGAGAGAGAGAGAGAGAGAGAGAGAGAGAGAGAGAAACATTTAAGTCTTGATAAAGGGGAAAAAAATAGGAAGAAAAAAAGTGAAAAAGTTGGGTTTAGTGGTACTATTTATAGAAAAAAAAAATTGTGTCTTTATTTTTTATGTATACATTAGGAGGATTTAAAAAATTAGTTACATGTTAGCTATCTTTGTATATTAGAGGGATTCAAAAAGTTAGTTACCTATTAATTATCTAATGTCTAAATTTTCTAAATAACCCCCAATCTTTACAAAACACTACTTTAGACAAATAAATTGTTAGGATGTGTACCCTTAAATCCAATTGTATGATACTATGTATAACATTATGTATGACTTAATGTTGTAATTAATAAAGTTGTTTTGTTATAATCTAAAATAATGATAACATGAATATTAGATATTATCATATAGTCCATGAGATGCATAGTATGTGATTTATGTGCAAAGTTACAGAAGATATAAATCACAAATTCTTTGTAAACTCAAAATTATAGTTTAAGAACTTGTAATCTTGAAGGAAGAAAGAGAAATAATAAAGAAGTAGTCCTCGGCTCGAGTCCGAGGAGATCCATTTGTCATTATCGTTCGTTATTTACTTGTGTTTGCTTATAAAAGCCTGTTATCAAGCTCCCAGTACTTCTAACCTAAGTTTCAAGCCCACACTCTACAAATTTTATTGTTTAAGGCTCATTGGGCCTGAGCCCGTGATTGTCTTTGGGTCCAGGTGCAATTGTGCACTTACAATTGGCGCCGTCTGTGGGGAACCTGGTCTAGAAAAGGTTGGGATACCATGGCAGGCCTAGGTTCTCACCATGCAGAGTCACAGGGATCACCACCGGAGGATCGTTTCGAGCGCCTTGAGCGTCAAAGGGATTGTGAGGGAAGTGTCCATACAGAATACCCCGTCGCTAGCCATACTCATGGTGGGGGTAGCACCACCCACGAGGAGGGTTCTAAATCTATGCAGAAGGAAATCAATCGTTTGAAGAGAAAGTTACGTTGTGCTAAACGTAGGTTTTCACCGTCCTCATCTAATCCTTCCTCAGAGGAGGATAGGGGAGGTGGCTACAGCTCGAGGTCGTGCTCCCCCACCAGTGCAACGTCCTCCGGTGAGGAGGACGACCAGCCAACTCGCAGACGTAAGAAGCTTCATTCTAGGGGCTTAGGCAACGATGCTATGAGTAGGGCGTTGCACCAACTCTCCAAATCTCCATTTACACGGAGGATTGAGAAAGGAAGGCTTCCCAGGAGGTTTACCCAGCCCACTTTTACCATCTATAATGGCCGGACTGATCTGGTGGAGCACGTGAGTTACTTTAACCAGAGGATGGCGGTGCACTCTCACAACGAGACCCTGATGTGTAAAGTTTTCCCCTCTAGCCTGGGACCTGTTGCTATGAGGTGGTTCAACGGCCTTAAGTCGGGGTCTATAGGTTCGTTTAGGGAGCTTACTAGAGCATTCGCTTCGCGGTTCATTACGTGTAGCAGAGTCCCTCGGCCATTGGACTCACTGTTATCCATGACTATGAGGGAGGGGGAGACGTTGAAAGCATACTCCGACCGTTATTGGGAGATGTTTAATGAAATAGATGGCGACTTTGATGAGGTGGCGCTTAATACCTTTAAGGTAGGCCTTCCTACTGATCACGACCTGAGAAAGTCTTTGACTAAAAATCCCGTCCGCAGTGTACTTCGCCTCATGGACCGTATTGACAAGTATAAGAGAGTGGAGGAAGACCAACAGCAAGGAAAGGGTAAGGAAAAGGTTATCCCACAGGAGAGAAGGGATTTCAGGTCGGACAGATACCACAATAACAGGCCGAGGAGAGATTACGTTGGACAGTCCGCCTCGGCAGCACCTCAGGCCGTGAACACTGTATTTCGAGAACCAGTACATCAGCTGCTGGAGAAAGTTCGTAAAGAACCCTTCTTCAAATGGCTTGATAAGATGGCAGGAGACCCTGCGAAGAGGAATCAGAACCTCTTTTGCTAGTACCACCAGGATGTGGGCCATACTACTGAGAACTGTCGGACCCTTTGGAACCACTTGGAGCAGCTTGTCAGTGAAGGAAAACTGAAGCAGCACCTGTGCCAACCTAGCGGGCAGGGCAGTCAATCTGGTTTAAACAATCAGAGGAATAATTCATCTCGGCCGGCTTTAGGAACAATTAATGTTATTTTTGCTGCACCTGGCAGGGCTGGTTCGGCTCCTACTAGGGTGATGGCAGTTTCTCATTCTCAGGCCGAGGATACAGGCTGCAGGCCGAAGAGGTTGAAGCTCAATTTGCCCATCTTGGGATTTTCTGAGGAGGATAAAGTAGGGACTATCCAACCCCATGACGATGCTCTTGTAGTTACGCTCAGGATCGGGAACTATGATGTGAGGAGGATGATGATAGATCAGGGCAGCGGTGCAGATATCATGTACCCTGATTTATTTAAGGGGTTAAGATTGAAGCTGGAAGATCTTACTCCTTATGACTCGCCACTTATAAGCTTCGAAGGGAGGTCCGTTGTGCCGAAGGGACAGATTCGTTTGCCCGTTCAATCCGGCTCAGAAACGGTTGAAGTGAACTTCATCGTGGTTGATGCGTACTCTCCATACACGGCCATCCTCGCCAAGCCTTGGCTGCACGCTCTGGGAGCTGTCTCCTCTACTTTGCATGTTAAAGTTAAATTCCCCTCGGGAGAATATGTTGAGGAAGTTCTCGGCAGCCAATCGGTGGCCAGGCAATGCGTATCGGCTGCAGTACTGCATCAGACAGAAGTCGAGTCTTCGGCTTTAATCACCAAAGACTTATAGCAGTTAACAGCCCCTAGTTCATCTGGGATGGTGACAGGAGAGGAGACACATTGTGAGGAATTAGAGAAGTTTCCAGTAGCCGATAACCCAGAGAGGTTCTTCCAAGTCGGCATACTTTTGCCACACCAAGAGAAGATCGAATTGTTAGAATTTCTGAAGGACAATATTGATGTTTTTGCGTGGGATCCTTACGAAGCTCCAGGCGTCGATCCGAGCTTCATTTGTCATCATTTAAATGTCAACCCAGCTATTGTTCCGAGAAGGCAGCCACCTCGGCACTCTTCCAGAGAACATTCCGAGGCTGTGAAGGAAGAGGTGCTTAAACTCAAGAGGGCTGGGGCTATCAAAGAAGTTTTCTACCCCGAATGGTTGGCCCATACAGTTGTTGTTAAAAAGAAGAACGGAACATGGAGGGTGTGTGTGGACTTTACTGATCTGAACAAGGCCTGTCCCAAATATTCGTTCCCAATGCCGCGTATTGATCAACTGGTGGATGCCACTGTCGGACATCCTCGGATGAGTTTTTTGGACGCTTTCCAAGGTTACCACCAGATTCCCTTGGCATTGGAGGACCAAGAGAAGACTGCCTTCATTACTCCGACGGGGAATTATCATTATAAGGTCATGCCATTTGGTTTGAAAAATGCTGGGGCTACTTACCAAAGAATGATGACCAAGATGTTCGAACAGCAGTTGGGGAAGACTATTGAGGTGTATGTAGACGATATGGTGGTAAAGAGCAAAACGATACCTTCACACGTGAGAGACCTGGCTGACACCTTTCAGGTGTTAAGAAAGTACAAGCTGCGCCTTAATGCCTCAAAATGCTCTTTCGGCGTTGGGTCTGGAAAGTTTTTGGGGTACATGATCACTCATAGAGGCATAGAGGTAAACCCAGCACAGGTGAAGGCTATTCAGGACTTGCAGCCTCATCGCAACCCAAAGGAAATCCAGAAATTGACCGGGATGATTGTCGCATTGAATAGGTTTATCTCTCGGTCAGCTGACCGATGCCGTCCCTTCTTCCAATTGTTGAATAAGTGGAAAGGGTTTCAATGGACCGAGGACTGCGTGTTAGCTTTCCAGCAGCTTAAACAATATCTTTCTCGGCCACCCATTTTGTCTCGCCCCGAGGCGGACGAGGTCTTGTTTGCTTATCTGGCAGTGGCCGTACACGTGGTCAACCTGGTCCTTATCAGGAATGAAAGTGGGATGCAAAGACCGGTCTACTACATTAGTAAGTCTTTGAATGAGGCCGAGGTGCGCTACTTGCTCTTGGAGAAAGCGCTTCTGGCCATAGTTCATGCCACGCGGAAGCTCCCTCATTATTTTCAGTCTCTTACTGTGGTGGTTCTGACCCAATTGCCTCTCAAGGCAGTGTTACGCAGCGCCGACTACACTGGTAGGGTGGCAAAGTGGGGAACCATATTAGGAGCTTTTGACGTTAAATACAAACCTCGCACCTCAGTGAAGGGCCAGGTCCTCGTTGACTTGGTGGCAGAGTTTACTAAACCATTGCCAGAAGAGACTCTAAAAGAAGCACGCATGGATGGAAATTTAGTTGGTGTGATCACGGCTGCAGGGCCTTCGCCTTGGAAAATGTATGTGGATGGGGCAGCTAATCAGAGAGGGTCTGGTGTGGGACTTGTTCTGATATCCCCAGAGGAAATTATCTTTGAAAAATCTCTAAGGCTATCATTCTCGGCTACTAATAATGAAGCCGAATACGAAGCAGTTCTGGTAGGCATGAACATGTTACATAAGATGGGTGGAAAGGAAGTCCATGCGTTCCCGGACTCTCAGTTAGTGGTCGGCCAGGTCATGGGGACCATGGAGGCCAGGGACACAAGAATGCAAGAATATCTGGCCCAGGTCAAGCGTCAGCAAGCAGAGTTTGACTCCTTTGTCTTAGCTCACATCTCTAGGAGTGGGAACACTCATGCCGATTCCTTGGCTACGTTAGCAACGTCCTCGGCTCAGGACTTGCCTAGGATTATCCTTGTGGAGGATTTGCTGGAGCCAACTCTTATCCCCACTAGGGCGGCTCGTGTCCATCTAATAAGGCTTGGACCTAGTTGGATGGACCCAGTCGTATCTTTTCTTAAGAACGACATCCTTCCGGAGGACAAGTCTGAAGCAGAGAAGCTGCGTCAGAAGACGCCACGTTTTTGGCTATCCGAGGATCAGAAGCTGTATAAACGATCCTTTTCAGGACCGTACTTGTTGTGTGTGCACCCTGAATCAACGGAAGCATTACTAGAGGAACTGTATGAGGAAATTTATGGGAGCCACACTGGGGGAAGGTCCTTAGCCCATAGAGCTCTAACTCAGGGTTATTGGTGGCCCAACATGCAGAGAGAGGCTCAGGACTATGCCAGAAAATGTGATCAATGCCAGAGGTTTGCCCCTAATATTCATCATCCTGGTGGGGTTCTTAACCCTCTCTCCAATTCTTGGCCTTTTGCGCAGTGGGGATTGGACATAGTAGGGCCATTTCCGAGAGCAGCAGGAAATAAAAGATGGCTTCTTGTGGGAACAGAGTATTTCACCAAATGGGTTAAAGCCGAGCCCTTAGCAAATATCAGAGATATTGATTCCAAGAAGTTTGTCTGGAAAAATATTGTCACTAGATTCGGTATACCACACACACTTATCTCCGACAATGGTGTTCAATTTGACAGCAAGGCCTTTAGGCAATATTGTGGTGACATGGGTATCATAAACAGATACTCCACCCCAGCTTATCCTCAGGGAAATGGGCTAGCCGAGGCCGTTAACAAGGTCATAGTCAGTGGGCTCAAGAAAAGGTTGGACGATGTGAAAGGCAGATGGGTAGAAGAGCTCCCTCATGTTCTATGGACGTATCAGACCACACCGCGCAAGTCCACGGGAGAAACGCCATTCTCTATGACTTATGGAGCCGAGGCGGTGATACCTCTAGAATCTAGTTTTCCCACCCTAAAGACAAGTAATTTTAGCCCGGAGAATAACAATGGACTCCTGGAGAAAGGTCTTGATTTACTCGAGGAACGACGCGAGGCAGCCATGGTCCAAATGGCTTATTATCAACAGAAGCTAAAACGGGGATATGATGCCCACGTGAAGCTAAGGCCACTTGCACCTGGTGATCTTGTACTAAGGAAAGTTGTAGGCACTTCTAAGAACCCAGCTTGGGGTAAGCTAGGACCCAACTAGGAAGGCCCCTATCGTATTGTTTCAGTAGCAGGCATAGGGTCGTATCGGCTAGCTGACCTAGATGAAAGAATTGTACCACGTCCGTGGAATGTAAATAATCTTAGAAGGTATTATTATTAATAAAATGGGTTTTTGTCAGTTAATATTTCAAAGTTATGAGTACCTCTGACACCTGCAGCTACTGTTCTTAAGAATCAAACAGAAACTTGGTTAAGTGCAGTCCTCGGACCACAAACCTTGTGGAAATTGATGTCTTGTCATTTGTTAAACAGAACCTTAGTTATGCTGGGTCCTCGGACCTTCTACTTTGGGGAAATTAACATTTGAAGCTACTGTTCTTAAGAATCAAATAGAAACTTGGTTAAGTGCAGTCCTCGGACCACAAACCTTGTGGAAATTGATGTCTTGTCATTTTTTAAACAGAATCTTAGTTATGCCGGGTCCTCGGACCTCCTACTTTGGGAAAATTAACATTTGAAGCTACTGTTCTTAAGAATCAAACAGAAACTTGGTTAAGTGCAGTCCTCGGACCACCAACCTTGTGAAAATTGATGTCTTGTCATTTGTTAAACAGAACCTTAGTTATGCCAAGTCCTCGGACCTCCTACTTTGGGGAAATTAACATTTGAAGCTACTGTTCTTAAGAATCAAACAGAAACTTGGTTAAGTGCAGTCCTCGGACCACAAACCTTGTGGAAATTGATGTCTTGTCATTTGTTAAACAGAACCTTAGTTATTCCGGGTCCTCGAACCTCCTACTTTGGGGGAATTAACATTTGAAGCTACTGTTCTTAAGAATCAAACAGAAACTTGGTTAAGTGCAGTCCTCGGACCACAAACTTTGTGGAAATTGATGTCTTGTCATTTGTTAAACAGAACCTTAGTTATGCCGGGTCCTCGGACCTTCTACTTTGGGGAAATTAACATTTGAAGCTACTGTTCTTAAGAATCAAACAGAAACTTGGTTAAGTGCAGTCCTCGGACCACAAACCTTGTGGAAATTGATGTCTTGTCATTTGTTAAACAGAACCTTAGTTATGTCGGGTCCTCGGACCTCCTACTTTGGGGAAATTAACATTTGAAGCTACTGTTCTTAAGAATCAAACAGAAACTTGGTTAAGTGCAGTCCTCGGACCACAAACCTTGTGGAAATTGATGTCTTGTCATTTGTTAAACAGAACCTTAGTTATGCCGGGTCCTCGGACCTCCTGCTTTGGGGAAATTAACATTTGAAGCTACTGTTCTTAAGAATCAAACAGAAACTTGGTTAAGTGCAGTTCTCGGACCACAAACCTTGTGGAAATTGATGTCTTGTCATTTGTTAAACAGAACCTTAGTTATGCCGGGTCCTCAGACCTCCTACTTTGGGAAAATTAACATTTGAAGCTACTGTTCTTAAAAATCAAATAGGAACTTGGTTAAGTATAGTTCTCGGACCAAACCTTGTCACTATTCTTAATATTTTGTCACTGTTCTTATTCTTATCATCTGTTTTATGGGAATCATTATCTCACCATTTATTAATTTGGATCTCAAGCTCTTCATTTTTAAGTGTGAAGCAAAATTTTTGTAAGGAATGGTCCTTGGACCTTGCATCCTACTGAAAGCAATATGTTAGATTACAAAGGTTTAACTGTCATATGAGTTGTCTAAACTTAGACATTATTTGATGTCTAAATTAAGTTATGCGGCATTCTTGAAGTCATAGTTATTTGCATAGTGGAATTATACTTATTTATGCTGTTTTCCCTTTAACTGTTTGATATTGAAAGCTCTCATGGCAAGCACAAAAAGAATAAAGTAAAAGAAAGGCAACAATATTGAAAGCCAAATAAAAATGTTTTTCATTAATTACATACAAGGAAGGGGAGTACAAAAAAATTCCTAGACTAGGCCCTAAATTAGAGCAGGGGGGTCTTGAAGGGAGCTGCTGCCAGCCTCAGTACTCTTCAATTCTAGCTCAAAGGTGGACAAGGCTTGTTTCCCTTTGTCTATTGAAGGAATGAGGGGCTCCATGCTCTGGATCTGCTCCTTCTCGGCACCAACGCACTCGTCCTTCTCTTTATGGGAACCTTCAGGTTCTGTAGGAGCAGGAACGAGCTCTTCCACCACAGGAGGAAGGGCATGAGAGGCAGCAACAGGAGGGTCTTCAATTTCTTGTATGTCTAGGGGAAGCCAGATGTTCTCGAGCTTCCTCAGCTCGGAAGCTTGAGGAACTCCTACTGCATTCATGGCCTCTCCCCAGACCTGCTGACAGTACTCTCGGCACAAGGCAGCAAAGGCCTCTGTCAGCTCTTCTTGCGTTTTAGCCACCCCCTCCTGATATCTGGCCTTCTTCGCAGCCTCTAGTGCGTGCTGATGGGCGTGAGCCTCCTCCTTAGCCCGCGTAAGCTCCTTTTCCAAGTCAGAGCGTGCCTGTTGGACTTGGGCGAGCTCGTCATCCTTTTGACGAAGGAGCTTACGCTGCCCCTCCACTTGGGTTGTCATCGTCTTCACGCTGGCCTTCTCACCATCTCTTTCTCTTTTCAAGTCTGCCAGCTCTGACGTGATCTTCCCGGTCTCTGTTAAGGCCTGGCCTAGGGATCTTTCTGTCTCCTGTCTTAGCTCTTGCTCCATCCCAGCGCGCTTCCGAGAATCCTCCACGAACTTCTCGGCCGCGAAAACCTCTTGGATGGACTGCAAATATGCTAGGAGGTTAAAAACAGTGAAGTTGCTTACAAATAAATATAAAATATAAATGTAAGGTGGAACTTACCAGAGCTAAGCCCCTTTTTAAAGAGAGGAACAACTGCGGCTGGCCCATCTTCTCCAAGGACTCCATGTCCCTGGGCAGCAGAAGAGGGCATTCCAGCACCTCGGCTAAGTGGTGAGCCTGGCCTTGCTGGACCGCCCTAATACTGGAGTGGCAGGGAATGGGAGCGCCGTCCAGTCTCAAGTCAGGAGACCAAGTAGTTGGTGCTCGGCGAACCTCGGCCACTTCTCTGACCTCCCCGCTTTCAACTGAGCGGGCGCGCCCTTTGCCCTTGTCCAACTTCTGCTGCTGGGCCGGCGCGGACTGTTTCATCTTCTTTTGCTTTTCTCCTCAAGCCCCCTCAACCTCCGCTTTCCTTTTCTTCTTGGGATCTTCAGCTGGAGGCTTAGGGTTAGCTGGAGGAGGAGGAGGTAGTGGCAAAGCAGGGTGAGCTTGGGCCCCTTTTGCTCCTTTCTTTGCCACTCGGGCACCTCTGTCGGTCATGAGATCCTTAAGCTTGTCCGTTTCTTCTTCGATTGAACTGTCGTCTGGACGCGCTATCACTAGACCCGCGATCCCAGAGGCCTCGGCTTCTTCTTCCTCCTCGTCGGAGAGGATAACAAATGGATTTCCGCGAGGTCGTGGAGAGTCCTCGAGCTGGAAGTGTTCTATCTCCTCGTCTAAAGTGTTTGAAGAAGACACTTGCTCCTCTGGGACAACAGTTGCCTGGGAGTGTGTAGCTAGAGGGACCGCAGCAATCGGTTGTAGGTACAGTATGGTGTTAGGGGCGTCAGGGAGGTCGTTGTCGGCCAGGAAGTGTGGTCTGGCTACGTGAATCTTCCTACGCCGCCGGTCACCGGAAATAATGGCGTTATCTATTGCCTGGAAGTCCGAGGATATGGGATCATACCCCAGAATCAGATGAGCAGCCCTGAGTTGTAGGTCCGCGCTGACAAACACCTCGGAGCGCAGTACTCGGTTCAGATCTGCAACATTGCAGTGGCTTAAGCGCGGGCGTACGTGTTGCTTATTTGCAAAGAAAGACATCAAATCATACAAACATGGTCAGATTCACACAACATATAATAAACTTAAATAAACATGAATACATGTGAATACACATTTTTGCGAGTGTTAGTGGAAGTTGTGCGGTGGGGAGGTTAATCCTAAGGTGTCGCACCTGGATCTCCCCACTCAACTGGGTAGTGGAGGCCGTCGTGCCAGTTCCCAGAGACGATCAGGTAGTCATCCTTCATGCCTTTGTTGGACTTGGGCAGACAGGAGATTAGCCTAACGACGCTGGAGCGGGATTTAATGTAGTAACCTACATTGGTGAGTTTATGGCACTCGTACAGAAAGACGACATCGTGCCAGGTGAGGTTTAGACCCATTTGCTTGTTTAGAGCATCGACGCTACCCAAAACTCTAAAAACGTTTGAGGTGCACTGATCGGGACACAACCGGTGGTTGCGGAGGTACTCCCTAGTTACAGGCTTCATTGGGAGGGTCATCCCACCCTCTACAAAGGCTACCATTGGGATGATAACCTCTCCTTCCTTTCTAGAGCCGGCCACGGCTTCCGCCGGGCAATATTTTAAACCTACATCGCCGGGAATGTGATACTTGGCTCTGAAGCCTTCCATTCCAGCGGCGGTATCAACTAGACACTTAAATTTTCCCATCAGGGAGGGACGAAAGACTAAACTCTAAAAGGAAAAATGTCTACAAGGATAGCCGAGGACAAGATCCGAGGAGAAAAGGTTAAGAAAAGAAGAATCAAAAACTTACGAATCTCAAGTTGTGCAAATTTCCACGGTTTTCTGCGGGTAAAGTATGTTTACTGATGTTTTGATGGGATTAGTCCCTGATGAATTAAATGAAGGCGCAGGTTCCCGAAGCGTAACGGTGTGCGGAAAGCGACCTCGAAATTATATTTGTCCCGCCCAAATTTTCGTGAAATAATGAGGACCGTTGGATGCCCATCTCACCATTGAACGTGGGGGACAAGGTGTAACTTATAGTAATAAATGCGCGCGTTTTTTAAAATAAAACCGCCAAGTGTCACCCTCCGGAACGCGGAACGATTTTTACACGTTTGGTTATTTACAGAAGGTGTGGAGGAAGTGTTCGTTGGATCAAAACCCTATTTTTCTCCTCAGATGATGAAAAATAGAGTTTTGAGGGGCTATTGTGGGGAATAAAATGGCCCAAATGGGCATATGGGCCTTTGGGTTGTAACATGAAGGGCCGACCTGCTCCAGGATTAAACTCTATGAGTCGGCCCATACGCCGAGAGTCTGAGGATACAGCCGAGGACGAGCTTCTCCTCGGAAAAACCCTAGAGAATTCAAAGTTTCATTATGAAGGTCAAAGCACAACTCTGGAGAGACCAGTGGTTAAAAAGGGACATCCTGAATCTTCTAGATGCACCAGTATTAAAGAAAATATCAAGAATAAAGGCTGCCACCTCCGCATTAAAGGCTCTGCACCTACCTCCCTGGCCGCATTAATGGGGAGGTGACCCCTGAATAGTGAGGTAGAAACTTCTAGTCACTGTTCAAAAAGTATCAGGGAAGGAAGTATAAAAGGGAGGTAAAGGCCAAAGAAAGGGGGGATCGGAAAACTAAGAAAGAAATTAAGAACTTGTAATCTTGAAGGAAGAAAGAGAAATAATAAAGAAGTAATCCTCGGCTCGAGTCCGAGGAGATCCATTTGTCATTATCGTTCGTTATTTACTTGTGTTTGCTTATAAAAGCCTGTTATCAAGCTCCCAGTACTTCTAACCTAGGTTTCAAGCCCACACTCTACAAATTTTATTGTTTAAGGCTTATTGGGTCTAAGCCCGTGATTGTCTTTGGGTCCAGGTGCAATTGTGCACTTACAAGTTTCCTTTTAGCTTAATTTTATTTCCAACAAAAGCTAGAAAATGTTAAAACTGTCATTTAGCTTTCTTCAAATTGATTGAAATTTTTGCTGTCAATAACAAAAGCTACTACTCACATACGTTTCATTCTATTTGAAAACAAATACTTCAATAGACCACTTTTTTTAATAAAAAAAAATCTATTTTTTTTATCTATATATTAAAAGGATTAAAAAAGTTAGTTACATGCTAGTTATCTCTATATATTATAAGGATTCAAAAAGTTAGTTACCTGTTAGTTATTTGATGTCTAAATTTTCTAAACAACCCCTAATATTTACAAAACACTACTTTAGACAAATAAATAACTTAGGGTATATAAGTATATTAAATTTAATAATTCAATGATATAATTTTTTTTAATTGCTCCCTCCCAGCTCACATTCGGCTCCTTGCCCATCAAATTAGGCCACAACTATCTGTAATGCCAAAAGATCCAATTTTTAAATCCAATTAAAATCCATAACACAGTACTAGCCTCATTACATATGTTTCGCGTGTGCGATGAAGCTTTTTTCTAAAGGTGATATGAGTATTCTTTTTTTTTTTTTTTTTTTGTTAGGATGTTTTTTTTGTTTTTGTGTTTTTGATATAACGTGGGAATGGGTAGTTTTTGTTTTTTGATAGAAACGGTGGATAGTTTTTATTTTTATTTTTATTTTTAAGTTATAAGAATGTGGGTAGTGGAAGTAGGAAGAAACTTTTTAATAGGACTTTATATATATATATATATATATATATATATATATATATATATATATATATATATATATTTATATATATATATAGGAGTCAGGGATGTGGGGTAGTTTTTCTTTAATAGGAATATTTTTAACTTTTTGTCAATTTACTATTTTAATCCCATGGAATAATGATAAGTTAATTAAATTAGGAGTATTTTTTATAGTGAAAAATACAATAACTAACATTCTAAATCCTCTGAATATATAGAGATTATCTCTACTGATGGAAAGAAAAAAAAAACACCAAATATGCTCCAATTTATCTCCCAACCCACACATTCCTTTTATTCTTTAAAAAAATCTCACTTAAAATTCAAGACATTGCTGAAAAGTAATAAAACAGTCAATTTACCGGCCAACCAACGTTTGATATTTTAATTATTTAAAAAAATAAAAAATGAAAACAACTGCACACACACGTTTGATAAGTCTCCCACCGCAAAACAAAAATTTCCCACTAACATAGCCAAGAACTACATGTGGATAACCTCTTACTTCTAGCCAAATATAATAACTATTAACCTCGTCACACATGCTTCGTGCATGCAATAAGCTCTTTTTTTTATCTTTTTTTTTTTTTTTTGTGGAGCAATTAGAGAAATCTATATATATAAAATAATAATAATAATAATAATAATAATAATAATAATAGGTGAAGTTGAGAGAAACTCAAATTAGAATTCCAAATTAAAGTTTCAATTTTGCGTCATGTGTTCTAAATTATTTATTCTTAAAAACTTTTATTTATTAATTTTAGAATCAAATGTGAGACCACATCATAAATATTCATTCAAATGAGTTATTAGGTACTGTAGGGTCACAATTTAGTACCAAGGCCCAACCGAAGGAAGTGAAATAGGTCTAAAAAGCCCAATATAATAAATATATAGAGAGTGGGTTAAAATGGAGTAGTTTGTATCGTGAAAATTGATCACAGTATGATGAAGATGGAGTAGTTTGTATAGTAAAAATTGATCACAATATGATTTAAGCTCTCACACTCAACCCTTACATTAAATCCCACAAACATACAAGGAAAAGATTGAACAAATACAATCAAATTTGATATAGAATTAAAGCAAAAAAAAAACATAGTTATAAATCACAACTTTACATAAACTAATGTAGAATGTTTTGGCAGTTAGTTGGCAAAATGTGGATTTTTTCTATTTTACAAAAACTAATGTAAATGCTCTTCAAAAGTTAGATTTATAAATGTTAGGGTCATATTTTATTTTAATTAGCTAATCCTTTGACAAAATACACTTTACTTATAATTGGATAAATCTAAGATGAGTTTAGTACTTCAAGAAATATGTTGTTCAAGTCAAGTATTAGAGACATGAAGATTGGTCTAAGAAACAAGTGGAGAAAAGCAGTTCATTAAGTCTCGACAGTTGCCTGCTATTGAGACTTAATGTGAAGTTCGATAGATAACTCAAAAGCAGCTTGATCTATCGAGAATTACGATTTCATAATTTCCAAATCTGAAATTCGGTCCAAAATTTTGTATCTGTGTATGGTTTTCTTTTTCTCACAACCTTATACATATGTAAGGCTTATTTTAAGAGCCGTCATACACAGATACAGAAACTAAGAGAGTTATTTTCTGTGTAAAGCTACTACGTTTGTACACCATAGGATTTTGTAACCAAGTGTTTCTTGATCGTCATTGTTGACGAAGTGGAGAACTTTGTAGCCAACAACATCTATTCAAGAGTTAGTAATGCACTGGGATCCGTATCAAGGGTTAGTCACAAGTTGGAGGTTTGTGCATCAAAGGAAAGAAGGCTACTACAAGATCAAGTCCAATTGAGTATTGGACCAAACGTTCAACTGTAGGTTGGTATTTCGGTATAGGCCAGGGTAGTTGGTAAGATTCCTTATACTTGTAACCATTTGATTGTTGGTTAGTGGATTCTTGGGAGTAGTGACCTTAAAATCATCCGATAGGGTTTTTGCCTTGTAAGGTTTTTCCCATTTGTCGTCAAATCACCGTGTTTAATTTATTTTCCGTTGCACTTAGAATTTTTGGTGATTTGTTGGTGCCTTCACATTTTGCACACAATTAATCTTAATTAATCAATTTTAGTAATTGAATAATTAACTGAGGCCAGGCTATCTTAACCCAACAATAAACACGGGACGAATGTAATATATTTTGTAGGTTTTGAAACATGATATTTTACATTCTCACTTTAGAGGCAAAAAAAAATTCTTACCTTTGGGTTGTGTGCGTAGTACGTTAACTTTATTTATAAAGTGACTGTAAAAATCCATTCTATTTTTTCAATGAATTATTTAACAAGTCATGTTTTTTATTCAAATTATATATAAGTTTGGCGATTTAATACACTTTTTTTTTATATATGAAGTTATTTATTCAACTAAAAGTCTTTCCTTCCATGACCAATATAAATCATCTTAGTTAATGCGTTATAGTCATTATAAATGAAAATCCCAATTTTATCAATTACTTTTAACAAGGGTTTTGAGTTTACAAAGAACTTGTGATTTAAATCTCAATTTCATATGCAAATCTTATTCTCGTGTCTAAATCACATACAATACATCTTATATTGACTATAAAACTATAAAATAATGTTCAAATATTCATTCTACAATAATTTCTAAAAATAAAAAATAAAAAACTTTTATTATATTATACAAAGATAATGACATACAACTGGGTTGTAGGCATTATCTTTGATGAAGATAGATAATGCTTACGATTTGGTGGGGAAAGAGAAAAGGTAGTATTTTACATCCTTGTCTATGCATGGAATTATGGTTAGATTCCATTGAATGCCTAACACAAACTGAGCTCAAAGAGAGGCTTTGCATGTTAACCATGCCTACATTGCTTTTCTTGTTCGCAACCTCAACCGTAGGGGTTAGAAGGTTGGGTTGATTGACAATTCGATTGACAGGTTGGGTCCCCATTTCCAATAGCTCCATAACCAATTTCTTTGGCATCTGTATAGCTAGTGAGAAGCCCGGAAAGCATAAGCATGCAAAGGTAGAGAATCATTACTTTGGACGCCAGGGGCGGAGGCAAAGGGGGGGGGGGTGGCGAGAGGGGGCAAGTGCCCTTTCTCACCTCCTAAAACAAATCCTGAGTAGCAACCCAAATATTACATTCTACGCCTAGAGACTAGAGTAGAAAGAAATATTAGGTGCAAATCTTCATAACATTATTTTGTCTTTTTCCAAACAAAACACCCACACTTTTTTTCCTTGCCACATGTTCTCAAGCACTGGCACTATTTTTTTTCCTGGAGTGCTTTTCATAGGGCAATTTGTTCTTCGAATAAGGTATTCCCACATAATCATAATAAAAAAATATATATTTAGGTCCTTGTATATCAAACTAAAACCTTAGTGTTCCCTAATCTTTTTCTCTTCTACTATAACTTTTTCATAATTTCAATTTTGAAACACTTTATTTTTACTATGAAACCAATTTTAATTACTTACTACTTAAAGAATAGAGTAAAAAAATACAGAATTTTGCATAAATGAAAATACAACTTTATAATTCTTTTATATTGATTATTTTCTCAATTTATTTTAAGGAATCAAATTACATGTTTAAATTCTATATATTTAGAATAATCTCTTAATTTGATTCTTATTAACTATGATTTTTATTTATCTATTTTAATAATATGAAATATATACTTATAATCAATTGAGATTATGGAGAAGCCAAATTATAATAATGATTTAGATTCAAATTCTAAACAAACTCATATCGAGAGGCATTTTACTAATCTTCCAATTGAACAAATTAAATTATGTATGAAAAATTAAATTAGAGCTTATATTATATTAGATTTTGTACGACAATTGCATTAGTAGTTTATAATTCTATATCTATTTTGTTATTAACATCGACTAATGATATTTAGATTAATTTTACTTTTAATCTTGTCTTTTAGTTTTGCCCCTCCTAAACTGAAATCTTGGCTCCATCACTGGTAGCCATTGTGGGAGAAGGAAGTAATCGTCTCGAAATGCCTATAGTTTGCTTGAATTGATGGCCCAGGACTTGGAGTTTTTCTAAATTTGGAAGTTGAACTATATAAGGAAAGTTTTCCTAAATTAGGCTTGTTCGAGACAACCTAAAATTAGTGTCTAGATTGTCTTATTGACATTTGACCCTTTCAATTTTAATTTATGGTATTGAATGTTAATACAAAATGTGTGAATAAATACAGAGATTTAAATTTTATTTATTATTTTAGGGAATTTCAACCAATGACGTCCGCTTCCGATATTTGCTCTTAATTATCAGACCATGACACTTAATTGGTTTTTGGAATAAATAAAGAGATTTATAAAAGGGGATTGTATTACACTTTGTGAATTTTTTTTTTCATTGATTAAAGCTTGAATAACGTGTTCATTTCTTTTATATATATATATATATATATATATATATATATATATATAAACATAATCTATACTATTAATGACAGAATTCCCCTATTTGGGTTTAATCATTTTACATACTAAAATATCCTTACACAAATTTTAAAATTAGCTACCCTTTAGCTTAATTATATTTCTTACAAAAGAAAAAAATGGTTAGAACAGTCTTTTAGCTTTTTTCAAACTTACAGAAATTTTTGCAACCAATAACAAAAGCCACTTCCCACATACCTTTCATTCTATTTGAATTCAAATACTTCAACACTCCACATCTTAAATTTTTTTTTATCTATATGTTAGGAGGATTCAAAAGTTATTACATGTTAATTATCTCTATAAATTAGGAGGTTTCAAAAAGTTAATAACCTGTTAGTTATCTAATGTCTAAATTTTCTAAATAACCTCTAATCTTTACAAAACACTACTTTAAACAAATAAATAACTTAGGGTATATAAGTGTATTAAATTTAATAATTCAATGATAATTTTTTTTAATTACTCTCTCACTCTTGCTCACATTCAGCTCTTTGACCTTCAAAATGGACCACAACTATTTGTAATGCTAAAAGATCCAATTTTTAAATCCACTTAAATTTTACTCCCTCCGTCCCAATTTGTTTGTCTAGTTTGAAAAGCAAATTTTTTAAAAGAATATCATTTATTTTCTTGTTTGCCCTATAAAAATATATAAGTTTACACAACTACCCTTAAACAAATTTATCAATTTTTTTTAAGGAGTTATTATTAATGAGCAACTGAAAATGTGCCCCAAGTAGATTATTATTATTATTATTTTTATACAAGATAGAATTTCTACTCTAGCCTAATCTAAGTATTATTATTATTAGTAAATTAATGACTTTTATTTTTAGAAACATGACAATATTTTGGGACATCCAAAAATAGAATAGAGGACAAACAAACTAGTACGAAGGGAGTATAACATAGTACTAGCCTCATCACACGTGCTTTGCACGTGTTGAAGCACGTGTGATGAGTCTTTTTTTTGAGTTTAGTGTCATAATTTTTTATTCATCTCAATTTGAAATGTTTATCTCTTTTATCCAATTAAACCCCAGGCATAGTGATTTTTATTTTGGACATAGAAAATACATTCATTAAAATGAAAAAACGAAAAAAGGCAGTACAAACAGATGTGAAGAAAAAAAAAATTCAAACACCAACATAAATAAATCATTAAAAAGAAAAAAAAGTACATTAAAATTAACTTTTTTTTTTAAACTTCAAAAAAAGAAGAAGAAGAGATTTGAAAAAAAAAAAGACGAAGATAAAAACATCATATTAGAAATTAGAAGAAAGGAAACTGAGAGAGAGAGAGAGAGAGAGAGAGAGAGAGAGAGAGAGAGAGAAATATTTAAGTCTTGATAAAGGGGAAAAAATAGGAAGAAAAAAAGTGAAAAAGTTGGGTTTAGTGGTACTATTTATAGAAAAAAAAAATTGTGTCTTTATTTTTTATGTATACATTAGGAGGATTTAAAAAATTAGTTACATGTTAGCTATCTCTGTATATTAGAGGGATTCAAAAAGTTAGTTACCTATTAATTATCTAATGTCTAAATTTTCTAAATAACCCCCAATCTTTACAAAACACTACTTTAGACAAATAAATTGTTAGGATGTGTACCCTTAAATCCAATTGTATGATACTATGTATAACATTATGTATGACTTAATGTTGTAATTAATAAATTTGTTTTGTTATAATCTAAAATAATGATAACATGAATATTAGACATTATCATATAGTCCATGAGATGCATAGTATGTGATTTATGTGCAAAGTCACAGAAGATATAAATCACAAATTCTTTGTAAACTCAAAATTATAGTTCGTAGTCGGTGATGAAAAGAAAGGCATCTTCGAACTCCCTTGATAATTAACTGTCACAACCCAAACCAAAAAGAATCCAAAAGCGTGAAAGTAAACAATCACAAGAAACTACAAGGGATTTTTTCTAATGATTTGAGAAGTTACAAATGGTGTCATCGAAAGAAAGTTATTGCTGGTGTAAAGAGATTCAAAAAAAGTTTCCTAATCACCTCCCATATCCATTACTATTCAATAGGCACCTAGCCTAGATTCTATTGACAAAATAAGTATAATTATTAAGTTTTAAAATTTAATACTCTAGGTTATTTATAAAATCTCTCTCCTATTTTGTTTCTCTCTCACCTTTCTCTTTTTTGCACGTGTTTAACTCTATCAAAAATATGCTCAAGTAGATATAATGTCAAAAAAAAAAAAAAAAAAAGTCAGAAAGTGTAAGGAGAGGTGATGCCTAATTTTATGGGATATAGAGAAATGTAGTGAAAAAAGGTTTTTATTTTATTCTTTTTAGTTTTCTTGAAATTTATAAGTTTTATTTAGAGTCCTCAGCTTAAATGGCTTGGAAGCCCCTTAAAGAATAGTATTGATAGACTACTTACATTTTCTCCACTACTGTCATTTATATTTTTACCTTTGTACCATTCTTCTTGTGAAAATAATGAGAAAAGTTTCTGAAGTAGTAAGGTTTGACACGTTTTCAAGAAAAAGTTACTCAAGAAAATAAGTTTTTGGATATACTACAAGAAAATTCACCAAAGCAAGTTGAGAGGTCATGTTAGCCAAATTGTTTCTCTTCTCTCTTGATTTTATTTACAAAAGAAATTTATTTTTCATTTTCTATTGTTTGATAAGGCCTAATGTTGACCTCCTTTGAGTACTCTCCATGCACGCGCTCCCTACTTGTGTGAGGCTCACCACTTTGAAATGAACAATATCTTAAGGAAAAAGATTTTGGAAAAGAGGTGGTTTGGAGAAAATGATTCTCTTGGGTTTTCTTTTCAAGAAAGGAGCTTAGATCCAAAAATCTCATGGCTTTTAGAAGAAGCTGTGAGCTAACAAAATTTGTGTCGGAAATCTTTTTGTGAAAGCAATAATTGTTGAAGAAGGTTTTGGAAGAGAGAAAAATAATTCCCATGCATTTTAAGGATTTTGGATATAAAATCCCAAGGTTTTTGTTCAGATGACAAGAGTTTTGAAAAAAAAAAAAAGGATTTGTATTAAAAACCTCTTTGTGAAAGCACCAATCTTGAAGAAAACAAAAGCAATGATTTAAAAATAGGTTTCCGTGGATTATTATTTTAAAGAAAGATGTTTGGAGCCTAAAATCCCAGGGTTTTTAGTGAGATGATAATTTTTCTACGCAATACAAGTGATGTTTTTAAAGACCCTTTTGTAAAAACATCAATTTTGAAGACCTTTTTATAGTGAATGTTATTGAAATAGCTATATTTAAATTTAAATTTCCAAAAATTGCTAAAAAATAAACTAAATTTCTCAAATTTTGTAAAACTTTTAATTTCATATTTTGATGCATCGCCATATACTGAAACTATCAATGGACCACACAAAAAATAGACAAAATTATACAAGGAATGAAAAACTAACAATGCATAGTTAATACTCAAATAAATGTTGAATTAGCCAAAATTACCAAATTCAAAACCTTATCTCTTATTCTCGATTTTCATGGCAAACAAATATCAAGCTATGGTAAATGATTGTCGGAGTATCTCAATCTATTTTCAACCACCTAAAATTCAAAAAATCGATTGGTTGCTCAGAAATTGCAGGAACAGATGATAGCATAGAAATCTCAAATTTCACACTCAAAAGCATCATTAACCATAAAATTGAAAATTAGGGTTGCTAGGGTCCGAAGATCATAGATGAGGTTACAGTTAGTAAATTGGGGGTCACTATTTATGGATCGATAGGGCTACTAAACGTTGTTGTCAAGATTAACCCATTGGTCCTATTGTATGCTCCATTTTAGAAATTCTCAAGATATTTTTTCTTAAAGAAAAAAACATGTAGTTCTCTTAATAATATAAGCATATTCCTATAAATAATATAATATTTAGAAATTTTGAATCTCGTTAATAGCAATTAGATTAGGTGGTATAAAAAATTTGGTTTGTTTAAACATAAGGATATATTTCTTTCTATTTTACATTACCACTTCTCAAAAACATCCGCACTAGATAATCTATTTTATACTCTATTTCATTAATATGTCAATTTTTTTTCTCTTTCTTCACACACAACAACCATCATCAACTCTCTTCCTTTGATCTTAGGATACGTAAAAAATAATTAAACAAATAAACACAAAATAAATGTTGTCAATGTAAGTTTACGTAATTTTGTAGCTATTGATTGATTTTAGTATTTTACACAATTATATATGAACTAATGTAGAAGGTTTTGGTGGTTAGTTGGGAAAAAGTGGATTTTTTTTCTTTCTAATTTACAAAAACTAATGTATGTACATGCCCTTCAAAAGTTAGATTTATAAACATAGGACGAATGTAATATATTTTGTAGGTTTTGAAACATGATATTTTACATTCTCACTTTAGAGGGGGAAAAAAAATTCTTACCATTTTTGGGTTGTGTGCGCAATACGTTAACTCTATTTATAAAGTGATTGTAAACATCAATTCTATTTTTTAAATCAATTATTCAACAAGTCACGATTTTATTCAAATTATTTATTAAGTTTGGTGATTTAATAGACTTTTTATTTATTAAATTATTTATTCAACTAGAAGTCCTCACTTCCATGACCAATATAAATCCTCTTAATTTATGTGTTATGGTCATTACAAATGAAAACTCCAATTTTATCAATGACTTTCAACAAGTGTTTTGAATTTATAAAGAACTTGTGATTTATATCTTAATTTCACATGCAAATCTAATTCTCGTATCTAAATCACATGCATGATACAACACATCTTGTTGACTATAAGTCTATAAAATAATGTTCAAATATTCACTCTACGATAATGTCTGAAAAAAGAAAATTTTTTTATATTATCAAAAGTCAATGACATACAATTGGATTGTAAGCATTATCTTTGATGAAGAAATATAATGCTTAGGATTTGATGGGGAAAGGGAAAAGATAGTATTTTAAATCCATGTCTATGCATGGAATTATTGTTAGATTCCGTTGAATGCCTAACTCAAATTGTGCTCAAAGAGAGGCTTTGCATGTTAACCATGCCTACATTGCTTTCCTGGTTCAAAGAGAGGCTTTTTATTTATTAAATTATTTATTCAACTAGAAGTCCTCACTTCCATGACCAATATAAATCCTCTTAATTAATGCGTTTTAGTCATTACAAATGAGAACTCCGACTTTATCAATGCCTTTCAACAAGTGTTTTGAATTTATAAAGAACTTGTGATTTATATCTTAATTTCACATGCAAATCTTTTTCTCCTATCTAAATCACATACATGATACAACACATCTTGTTGACTTTAAGTCCATTAAATAATGTTCAAATATTCATTCTACAATAATGTTTGAAAAAAGAAACTTTTATTATATTATCAAAAGAGAATGACATACAATTGGATCGTAAGCATTATCTTTGATGAAGAAATATAATGCTTACGATTTGATGGGGATATAGTATTTTAAATCCATGTGTATGCATGGAATTATTGTTAGATTCCATTGAATGCCAAACTCAAACCGAGCTCAAAGAGAGGCTTTGCATGTTAACCATGCCTACATCGCTCTGCTACTTCGCAACCTCTAGTGTAGTTGTTAGCAGGCCGGCTCGCTTGACAATTCTTTGGAGCTTTTGGACTCCTTTTGCTGCAGTGAAATAGGGTCTCCAGCTCCAATAGCTCCATAACCAATTTCTTTGGCATCTGCATAGCTAGTGAGAAGCCCAAAAAACATAAACATGCAAAGGGAGAGAATTATTGCTTTGCACATAGCCATTGTGGGAAGTGATTGTCTCAAAATGCCTAGAGTTTGCTTGAATTGAAGGCCCGAGCCCTGAGTTTTTCCAAATAGGGACTTTGAACTTTATAAGGAAATTTTTCCTAAATTTGGCTTGTTGGAGACAACCTAAAATTAGTGTCTAGATTGTCTTATTGACATTTGACCCTTTCAATTTAATTTTTGGCATTGAATGTTAACAGAAAATATGTGAATAAATACAGAGATTTTTATATTTTATTTACTATTTTAGGGAATTTCACCCAATGACGACCACTTCTAATATTTGCTCTTAAGTATCAAACCATGACACTTAATTGATTTTTGGAATAAATAAATAAATTTATAAAAGGGAATTGTATTAAACTTTGTGATTTTTTCATTTCATTGATTAAGGCTTGAATAACAAGTTCATTTCTTTTATATATATATATACACACACACACACACTATTTATAACTATTTGGGTTTAATCATTTCTCACGCATATTCTAAAATTAGATACCCATTAGCTTAATTTTATTTCTTATAGAAGGAAAAAATGGTTAAAACATTCTTTTAGCTTTCTTCAAACTTACCGAAACTTTTGCAACCATTAGCAAAAGCCACTACCCACATACATTTCATTTTGTTTGAATTCAAATACTACAATACTCCTCTTCTTTAAAAAAAAAAACTATTTTTAATCTATATGTTAGGATAATTCAAAACGTTAGTTACATGTTAGTTATGTCTATATATTAGGTGTATGCAAAAAGTTAGTTACCTATTTGTTATCTAATGTCTAAATTTTATGAAGGACAAAATTTAGCTACAAAATTGGTTGTAGCATAAGGCAACAAACTCACTCAACAAAATAGATATTACAACTTATTTTGAAAATCTAACCGTTGTATTGCATGTTCTTTACGCTCTTAATACACGTTTTGAATTTTGTGTCAATCGAATATCATTCACTATATGCTCTATAAACTTATATTTTGTGCATAACTTTAAATTACAAAAACTTGCAATCTAAAAAATTTATTGATGACATAGCTATTGATCTTTAATTTTCTTCAAATCTTGCAAGCATGAAGGATATCAGAAGAAGATGTAATCCAATGGTGGATTTGTCAAAATTCACCTCCAATAAAAAGGTATTAAGTAAGTTAGTGCCCTAAGGCTACAACTAATTTTGTAGCTAAACTTTGTCCTATTATAAATAACCTCTAATCTTTACAAAACACTACTTTAGTCAAATATATAACTTAGGCTATATAAGTATATTAAATTTAATAATTCAATGATATAATTTTTTTTTAATTACTCTCTCCTTCCTGCTCACATTTGGCTCCTGGACCTTCAAAATAGGCAACAACTATTTGTAATGCTAAAAGATCCAATTTTTAAATCAACTTAAAATTTATAACATAGTACTAACCTCATCACGCGTGCGTCGCAAGTGCGATGAGTCTTTTTATTTTATTTTAGTGTTATAATATTTCATTCATCTCAATTTGAGACGTTTATCTATTTTTATCCAATTAAACCCCACTCATTGTGATTTTTATTTTGCACATATAAAATACATTCATCAAAATGAAAAAAAAAAAGGCAGTACAAACATATGTAAAGAACAAACAATTCAAACACCAACGTAAATAAATCATTAAAAGGAAAAAAAAGAGTACAATAAAAATAAATTTTTTTAATTCAAAAATATAGAAGAAGAGATTTGAAAAAAAAAAAACGACAGATTAGAATTTAGAAGGAAAAAAACGAGAGAGAGAGGGAGAGAGAGAGAGAGAGAGAGAGAGAGATAGAGAGAGAGAGAGAGAGACGTTTAAATCTTGATAAAGGGAAAAAAGAAGAAAGAAAGTGAAAAAAAGTGTATGTGAGTGTGAGACACTCTATTATTCTCGTTTTGAAAATTGATTGAAAGACCATACTTATTGGGCGTAAAGTGGAATTGGAGTGAAGATTAAAAGTATTTTCAAGTACTTCTGATCTTTTGTTTTCAATTTCACCGCACCAAGGTACACTCTCTTGTTCTTGAATTTTGAAATTTGCACAGTACATGTTAACAATTGCGAATGATGTAGATCTCGTAATTTTTCCTTGCGTATGTTTTGTATGCGATACAAACATGTATTTAACCAACATAAATAACTTGGGGTATATAAGTATATTTAATTTAACAAATTCAATGATATAAATTTTTTTAATTGCTCTCTCCTTCCTGCTTATGTTGGGTTCCTTGCCCTTCAAAATAGGCCACAACTATCTGTAGTGCCAAAAGATCCAATTTTTAAATCCACTTACAACTCAAAACACAGAATATCTCTATTGGTGAAAAAAAAAAAAACACCGAATATGCTCCAATTTATCTGACAACCTACATTCTCTCTATTCTTTCTATGCTTTTTATCTTCTTATCTTGAGAGGAAACTTGATTTCTCAAAAGTTCATTCTTTTTGTTAAATTCATCTAATCTAATCACCAATTCCTCTTTTTCAAGATTAGCCAATTTTAACTCTTCCTTGAATTTCTTAGCAATTTTCATAGATTTCAATAATTTCGTACGGAGAGTTTCACATGCATCAATAATATCAAAAGAAACAACAGTGTCCTTTTTTTTTCAAATCATCACAATCAAAACTAGTAAGACACTTAAAATTATCCATGATAACAGGGATCAATGATCAACTTTTAGATCAAAAAGATCTAAAACACTAGAGCTAACCTGCTCTGATACCACTTTTACAGTTTTTAGACCCCTTAAAACACAAGTTATTTAACTTATTTATTTAGCTAAGTGATTAGCTTAGGTAAATTATTCAAATCTAGGTTAACACAAGTAAATCATATGATGCAAAGCAGTGCAGAAAAATAAATAACACATTATATGATAATCCAGGAAAACGAAACTAGTAAAAACCCTAGGGAGAATTTAAACTAGTTATCCTCAAGGTAAAAAAAGATTCACTATAAAAGAATGGAAGTTAACACAATAGCGACTTAGACCACTAACATCCTATTGCTACCTCGAGTAGGAAACTTACTACCACAACCACGTGACAGCTCCAAGTCCATAGACTACTTCTTTCTCAGATCCACAGCATCCACAAGTACACCACTTGTATATCTTTAAAGTTCTTTATGCAGGAACTGAAATAATCACCAAGGTCTCGACATCAATCTCGATTTTGATAATCCTAAGTGTATATGAAGGCAAACATCTCAAGATCTCATAATAGATTCACACACAAAGCATAAAGAACGACCTTAGAGAGCTTTTGGGTACAAAACCCTAGATCAATAAAAGAGGAACAAGATGCACTCTAATCTCTCTAAAAACACTGAAAACCCTTTCTAGGGTTGGCTTATAATGTCCTTTAAATACTGGAAAAAACGGCTCACGATTTGGACTTCAAATGGTTAAGTTATGGCCTTTTTACGTTCGCTGATTTTTGCTGATTAGTGACTTTCGATCGATCGAATCTAATTTTCGATCGATCGAGCCTTGCAGAAATTAAAAAGTAATTTCCTGCAATTACTAGACTCCAAACTTAATTTAAACCCAGACTAAATGTTTTGATCATGGTTTGCCAACACATTACATGTTGAAGTTCTAATACATTGGTCCCCAAGGTCTCAGAACCTAACGCCCTTGATGTCTAACATTGGAGAGAGTGGTTATCTAAAAAAAAAAAAAAAGACAACATGAGAGAGAAAAAAAATGCTTTTATGGAGTATATATTTTTTAAACGTGGAAGAGGCAGAAAGTCATTTGGAAAAACTTCTTTTTGAAAGTTTAGCTAAAATTTTGAGTTAAAAAGGAAAATACATAAGAGAGAATGAGGGGAATTTAAAAAAGAAAAAAAAAAATCTGAAATGCGGAGTAGGCAAAAACATGCAAAGGCAGAGAATCACTCCTTTGGATATAGCCATTGTGGTAGGGGGAAGTGATTGTCTCAAAATGCCAATTGTTTGTTTTGATTGACAGCGTGGGGCCCTGGAGTTTTTCGAAATCGGAACGTTGAATTTTATAAGGAAACTTTTCCTAAATTAGGCTTGCATTACTGAACCATTCTTGTTTGAGAGAGCCTAAAATTAATTAGTGTCTGGATTGTCATATTGACATTTGACCCTTTCAATTTTGTGGTGTTTAATGTTAACAGAAAATGTGTGAATAAATAAGGAGATTTATTTTTTATTAATTCTTTTTAGGGAATTTTAATCTATGATGCCTACTCCTGATTTTTTCTCTTAATTATCAGATCAAGACACTTAATTGGTTTTTGGGATAAATTAAAAGATTTAAAAGGGAATTGTTTTACACTTTGTGATTTTTTCTTTTCTGATTAAGGCTTGAATAAAGTGTTCATTTCTTTTATATATATATATATATATATATATATATATATATATATATAATATTATAACAGAATTCCCCTATTCGGGTTCAATCATTTTGCATATCAAAATATCTTGATACAAATTCTAAAATTTGTTTCCTTTTAGCTTAATTTTATTTCCAACAAAAGCTAGAAAATGTTAAAATTGTCATTTAGCTTTCTTCAAATTGATTGAAATTTTTGCTGTCAATAACAAAAGCCACTACTCACATACGTTTCATTCTATTTGAAAACAAATACTTCAATAGACCACTTTTTTTAATAAAAAAAAAATCTATTTTTTTATCTATATATTAAAAGGATTAAAAAAGTTAGTTACATGCTAGTTATCTCTATATATTAGAAGGATTCAAAAAGTTAGTTACCTGTTAGTTATTTGATGTCTAAATTTTCTAAACAACCCCTAATATTTACAAAACACTACTTTAGGCAAATAAATAACTTAGGGTATATAATTATATTAAATTTAATAATTCAATGATATAATTTTTTTTAATTGCTCCCTCCCTGCTCACATTCGGCTCCTTGCCCATCAAATTAGGCCACAACTATCTGTAATGCCAAAAGATCCAATTTTTAAATCCATTTAAAATCCATAACACAGTACTAGCCTCATTACATACGTTTCGCGTGTGCGATGGAGCTTTTTTCTAAGGGTGATATAAGTATTCTTTTTTTTTTTTTTTTTGTTAGGATGTTTTTTTTGTTTTTGTGTTTTTGATATAACGTGGGAATGGGTAGTTTTTGTTTTTTGATAGAAGCGGTGGATAGTTTTTATTTTTATTTTTATTTTTAAGTTATAAGAACGTGGGTAGTGGAAGTAGGAAGAAACTTTTTAATAGGACTTTATATATATAGGAGTCAGGGATGTGGGGTAGTTTTTCTTTTAGAGGAATATTTTTAACTTTTTGTCGATTTACTATTTTAATCCCATGGAATAATGATAAGTTAATTAAATTAGGAGTATTTTTTACAATGAAAAATACAATAACTAACATTCTAAATCCTCTGAATATATAGAGATTATCTCTACTGATGGAAAGAAAAAAAAAACACCAAATATGCTCCAATTTATCTCCCAACCCACACATTCCTTTTATTCTTTAAAAAAATCTCACTTAAAATTCAAGACATTGCTGAAAAGTAATAAAACAGTCAATTTACCGGCCAACCAATGTTTGATATTTTAATTATTTAAAAAAATAAAAATTGAAAACAACTGCACACACACGTTTAATAAGTCTCCCACCGCAAAACAAAAATTTCCCACTAACATAGCCAAGAACTACATGTGGATAACCTCCTACTTCTAGCCAAATATAATAACTATTAACCTCGTCACACATGCTTCGCGCATGCAATAAGCTCTTTTTTTAATCTTTTTTTTTTTTTTTTTTTGTGTGGAGCAATTAGAGAAATCTATATATAATAATAATAATAATAGGTGAAGTTGAGAGAAACTCAAATTAGAATTCCAAATTAAAGTTTCAATTTGCGTCAGGTGTTCTAAATTATTTATTCTTAAAAACTTTTATTTATTAATTTTAGAATCAAATGTGGGACCACATCATAAATATTCATCCAAATGAGTTATTAGGTACTGTAGGGTCACAATTTAGTACCTAGGCCCAACCGAAGGAAGTGAAATAGGCCTAAAAAGCCCAATATAATAAATTTATAGAGAGTGGGTTAAAATGGAGTAGTTTGTATAGTGAAAATTGATCACAGTATGATGAAGATGGAGTAGTTTGTATAGTGAAAATTGATCACAATATGATTTAAGCTCTCACACTCAACCCTTACATTAAATCCCACAAACATACAAGGAAAAGATTGAACAAATACAATCAAATTTGATATAGAATTAAAGCAAAAAAAAAACATAGTTATAAATCACAACTTTATATAAACTAATGTAGAATGTTTTGGCAGTTAGTTGGGAAAATGTGGATTTTTTCTATTTTACAAAAACTAATGTAAATGCTCTTCAAAAGTTAGATTTATAAATGTTAGGGTCATATTTTATTTTAATTAGCTAATCCTTTGACAAAATACACTTTACTTATAATTGGATAAATCTAAGATGGGTTTAGTACTTCAAGAAATATGTTGTTCAAGTCAAGTATTAGAGACATGAAGATTGGTCTAAGAAACAAGTGGAGAAAAGCAGTTCATTAAGTCTCGACAGATGCCTGCTATTGCGACTTAATGTGAAGTTTGATAGATAACTCAAAAGCAGCTTGATCTATCGAGAATTACGATTTCATAATTTCCAAATCTGAAATTCAGTCCAAACTTTTGTATCTGTGTATGGTTTTTTTTCTCACAACCTTATACATATGTAAGGCTTATTTTAAGAGCCGTCATACACAGATACAGAAACTAAGAGAGTTATTTTCTGTGTAAAACTACTACGTTTGTACACCATAGGATTTTGTAACTAAGTGTTTCTTGATCGTCATTGTTGACGAAATGAAGAACTTTGTAGCCAACAACATCTATTCAAGAGTTAGTAACGTACTGGGATCCGTATCAAGGGTTAGTCACAAATTGGAGGTTTGTGCATCAAAGGAAAGAAGGCTACTACAAGATCAAGTCCAATTGAGTATTGGACCAAACGTTCAACTGTAGGTTGGTATTTCGGTATAGGCCAGGGTAGTTGGTAAGATTCCTTATACTTGTAACCATTTGATTGTTGCTTAGTGGATTCTTGGGAGTAGTGACCTTAAAATCATCCGATAGGGTTTTTGCCTTGTAAGGTTTTTCCCATTTGTCGTCAAATCACCGTGTTTAATTTATTTTCCGTTGCACTTAGAATTTTTGGTGATTTGTTGGTGCCTTCACATTTTGCACACAATTAATCTTAATTAATCAATTTTGGTAATTGAATAATTAACTGAGGCCAGGCTATCTTAACCCAACAATAAACACGGGACGAATGTAATATATTTTGTAGGTTTTGAAACATGATATTTTACATTCTCACTTTAGAGGCAAAAAAACATTCTTACCTTTGGGTTGTGTGCGTAGTTCGTTAACTTTATTTATAAAGTGACTGTAAAAATCCATTCTATTTTTTCAATGAATTATTTAACAAGTCATGTTTTTTATTCAAATTATTTATAAGTTTGGCGATTTAATACACTTTTTTTTATATATGAAGTTATTTATTCAACTAAAAGTCTTTACTTCCATGACCAATATAAATCATCTTAGTTAATGCATTATAGTCATTATAAATGAAAATCCCAGTTTTATCAATTACTTTTAACAAGGGTTTTGAGTTTACAAAGAACTTGTGATTTAAATCTCAATTTCATATGCAAATCTTATTCTCGTGTCTAAATCACATACAATACATCTTATATTGACTATAAAACTATAAAATAATGTTCAAATATTCATTCTACAATAATTTCTAAAAATAAAAAATAAAAAACTTTTATTATATTATACAAAGATAATGACATACAACTGGGTTGTAGGCATTATCTTTGATGAAGATAGATAATGCTTACGATTTGGTGGGAAAGAGAAAAGGTAGTATTTTACATCCTTGTCTATGCATGGAATTATGGTTAGATTCCATTGAATGCCTAACACAAACTGAGCTCAAAGAGAGGCTTTGCATGTTAACCATGCCTACATTGCTTTTCTTATTCGCAACCTCAACCGTAGGGGTTAGAAGGTTGGGTTGATTGACAATTCGATTGACAGGTTGGGTCCCCATTTCCAATAGCTACATAACCAATTTCTTTGGCATCTGTATAGCTAGTGAGAAGCCCGGAAAGCATAAGCATGCAAAGGTAGAGAATCATTACTTTGGACGCCAGGGGCGGAGGCAAAGGGGGGGGGGGGTGGCGAGAGGGGGCAAGTGCCCTTTCTCACCTCCTAAAACAAATCCTGAGTAGCAACCCAAATATTACATTCTACGCCTAGAGACTAGAGAAGAAAGAAATATTATGTGCAAATCTTCATAACATTATTTTGTCTTTTTCCAAACAAAACACCCACACTTTTTTTCCTTGCCACATGTTCTCAAGCACTGGCAATATTTTTTTTCCTGGAGTGCTTTTCAAAGGGCAATTTGTTCTTCGAATAAAGTATTCCCACATAATCATAATAAAAAAAATATATATTTAGGTCCTTGTATATCAAACTAAAACCTTAGTGTTCCCGAATCTTTTTCTCTTCTACTATAACTTTTTCATAATTTCAATTTTGAAACACTTTATTTTTACTATGAAACCAATTTTAATTACTTACTACTTAAAGAATAGAGTAAAAAATACAGAATTTTACATAAATGAAAATACAACTTTATAATTCTTTTATATTGATTATTTTCTCAATTTATTTTAAGGAATCAAATTACATGTTTAAATTCTATATATTTAGAATAATCTCTTAATTTGATTGTTATTAACTATGATTTTTATTTATCTATTTTAATAATATGAAATATATACTTATAATCAATTGTGATTATGGAGAAGCCAAATTATAATAATGGTTTAGATTCAAATTCTAAACAAACTCATATCGAGAGGCATTTTACTAATCTTCCAATTGAACAAATTAAATTATGTATGAAAAAATAAATTAGAGCTTATATTATATTAGATTTTGTACGACAATTGCATTAATAGTTTATAATTCTATTTCTATTTTGTTATTAACATCGATTAATGATATTTAGATTAATTTTACTTTTAATCTTGTCTTTTGGTTTTGCCCCTCCTAAACTGAAATCCTGGCTCCATCACTGGTAGCCATTGTGGGAGAAGGAAGTAATCGTCTCGAAATGCCTATAGTTTGCTTGAATTGATGGCCCAGGATTTGGAGTTTTTCTAAATTGGGAAGTTGAACTATATAAGGAAAGTTTTCCTAAATTAGGCTTGTTCGAGACAACCTAAAATTAGTGTCTAGATTGTCTTATTGACATTTGACCCTTTCAATTTTAATTTATGGTATTGAATGTTAATACAAAATGTGTGAATAAATACAGAGATTTAAATTTTATTTATTATTTTAGGGAATTTCAACCAATGACGTCCGCTTCCGATATTTGCTCTTAATTATCAGACCATGACACTTAATTGGTTTTTGGAATAAATAAAGAGATTTATAAAAGGGGATTGTATTACACTTTGTGAATTTTTTTTTTCATTGATTAAAGCTTGAATAACGTGTTCATTTCTTTTATATATATATATATATATATATATATATATATATATATATAAACATAATCTATACTATTAATGACAGAATTCCCCTATTTGGGTTTAATCATTTTACATACTAAAATATCCTTACACAAATTTTAAAATTAGCTACCCTTTAGCTTAATTTTATTTCTTACAAAAGACAAAAATAGTTAGAACAGTCTTTTAGCTTTTTTCAAACTTACAGAAATTTTTGCAACCAATAACAAAAGCCACTTCCCACATACCTTTCATTCTATTTGAATTCAAATACTTCAACACTCCACATCTTAAATTTTTTTTTTTTTTTTTTTATCTATATGTTAGGAGGATTCAAAAGTTATTACATGTTAATTATCTCTATAAATTAGGAGGTTTCAAAAAGTTAATAACCTGTTAGTTATCTAATGTCTAAATTTTCTAAATAACCTCTAATCTTTACAAAACACTACTTTAAACAAATAAATAACTTAGGGTATATAAGTGTATTAAATTTAATAATTCAATGATAATTTTTTTTAATTACTCTCTCACTCTTGCTCACATTCAGCTCTTTGACCATCAAAATGGACCACAACTATTTGTAATGCTAAAAGATCCAATTTTTAAATCCACTTAAAATTTACTCCCTCCGTCCCAATTTGTTTGTCTAGTTTGAAAAGTCAAATTTTTTAAAGGAATATCATTTATTTTCTTGTTTGCCTTATAAAAATATATAAGTTTACAAAACTACCCTTAAACAAATTTATCAATTTTTTTTTAAGGAGTTATTATTAATGAGCAACTGAAAATGTGCCCCAAGTAAATTATTATTATTATTATTTTTATACAAGATAGAATTTCTACTCTAGCCTAATCTAAGTATAAATGTGTGTGAAGCTCCCTTCTAGAGACTTAAACCCCGGCCCTTCCCCCCCACACTCCACAAGCATTTATACCTGGAGACTAATATTTTTTAAAATATTTGTTAGTTTTCTTTTCAAATAGTTTTGAAAATAAAGTAGGGGTATAGTAGGAATATTAGTAAATTAATGACTTTTATTTTTAGAAACATGACAATATTTTGGGACATCCAAAAATAGAATAGAGGACAAACAAACTAGTACGAAGGGAGTATAACATAGTACTAGCCTCATCACACGTGCTTTGCACGTGTTGAAGCACGTGTGATGAGTCTTTTTTTTGAGTTTAGTGTCATAATTTTTTATTCATCTCAATTTGAAATGTTTATCTCTTTTATCCAATTAAACCCCAGGCATAGTGATTTTTATTTTGGACATAGAAAATACATTCATTAAAATGAAAAAACAAAAAAAGGCAGTACAAACAGATGTGAAGAAAAAAAAATTCAAACACCAACATAAATAAATCATTAAAAAGAAAAAAAAGTACATTAAAATTAACTTTTTTTTTTAACTTCAAAAAAAAAAGAAGAAGAGATTTGAAAAAAAAAAAAAGACGAAGATAAAAACATCATATTAGAAATTAGAAGAAAGGAAACTGAGAGAGAGAGAGAGAAACATTTAAGTCTTGATAAAGGGGAAAAAATAGGAAGAAAAAAAGTGAAAAAGTTGGGTTTAGTGGTACTATTTATAGAAAAAAAAATTGTGTCTTTATTTTTTATGTATACATTAGGAGGATTTAAAAAATTAGTTACATGTTAGCTATCTCTGTATATTAGAGGGATTCAAAAAGTTAGTTACCTATTAATTATCTAATGTCTAAATTTTCTAAATAACCCCCAATCTTTACAAAACACTACTTTAGACAAATAAATTGTTAGGATGTGTACCCTTAAATCCAATTGTATGATACTATGTATAACATTATGTATGACTTAATGTTGTAATTAATAAAGTTGTTTTGTTATAATCTAAAATAATGATAACATGAATATTAGACATTATCATATAGTCCATGAGATGCATAGTATGTGATTTATGCGCAAAGTCACAGAAGATATAAATCACAAATTCTTTGTAAACTCAAAATTATAGTTCGTAGTCGGTGATGAAAAGAAAGGCATCTTCGAACTCCCCTGATAATTAACTGTCACAACCCAAACCAAAAAGAATCCAAAAGCGTGAAAGTAAACCATCACAAGAAACTACAAGGGATTTTTTCTAATGATTTGAGAAGTTACAAATGGTGTCATCGAAAGAAAGTTATTGCTGGTGTAAAGAGATTCAAAAAAAAGTTTCCTAATCACCTCCCATATCCATTACTATTCAGTAGGCACCTAGCCTAGATTCTATTGACAAAATAAGTATAATTATTAAGTTTTAAAATTTAATACTCTAGGTTATTTATAAAATCTCTCTCCTATTTTGTTTCTCTCTCACCTTTCTCTTTTTTGCACGTGTTTAACTCTATCAAAAATATGCTCAAGTAGATATAATCTCAAAAAAAAAAAAAAAAAAGTCAGAAAGTGTAAGAAGAGGTGATGCCTAATTTTATGGGATATAGAGAAATGTAGTGAAAAAAGGTTTTTATTTTATTCTTTTTAGTTTTCTTGAAATTTATAAGTTTTATTTAGAGTCCTCTGCTTAAATGGCTTCGAAGCCCCTTAAAGAATAGTATTGATAGACTACTTACATTTTCTCCACTACTGTCATTTATAATTTTACCTTTGTACCATTCTTTCTGTGAAAATAATGAGAAAAGTTTCTGAAGTAGTAAGGTTTGACACGTTTTCAAGAAAAAGTTACTCAAGAAAATAAGTTTTTGGATATACTACAAGCAAATTCACCAAAGCAAGTTGAGAGGTCATGTTAGCCAAATTGTTTCTCTTCTCTCTTGATTTTATTTACTAAAGAAATTTATTTTTCATTTTCTATTGTTTGATAAGGCCTAATGTTGACCTCCTTTGAGTACTCTCCATGCACGCGCTCCCTACTTGTGTGAGGCTCACCACTTTGAAATGAACAATATCTTAAGGAAAAAGATTTTGGAAAAGAGGTGGTTTGGAGAAAATGATTCTCTTGGGTTTTCTTTTCAAGAAAGGAGCTTAGATCCAAAAATCTCATGGTTTTTATTGAAGAAGCTGTGAGGTAACAAAATTTGTGTCGGAAATCTTTTTGTGAAAGCAATAATTGTTGAAGAAGGTTTTGGAAGAGAGAAAAATAATTCCCATGCATTTTAAGGATTTTGGATATAAAATCCCAAGGTTTTTGTTTAGATGACAAGAGTTTTGAAAAAAAAAAAAAGGATTTGTATTAAAAACCTCTTTGTGAAAGCACCAATCTTGAAGAAAACAAAAGCAATGATTTAAAAATAGGTTTCCGTGGATTATTATTTTAAAGAAAGATGTTTGGAGCCTAAAATCCCACGGTTTTTAGTGAGATGATAATTTTTCCATGCAAAACAAGTGATGTTTTTAAAGACCCTTTTGTAAAAACATCAATTTTGAAGACCTTTTTACAGTGAATGTTATTGAAATAGCTATATTTAAATTTAAATTTCCAAAAATTGCTAAAAAATGAACTAAATTTCTCAAATTTTGTAAAACTTTTAATTTCATATTTTGATGCATCGCCATATACTGAAACTATCAATGGACCACACAAAAAATAGACAAAATTATACAAGGAATGAAAAACTAACAATGCATAGTTAATACTCAAATAAATGTTGAATTAGCCAAAATTACCAAATTCAAAACCTTATCTCTTATTCTCGATTTTCATGGCAAACAAATATCAAGCTATGGTTAATGATTGTAGGAGTATCTCAATCTATTTTCAACCACCTAAAATTCAAAAAATCGATTGGTTGCTCAGAAATTGCAGGAACAGATGATAGCATAGAAATCTCAAATTTCACACTCAAAAGCATCATTAACCATAAAATTGAAAATTAGGGTTGCTAGGGTCCGAAGATCATAGATGAGGTTACAGTTAGTAAATTGGGGGTCACTATTTATGGATCGATAGGGCTACTAAACGTTGTTGTCAAGATTAACCCATTGGTCCTATTGTATGCTCCATTTTAGAAATTCTCAAGATATTTTTTCTTAAAAAAAAAACATGTAGTTCTCTTAATAATATAAGCATATTCCTATAAATAATATAATATTTAGAAATTTTGAATCTCGTTAATAGCAATTAGATTAGGTGGTATAAAAAATTTGGTTTGTTTAAACATAAGGATATATTTCTTTCTATTTTACATTACCACTTTTCAAAAACATCCGCACTAGATAATCTATTTTATACTCTATTTCATTAATATGTCAATTTTTTTTCTCTTTCTTCACACACAACAACCATCATCAACTCTCTTCCTTTGATCTTAGGATACGTACAAAATAATTAAACAAATAAACACAAAATAAATATTGTCAATGTAAGTTTACGTAATTTTGTAGCTATTGATTGATTTTAGTATTTTACACAATTATATATGAACTAATGTAGAAGGTTTTGGTGGTTAGTTGGGAAAAGGTGGATTTTTTTTCTTTCAAATTTACAAAAACTAATGTATGTACATGCCCTTCAAAAGTTAGATTTATAAACATAGGACGAATGTAATATATTTTGTAGGTTTTGAAACATGATATTTTACATTCTCACTTTAGAGGGGGAAAAAAATTCTTACCATTTTTGCGTTGTGTGCGCAATACGTTAACTCTATTTATAAAGTGATTGTAAATATCAATTCTATTTTTTAAATCAATTATTCAACAAGTCACGATTTTATTCAAATTATTTATTAAGTTTGGTGATTTAATAGACTTTTTATTTATTAAATTATTTATTCAACTAGAAGTCCTCACTTCCATGACCAATATAAATCCTCTTAATTTATGTGTTATGGTCATTACAAATGAAAACTCCAATTTTATCAATGACTTTCAACAAGTGTTTTGAATTTATAAAGAACTTGTGATTTATATCTTAATTTCACATGCAAATCTAATTCTCGTATCTAAATCACATGCATGATACAACACATCTTGTTGACTATAAGTCTATAAAATAATGTTCAAATATTCACTCTACGATAATGTCTGAAAAAAGAAACTTTTTTTATATTATCAAAAGTCAATGACATACAATTGGATTGTAAGCATTATCTTTGATGAAGAAATATAATGCTTAGGATTTGATGGGGAAAGGGAAAAGATAGTATTTTAAATCCATGTCTATGCATGGAATTATTGTTAGATTCCGTTGAATACCTAACTCAAATTGTGCTCAAAGAGAGGCTTTGCATGTTAACCATGCCTACATTGCTTTCCTGGTTCAAAGAGAGGCTTTTTATTTATTAAATTATTTATTCAACTAGAAGTCCTCACTTCCATGACCAATATAAATCCTCTTAATTAATGCGTTTTAGTCATTACAAATGAGAACTCCGACTTTATCAATGACTTTCAACAAGTGTTTTGAATTTATAAAGAACTTGTAATTTATATCTTAATTTCACATGCAAATATTTTTCTCCTATCTAAATCACATACATGATACAACACATCTTGTTGACTATAAGTCCATTAAATAATGTTCAAATATTCATTCTACAATAATGTCTGAAAAAAGAAACTTTTATTATATTATCAAAAGAGAATGACATACAATTGGATCGTAAGCATTATCTTTGATGAAGAAATATAATGCTTACGATTTGATGGGGATATAGTATTTTAAATCCATGTGTATGCATGGAATTATTGTTAGATTCCATTGAATGCCAAACTCAAACTGAGCTCAAAGAGAGGCTTTGCATGTTAACCATGCCTACATCGCTCTGCTACTTCGCAACCTCTAGTGTAGTTGTTAGCAGGCTGGCCTGCTTGACAATTCTTTGGAGCTTTTGGACTCCTTTTGCTGCAGGAAATAGGGTCTCCAGCTCCAATAGCTCCATAACCAATTTCTTTGGCATCTGCATAGCTAGTGAGAAGCCCAAAAAACATAAACATGCAAAGGGAGAGAATTATTGCTTTGCACATAGCCATTGTGGGAAGTGATTGTCTCAAAATGCCTAGAGTTTGCTTGAATTGAAGGCCCGAGCCCTGAGTTTTTCCAAATAGGGACTTTGAACTTTATAAGGAAATTTTTCCTAAATTTGGCTTGTTGGAGACAACCTAAAATTAGTGTCTAGATTGTCTTATTGACATTTGACCCTTTCAATTTAATTTTTGGCATTGAATGTTAACAGAAAATATGTGAATAAATACAGAGATTTTTATATTTTATTTACTATTTTAGGGAATTTCACCCAATGACGACCACTTCTAATATTTGCTCTTAAGTATCAAACCATGACACTTAATTGATTTTTGGAATAAATAAAGAAATTTATAAAAGGGAATTGTATTAAACTTTGTGATTTTTTCATTTCATTGATTAAGGCTTGAATAACAAGTTCATTTCTTTTATATATATACACACACACACACACACACACTATTTATAACTATTTGGGTTTAATCATTTCTCACGCATATTCTAAAATTAGATACCCATTAGCTTAATTTTATTTCTTATAGAAGGAAAAAATGGTTAAAACATTCTTTTAGCTTTCTTCAAACTTACCGAAATTTTTGCAACCATTAGCAAAAGCCACTACCCACATACATTTCATTTTGTTTGAATTCAAATACTACAATACTCCTCTTCTTTAAAAAAAAAACTATTTTTAATCTATATGTTAGGATAATTCAAAACGTTAGTTACATGTTAGTTATGTCTATATATTAGGTGTATGCAAAAAGTTAGTTACCTATTTGTTATCTAATGTCTAAATTTTATGAAGGACAAAATTTAGCTACAAAATTGGTTGTAGCATAAGGCAACAAACTCACTCAACAAAATAGATATTACAACTTATTTTGAAAATCTAACCGTTATATTGCATGCTCTTTACGCCCTTAATACACGTTTTGAATTTTGTGTCAATCGAATATCATTCACTATATGCTCTATAAACTTATATTTTGTGCATAACTTTAAATTACAAAAACTTGCAATCTAAAAAATTTATTGATGACATAGCTATTGATCTTTAATTTTCTTCAAATTTTGCAAGCATGCAGGATATCAGAAGAAGATGTAATCCAATGGTGGATTTGTCAAAATTCACCTCCAATAAAAAGGTATTAAGTAAGTTAGTGCCCTAAGGCTACAACTAATTTTGTAGCTAAACTTTGTCCTATTATAAATAACCTCTAATCTTTACAAAACACTACTTTGGTCAAATATATAACTTAGGCTATATAAGTATATTAAATTTAATAATTCAATGATATAATTTTTTTTTAATTACTCTCTCCTTCCTGCTCACATTTGGCTCCTGGACCTTCAAAATAGGCAACAACTATTTGTAATGCTAAAAGATCCAATTTTTAAATCAACTTAAAATTTATAACATAGCACTAACCTCATCACGCGTGCGTCGCAAGTGCGATGAGTCTTTTTATTTTATTTTAGTGTTATAATATTTCATTCATCTCAATTTGAGACGTTTATCTATTTTTATCCAATTAAACCCCACTCATTGTGATTTTTATTTTGCACATATAAAATACATTCATCAAAATGAAAAGAAAAAAAAAAAGGCAGTACAAACAGATGTAAAGAACAAACAATTCAAACACCAACGTAAATAAATCATTAAAAGGAAAAAAAAGAGTACATTAAAAATAATTTTTTTTAATTCAAAAATATAGAAGAAGAGATTTAAAAATAAAAAAACGACAGATTAGAATTTGGAAGGAAAAAAAACGAGAGAGAGAGAGAGAGAGAGAGAGAGAGAGAGAGAGAGAGAGAGACGTTTAAATCTTGATAAAGGGAAAAAAGAAGAAAGAAAGTGAAAAAAAGTGTATGTGAGTGTGAGACACTCTATTATTCTCGTTTTGAAAATTGATTGAAAGACCATACTTTTTGGGCGTAAAGTGGAATTGGAGTGAAGATTAAAAGTATTTTCAAGTACTTCTGATCTTTTGTTTTGAATTTCACCGCACCAAGGTACACTCTCTTGTTCTTGAATTTTGAAATTTGCACAGTACATGTTAACAATTGCGAATGATGTAGATCTGGTAATTTTTCGTTGCGTATGTTTTGTATGCGATACAAACATGTATTTAACCAACATAAATAACTTAGGGTATATAAGTATATTTAATTTAACAAATTCAATGATATAAATTTTTTTAATTGCTCCCTCCTTCCTGCTTATGTTGGGTTCCTTGCCCTTCAAAATAGGCCACAACTATCTGTAGTGCCAAAAGATCCAATTTTTAAATCCACTTACAACTCAAAACACAGAATATCTCTATTGGTGAAAAAAAAAAAAAACACCGAATATGCTCCAATTTATCTGACAACCTACATTCTCTCTATTCTTTCTATGCTTTTTATCTTCTTATCTTGAGAGGAAACTTGATTTCTCAAAAGTTCATTCTTTTTGTTAAATTCATCTAATCTAATCACCAATTCCTCTTTTTCAAGATTAGCCAATTTTAACTCTTCCTTGAATTTCTTAGCAATTTTCATAGATTTCAATAATTTCGTACGGAGAGTTTCACATGCATCAATAATATCAAAAGAAACAACAGTGTCCTTTTTTTTTCAAATCATCACAATCAAAACTAGTAAGACACTTAAAATTATCCATGATAACAGGGATCAATGATCAACTTTTAGATCAAAAGATCTAAAACACTAGAGCTAACCTGCTCTGATACCACTTTTACAGTTTTTAGACCCCTTAAAGCACAAGTTATTTAACTTATTTATTTAGCTAAGTGATTAGCTTAGGTAAATTATTCAAATCTAGGTTAACACAAGTAAATCATATGATGCAAAGCAGTGCAGAAAAATAAATAACACATAATATGATAATCCAGGAAAACGAAACTGGTAAAAACCCTAGGGAGAATTTAAACTAGTTATCCTCAAGGTAAAAAAAGATTCACTATAAAAGAATGGAAGTTAACACAATAGCGACTTAGACCACTAACATCCTATTGCTACCTCGAGTAGGAAACTTACTACCACAACCACGTGACAGCTCCAAGTCCATAGACTACTTTTTTCTCAGATCCACAGCATCCACAAGTACACCACTTGTATATCTTTAAAGTTCTTTATGTAGGAACTGAAATAATTACCAAGGTCTCGACATCAATCTCGATTTTGATAACCCTAAGTGTATATGAAGGCAAACATCTCAAGATCTCATAATAGATTCACACACACAGCATAAAGAACAACCTTAGAGAGCTTTTGGGTACAAAACCCTAGATCAATAAAAGAGGCACAAGATGCGCTCTAATCTCTCTAAAAACACTGAAAACCCTCTCTAGGGTTGGCTTATAATGTCCTTTAAATACTGGAAAAAACGGCTCACGATTTGGGCTTCAAACGGTTAAGTTATGGCCTTTTTACGTTCGCTGATTTTTGCTGATTAGTGACTTTCGATCGATCGAATCTAATTTTCGATCGATCGAGCCTTGCAGAAATTAAAAAGTAATTTCCTGCAATTACTAGACTCCAAACTTAATTTAAACCCAGACTAAATGTTTTGATCATGGTTTGCCAACACAATAGCGACTTAGACCACTAACATCCTATTGCTACCTCGAGTAGGAAACTTACTACCACAACCACGTGACAGCTCCAAGTCCATAAACTACTTCTTTCTCAGATCCACAGCATCCACAAGTACACCACTTGTATATCTTTAAAGTTCTTTATGCAGGAACTGAAATAATCACCAAGGTCTTGACATCAATCTCGATTTTGATAACCCTAAGTGTATATGAAGGCAAACATCTCAAGATCTCATAATAGATTCACACACACAGCATAAAGAACAACCTTAGAGAGCTTTTGGGTACAAAACCCTAGATCAATAAAAGAGGCACAAGATGCGCTCTAATCTCTCTAAAAACACTGAAAACCCTCTCTAGGGTTGGCTTATAATGTCCTTTAAATACTGGAAAAAACGGCTCACGATTTGGGCTTCAAACGGTTAAGTTATGGCCTTTTTACGTTTGCTGATTTTTGCTGATTAGTGACTTTCGATCGATCGAATCTAATTTTCGATTGATCGAGTCTTGCAGAAATTAAAAAGTAATTTCCTGCAATTACTAGACTCCAAACTTAATTTAAACCTAGACTAAATGTTTTGATCATGGTTTGCCAACACATTACATGTTGAAGTTCTAATACATTGGTCCCCAAGGTCTTAGAACCTAACGCCCTTGATGTCTAACATTGGAGAGAGTGGTTATCTAAATAAAAAAAAAAGACAACATGAGAGAGAAAAAAAATGCTTTTATGGAGTATATATTTTTTAAACGTGGAAGAGGCAGAAAGTCATTTGGAAAAACTTCTTTTTGAAAGTTTAGCTAAAATTTTGAGTTAAAAAGGAAAATACATAAGAGAGAATGAGGGGAATTTAAAAAAGAAAAAAAAAAAATCTGAAATGCGGAGTAGGCAAAAACATGCAAAGGCAGAGAATCACTCCTTTGGATATAGCCATTGTGGTAGGGGGAAGTGATTGTCTCAAAATGCCAATTGTTTGTTTTAATTGATAGCGTGGGGCCCTGGAGTTTTTCGAAATCAGAACGTTGAATTTTATAAGGAAACTTTTCCTAAATTAGGCTTGCATTACTGAACCATTCTTGTTTGAGAGAACCTAAAATTAATTAGTGTCTGGATTGTCATATTGACATTTGACCCTTTCAATTTTGTGGTGTTTAATGTTAACAGAAAATGTGTGAATAAATGAGGAGATTTATTTTTTATTTATTCTTTTTAGGGAATTTTAATCTATGATGCCTACTCTTGATATTTGCTCTTCATTATCAGATCAAGACACTTAATTGGTTTTTGGGATAAATTAAGAGATTTAAAAAGGGAATTGTTTTACACTTTGTGATTTTTTCTTTTCACTGATTAAGGCTTGAATAAAGTGTTGATTTCTTTTATATATATATATATATATATATATATATATATATATAATATTATAACAGAATTCCCCTATTCGGGTTTAATCATTTTGCATATCAAAATATCTTGATACAAATTCTAAAATTAGTTTCCTTTTAGCTTAATTTTATTTCCAACAAAAGCCAGAAAATGTTAAAACTATCATTTAGCTTTCTTCAAATTGATTGAAATTTTTGCTGTCAATAACAAAAGCCACTACTCACATACGTTTCATTCTATTTGAAAACAAATACTTCAATAGACCACTTTTTTTAATAAAAAAAAAATCTATTTTTTTTATCTATATATTAAAAGGATTAAAAAAGTTAGTTACATGCTCGTTATCTCTATATATTAGAAGGATTCAAAAAGTTAGTTACCTGTTAGTTATTTGATGTTTAAATTTTCCAAACAACCCCTAATATTTACAAAACACTACTTTAAACAAATAAATAACTTAGGGTATATAAGTATATTAAATTAAATAATTCAATGATATAATTTTTTTTAATTGCTCCCTCCCTGCTCACATTCGGCTCCTTGCCCATCAAATTAGGCCACAACTATCTGTAATGCCAAAAGATCCAATTTTTAAATCCATTTAAAATCCATAACACAGTACTAGCCTCATTACATACGTTTCGCGTGTGCGATGGAGCTTTTTTCTAAGGGTGATATGAGTATTCTTTTTTCTTTTTTTTTGTTAGGATGTTTTTTTGTTTTTGTGTTTTTGATATAACATGGGAATGGGTAGTTTTTGTTTTTTGATAGAAGTGGTGGATAGTTTTTATTTTTATTTTTATTTTTAAGTTATAAGAACGTGGGTAGTGGAAGTAGGAAGAAACTTTTTAATAGGACTTTATATATATATATATATATATATATATATATATAAGAGTCAGGGATGTGGGGTAGTTTTTCTTTTAGAGGAATATTTTTAACTTTTTGTCGATTTACTATTTTAATCCCATGGAATAATGATAAGTTAATTAAATTAGGAGTATTTTTTACAATGAAAAATACAATAACTAACATTCTAAATCCTCTGAATATATAGAGATTATCTGTACTGATGGAAAGAAAAAAAAAAAAAAACACCAAATATGCTCCAATTTATCTCCCAACCCACACATTCCTTTTATTCTTTAAAAAAATCTCACTTAAAATTCAAGACATTGCTGAAAAGTAATAAAACAGTCAATTTACCGGCCAACCAATGTTTGATATTTTAATTATTTAAAAAAATAAAAAATGAAAACAACTGCACACACACGTTTGATAAGTCTCCCACCGCAAAACAAAAATTTCCCACTAACATAGCCAAGAACTACATGTGGATAACCTCCTACTTCTAGCCAAATATAATAACTATTAACCTCGTCACACATGCTTCGCGCATGCAATAAGCTCTTTTTTTAATCTTTTTTTTTTTGTGTGTGGAGCAATTAGAGAAATCTAATAATAATAATAATAATAATAATAATAATAATAATAATAATAATAATAGGTGAAGTTGAGAGAAACTCAAATTAGAATTCCAAATTAAAGTTTCAATTTTGCGTCATGTGTTCTAAATTATTTATTCTTAAAAACTTTTATTTATTAATTTTAGAATCAAATGTGAGACCACATCATAAATATTCATCCAAATGAGTTATTAGGTACTGTAGGGTCACAATTTAGTACCTAGGCCCAACCGAAGGAAGTGAAATAGGCCTAAAAAGCCCAATATAATAAATTTATAGAGAGTGGGTTAAATGGAGTAGTTTGTATAGTGAAAATTGATCACAGTATGATGAAGATGGAGTAGTTTGTATAGTGAAAATTGATCACAATATGATTTAAGCTCTCACACTCAACCCTTACATTAAATCCCACAAACATACAAGGAAAAGATTGAACAAATACAATCAAATTTGATATAGAATTAAAGCAAAAAAAATATATAGTTATAAATCACAACTTTACATAAACTAATGTAGAATGTTTTGGCAGTTAGTTGGGAAAATGTGGATTTTTTCTATTTTACAAAAACTAATGTAAATGCTCTTCAAAAGTTAGATTTATAAATGTTAGGGTCATATTTTATTTTAATTAGCTAATCCTTTGACAAAATACACTTTACTTATAATTGGATAAATCTAAGATGGGTTTAGTACTTCAAGAAATATGTTGTTCAAGTCAAGTATTAGAGACATGAAGATTGGTCTAAGAAACAAGTGGAGAAAAGCAGTTCATTAAGTCTCGACAGATGCCTGCTATTGCGACTTAATGTGAAGTTCGATAGATAACTCAAAAGCAGCTTGATCTATCGAGAATTACGATTTCATAATTTCCAAATCTGAAATTCGGTCCAAACTTTTGTATCTGTGTATGGTTTTTTTTCTCACAACCTTGTACATATGTAAGGCTTATTTTAAGAGCCGTCATACACAGATACAGAAACTAAGAGAGTTTTTTTCTGTGTAAAGCTATTACGTTTGTACACCATAGGATTTTGTAACCAAGTGTTTCTTGATCGTCATTGTTGACGAAGTGAAGAACTTTGTAGCCAACAACATCTATTCAAGAGTTAGTAACATACTGGGATCCGTATCAAGGGTTAGTCACAAATTGGAGGTTTGTGCATCAAAGGAAAGAAGGCTACTACAAGATCAAGTCCAATTGAGTATTGGACCAAACGTTCAACTGTAGGTTGGTATTTCGGTATAGGCCAGGGTAGTTGGTAAGATTCCTTATACTTGTAACCATTTGATTGTTGGTTAGTGGATTCTTGGGAGTAGTGACCTTAAAATCATCCGATAGGGTTTTTGCCTTGTAAGGTTTTTCCCATTTGTTGTCAAATCACCGTGTTTAATTTATTTTCCGTTGCACTTAGAATTTTTGGTGATTTGTTGGTGCCTTCACATTTTGCACACAATTAATCTTAATTAATCAATTTTGGTAATTGAATAATTAACTGAGGCCAGGCTATCTTAACCCAACAATAAACACGGGACGAATGTAATATATTTTGTAGGTTTTGAAACATGATATTTTACATTCTCACTTTAGAGGCAAAAAAACGTTCTTACCTTTGGGTTGTGTGCGTAGTACGTTAACTTTATTTATAAAGTGACTGTAAAAATCCATTCTATTTTTTCAATGAATTATTTAACAAGTCATGTTTTTTATTCAAATTATTTATAAGTTTGGCGATTTAATACACTTTTTTTTATTTATATATATGAAGTTATTTATTCAACTAAAAGTCTTTACTTCCATGACCAATATAAATCATCTTAGTTAATGCGTTATAGTCATTATAAATGAAAATCCCAATTTTATCAATTACTTTTAACAAGGGTTTTGAGTTTACAAAGAACTTGTGATTTAAATCTCAATTTCATATGCAAATCTTACTCTCGTGTCTAAATCACATACAATACATCTTATATTGACTATAAAACTATAAAATAATGTTCAAATATTCATTCTACAATAATTTCTAAAAATAAAAAATAAAAACTTTTATTATATTATACAAAGATAATGACATACAACTGGGTTGTAGGCATTATCTTTGATGAAGATAGATAATGCTTACGATTTGGTGGGGAAAGAGAAAAGGTAGTATTTTACATCCTTGTCTATGCATGGAATTGTGGTTAGATTCCATTGAATGCCTAACACAAACTGAGCTCAAAGAGAGGCTTTGCATGTTAACCATGCCTACATTGCTTTCCTGGTTCGCAACCTCAACCGTAGGGGTTAGAAGGTTGGGTTGATTGACAATTCGATTGACAGGTTGGGTCCCCATTTCCAATAGCTCCATAACCAATTTCTTTGGCATCTGTATAGCTAGTGAGAAGCCCGGAAAGCATAAGCATGCAAAGGTAGAGAATCATTACTTTGGATGCTAGGGGCGGAGGCAAAGAGGGGGGGGGGGGTGGCGAGAGGGGGCAAGTGCCCTTTCTCACCTCCTAAAACAAATCCTGAGTAGCAACCCAAATATTACATTCTACGCCTAGAGACTAGAGAAGAAACCAATATTAGGTGCAAATCTTCATAACATTATTTTGTCTTTTTCCAAACAAAACACCCACACTTTTTTTCCTTGCCACATGTTCTCAAGCACTGGCACTATTTTTTTTCTTGGAGTGCTTTTCATAGGGCAATTTGTTCTTCGAATAAGGTATTCCCACATTATCATAATAAAAAAATATATATTTAGGTCCTTGTATATCAAACTAAAACCTTAGCGTTCCCTAATCTTTTTCTCTTCTACTATAACTTTTTCATAATTTCAATTTTGAAACACTTTATTTTTACTATGAAACCAATTTTAATAACTTACTACTTAAAAAATAGAGTAAAAAATACAGAATTTTGCATAAATGAAAATACAACTTTATAATTCTTTTATATTGATTATTTTCTCAATTTATTTTAAGGAATCAAATTACATGTTTAAATTCTATATATTTAGAATAATCTCTTAATTTGATTGTTATTAACTATGATTTTTATAATCTATTTTAATAATATGAAATATATACTTATAATCAATAGAGATTATGGAGAAGCCAAATTATAATAATGATTTAGATTCAAATTCTAAACAAACTCATATCGAGAGGCATTTTACTAATCTTCCAATTGAACAAATTAAATTATGTATGAAAAAATAAATTAGAGCTTATATTATATTAGATTTTGTACGACAATTGCATTAGTAGTTTATAATTCTATATCTATTTTGTTATTAACATCGACTAATGATATTTAGATTGATTTTACTTTTAATCTTGTCTTTTAGTTTTGCCCCTCCTAAACTGAAATCCTGGCTCCATCACTGGTAGCCATTGTGGGAGAAGGAAGTAATCGTCTCGAAATGCCTATAGTTTGCTTGAATTGATGGCCCAAGACTTGGAGTTTTTCTAAATTGGGAAGTTGAACTATATAAGGAAAGTTTTCCTAAATTAGGCTTGTTTGAGACAACCTAAAATTAGTGTCTAGATTGTCTTATTGACATTTGACCCTTTCAATTTTTATTTATGGTATTGAATGTTAATACAAAATGTGTGAATAAATACAGAGATTTACATTTTGTTTATTATTTTAGGGAATTTCAACCAATGACGTCCACTTTCGATATTTGCTCTTAATTATCAGACCATGACACTTAATTGGTTTTTGGAATAAATAAAGAGATTTATAAAAGGGGATTGTATTACACTTTGTGAATTTTTTCTTTTCATTGATTAAGGCTTGAATAACGTGTTCATTTCTTTTATATATATATATATATATATATATATATAAACATAATCTATACTATTAATGACAGAATTCCCCTATTTGGGTTTAATCATTTTACATACTAAAATATCCTTACACAAATTTCAAAATTAGCTACCCTTTAGCTTAATTTTATTTCTTACAAAAGACAAAAATGGTTAGAACAGTCTTTTAGCTTTTTTCAAACTTACAGAAATTTTTGCAACCAATAACAAAAGCCACTACCCACATACCTTTCATTCTATTTGAATTCAAATACTTCAACACTCCACATCTTAAAATTTTTTTTATTTTTATTTTATCTATATGTTAGGAGGATTCAAAAGTTATTACATGTTAATTATCTCTATAAATTAGGAGGTTTCAAAAAGTTAATAACCTGTTAGTTATCTAATGTCTAAATTTTCTAAATAACCTCTAATCTTTACAAAACACTACTTTAAACAAATAAATAACTTAGGGTATATAAGTGTATTAAATTTAATAATTCAATGATAATTTTTTTTATTTACTCTCTCACTCTTGCTCACATTCAGCTCTTTGACCTTCAAAATGGACCACAACTATTTATAATGCTAAAAGATCCAATTTTTAAATCCACTTAAATTTTACTCCCTCCGTCCCAATTTGTTTGTCTAGTTTGAAAAGTCAAATTTTTTAAAGGAATATCATTTATTTTCTTGTTTGCCTTATAAAAATATATAAGTTTACAAAACTACCCTTAAACAAATTTATCAATTTTTTTTTAAGGAGTTATTATTAATGAGGCAACTGAAAATGTGCCCCAAGTAAATTATTATTATTATTATTTTTATACAAGATAGAATTTCTACTCTAGCCTAATCTAAGTATAAATGTGTGTGAAGCTCCCTTCTAGAGACTTAAACCCCGGCCCTTCCCCCCCACACTCCACAAGCATTTATACCTGGAGACTAATATTTTTTAAAATATTTGTTAGTTTTCTTTTCAAATAGTTTTGAAAATAAAGTAGGGGTATAGTAGGAATATTAGTAAATTAATGACTTTTATTTTTAGAAACATGACAATATTTTGGGACATCCAAAAATAGAATAGAGGACAAACAAACTAGTACGAAGGGAGTATAACATAGTACTAGCCTCATCACACGTGCTTTGCACGTGTTGAAGCACGTGTGATGAGTCTTTTTTTGAGTTTAGTGTCATAATTTTTTATTCATCTCAATTTGAAATGTTTATCTCTTTTATCCAATTAAACCCCAGGCATAGTGATTTTTATTTTGGACATAGAAAATACATTCATTAAAATGAAAAAACGAAAAAAGGCAGTACAAACAGATGTGAAGAAAAAAAAAATTCAAACACCAACATAAATAAATCATTAAAAAGAAAAAAAAAGTACATTAAAATTAACTTTTGTTTTTTAAACTTCAAAAAAAAAAAGAAGAAGAGATTTAAAAAAAAAAAAAGACGAAGATAAAAACATCATATTAGAAATTAGAAGAAAGGAAACTGAGAGAGAGAGAGAGAGAGAGAGAGAGAGAAACATTTAAGTCTTGATAAAGGGGAAAAAAATAGGAAGAAAAAAAGTGAAAAAGTTGGGTTTAGTGGTAATATTTATAGAAAAAAAAAAATTGTGTCTTTATTTTTTATGTATACATTAGGAGGATTTAAAAAATTAGTTACATGTTAGCTATCTCTGTATATTAGAGGGATTCAAAAAGTTAGTTACCTATTAATTATCTAATGTCTAAATTTTCTAAATAACCCCCAATCTTTACAAAACACTACTTTAGACAAATAAATTGTTAGGATGTGTACCCTTAAATCCAATTGTATGATACTATGTATAACATTATGTATGACTTAATGTTGTAATTAATAAATTTGTTTTGTTATAATCTAAAATAATGATAACATGAATATTAGACATTATCATATAGTCCATGAGATGCATAGTATGTGATTTATGTCCAAAGTCATAGAAGATATAAATCACAAATTCTTTGTAAACTCAAAATTATAGTTCGTAGTCGGTGATGAAAAGAAAGGCATCTTCGAACTCCCCTGATAATTAACTGTCACAACCCAAACCAAAAAGAATCCAAAAGCGTGAAAGTAAACCATCACAAGAAACTACAAGGGATTTTTTCTAATGATTTGAGAAGTTACAAATGGTGTCATCGAAAGAAAGTTATTGCTGGTGTAAAGAGATTCAAAAAAAAGTTTCCTAATCACCTCCCATATCCATTACTATTCAGTAGGCACCTAGCCTAGATTCTATTGACAAAATAAGTATAATTATTAAGTTTTAAAATTTAATACTTTAGGTTATTTATAAAATCTCTCTCCTATTTTGTTTCTCTCTCACCTTTCTCTTTCTTGCACATGTTTAACTCTATCAAAAATATGCTCAAGTAGATATAATCTCAAAAAAAAAAAAAAAAAATTTCAGAAAGTGTAAGGAGAGGTGATGCCTAATTTTATGGGATATAGAGAAATGTAGTGAAAAAAGGTTTTTATTTTATTCTTTTTAGTTTTCTTGAAATTTATAAGTTTTATTTAGAGTCCTCAGCTTAAATGGCTTGGAAGCCCCTTAAAGAATAGTATTGATAGACTACTTACATTTTCTCCACTACTGTCATTTATAATTTTACCTTTGTACCATTCTTCTTGTGAAAATAATGAGAAAAGTTTCTGAAGTAGTAAGGTTTGACACGTTTTCAAGAAAAAGTTACTCAAGAAAATAAGTTTTTGGATATACTACAAGCAAATTCACCAAAGCAAGTTGAGAGGTCAATTTAGCCAAATTGTTTCTCTTCTCTCTTGATTTTATTTACTAAAGAAATTTATTTTTCATTTTCTATTGTTTGATAAGGCCTAATGTTGACCTCCTTTGAGTACTCTCCATGCACGCGCTCCCTACTTGCGTGAGGCTCACCACTTTGAAATGAACAATATCTTAAGGAAAACGATTTTGGAAAAGAGGTGGTTTGGAGAAAATGATTCTCTTGGGTTTTCTTTTCAAGAAAGGAGCTTAGATCCAAAAATCTCATGGCTTTTATTGAAGAAGCTGTGAGGTAACAAAATTTGTGTCGAAAATCTTTTTGTGAAAGCAATAATTGTTGAAGAAGGTTTTGGAAGAGAGAAAAATAATTCCCATGCATTTTAAGGATTTTGGATATAAAATCCCAAGGTTTTTGTTCAAATGACAAGAGTTTTGAAAAAAAAAAAGGATTTGTATTAAAAACCTCTTTGTGAAAGCACCAATCTTGAAGAAAACAAAAGCAATGATTTAAAAATAGGTTTCCGTGGATTATTATTTTAAAGAAAGATGTTTGGAGCCTAAAATCCCAGGGTTTTTAGTGAGATGATAATTTTTCTACGCAATACAAGTGATGTTTTTAAAGACCCTTTTGTAAAAACATCAATTTTGAAGACCTTTTTATAGTGAATGTTATTGAAATAGCTATATTTAAATTTAAATTTCCAAAAATTGCTAAAAAATAAACTAAATTTCTCAAATTTTGTAAAACTTTTAATTTCATATTTTGATGCATCGCCATATACTGAAACTATCAATGGACCATACAAGAAATAGACAAAATTATACAAGGAATGAAAAACTAACAATGCATAGTTAATACTCAAATAAATGTTGAATTAGCCAAAATTACCAAATTCAAAACCTTATCTCTTATTCTCGATTTTCATGGCAAACAAATATCAAGCTATGGTAAATGATTGTAGGAGTATCTCAATCTATTTTAAACCACCTAAAATTCAAAAAATCGATTGGTTGCTCAGAAATTGTAGGAACGGATGATAGCATAGAAATCTCAAATTTCACACTCAAAAGCATCATTAACCATAAAATTGAAAATTAGGGTTGCTAGGGTCCGAAGATCATAGATGAGGTTACAGTTAGTAAATTGGGGGTCACTATTTATGGATCGATAGGGCTACTAAACGTTGTTGTCAAGATTAACCCATTGGTCCTATTGTATGCTCCATTTTAGAAATTCTCAAGATATTTTTTCTTAAAAAAAAACATGTAGTTCTCTTAATAAAATAAGCATATTCCTATAAATAATATAATATTTAGAAATTTTGAATCTCATTAATAGCAATTAGGTTAGGTGGTATAAAAAATTTTGTTTGTTTAAACATAAGGATATATTTCTTTCTATTTTACATTACCACTTTTCAAAAACATCCGCACTAGATAATCTATTTTATACTCTATTTCATTAATATGTCAATTTTTTTTTCTCTTTCTTCACACACAACAACCATCATCAACTCTCTTCCTTTGATCTTAGGATACGTAAAAAATAATTAAACAAATAAACACAAAATAAATATTGTCAATGTAAGTTTACGTAATTTTGTAGCTATTGATTGATTTTAGTATTTTACACAATTATATATGAACTAATGTAGAAGGTTTTGGTGGTTAGTTGGGAAAAAGTGGATTTTTTTTCTTTCTAATTTACAAAAACTAATGTATGTACATGCCCTTCAAAAGTTAGATTTATAAACATAGGACGAATGTAATATATTTTGGAGGTTTTGAGACATGATATTTTACATTCTCACTTTAGAGGGGGAAAAAAAATTCTTACCATTTTTGGGTTGTGTGCGCAATACGTTAACTCTATTTATAAAGTGATTGTAAATATCAATTCTATTTTTTAAATCAATTATTCAACAAGTCACGATTTTATTCAAATTATTTATTAAGTTTGGTGATTTAATAGACTTTTTATTTATTAAATTATTTATTCAACTAGAAGTCCTCACTTCCATGACCAATATAAATCCTCTTAATTTATGTGTTATGGTCATTACAAATGAAAACTCCAATTTTATCAATGACTTTCGACAAGTGTTTTGAATTTATAAAGAACTTGTGATTTATATCTTAATTTCACATGCAAATCTAATTCTCGTATCTAAATCACATGCATGATACAACATATCTTGTTGACTATAAGTCTATAAAATAATGTTCAAATATTCACTCTACAATAATGTCTGAAAAAAGAAACTTTTTTTATATTATCAAAAGTCAATGACATGCAATTGGATTGTAAGCATTATCTTTGATGAAGAAATATAATGCTTAGGATTTGATGGGGAAAGGGAAAAGATAGTATTTTAAATCCATGTCTATGCATGGAATTATTGTTAGATTCCGTTGAATGCCTAACTCAAATTGTGCTCAAAGAGAGGCTTTGCATGTTAACCATGCCTACATTGCTTTCCTGGTTCAAAGAGAGGCTTTTCATTTATTAAATTATTTATTCAACTAGAAGTCCTCACTTCCATGACCAATATAAATCCTCTTAATTAATGCGTTTTAGTCATTACAAATGAGAACTCCAACTTTATCAATGACTTTCAACAAGTGTTTTGAATTTATAAAGAACTTGTGATTTATATCTTAATTTCACATGCAAATCTTTTTCTCCTATCTAAATCACATACATGATACAACACATCTTGTTGACTATAAGTCCATTAAATAATGTTCAAATATTCATTCTACAATAATGTTTGAAAAAAGAAACTTTTATTATATTATCAAAAGAGAATGACATACAATTGGATCGTAAGCATTATCTTTGATGAAGAAATATAATGCTTACGATTTGATGGGGATATAGTATTTTAAATCCATGTGTATGCATGGAATTATTGTTAGATTCCATTGAATGCCAAACTCAAACTGAGCTCAAAGAGAGGCTTTGCATGTTAACCATGCCTACATCGCTCTGCTACTTCGCAACCTCTAGGTTAGTTGTTAGCAGGCTGGCCTGCTTGACAATTCTTTGGAGCTTTTGGACTCCTTTTGCTGCAGGAAATAGGGTCTCCAGCTCCAATAGCTCCATAACCAATTTCTTTGGCATCTGCATAGCTAGTGAGAAGCCCAAAAAACATAAACATGAAAAGGGAGATAATTATTGCTTTGCACATAGCCATTGTGGGAGGAGGAAGTGATTGTCTCAAAATGCCTAGAGTTTGCTTGAATTGAAGGCCCGAGCCCTGAGTTTTTCCAAATAGGGACTTTGAACTTTATAAGGAAATTTTTCCTAAATTTGGCTTGTTGGAGACAACCTAAAATTAGTGTCTAGATTGTCTTATTGACATTTGACCCTTTCAATTTAATTTTTGGCATTGAATGTTAACAGAAAATATGTGAATAAATACAGAGATTTTTATATTTTATTTACTATTTTAGGGAATTTCACCCAATGACCCCCATTTCTAATATTTGCTCTTAAGTATCAGACCATGACACTTAATTGATTTTTGGAATAAATAAAGAAATTTATAAAAGGGAATTGTATTAAACTTTGTGATTTTTTCATTTCATTGATTAAAGCTTGAATAACAAGTTCATTTCTTATATATATATATATATATATATATATATATATATATATATATATATATATATATATACACACACACACACACACACACACACACTATTTATAACAGAATTCCCTATTTGGGTTTAATCATTTCTCACGCATATTCTAAAATTAGATACCCATTAGCTTAATTTTATTTCTTATAGAAGGAAAAAATGGTTAAAACATTCTTTTAGCTTTCTTCAAACTTACCGAAATTTTTGCAACCATTAGCAAAAGCCACTACCCACATACATTTCATTTTGTTTGAATTCAAATACTACAATACTCCTCTTCTTTAAAAAAAAAACTATTTTTAATCTATGTGTTAGGATAATTCAAAACGTTAGTTACATGTTAGTTATGTCTATATATTAGGTGTATGCAAAAAGTTAGTTACCTATTTGTTATCTAATGTCTAAATTTTAGGAAGGACAAAATTTAGCTACAAAATTGGTTGTAGCATAAGGCAACAAACTCACTCAACAAAATAGATATTACAACTTATTTTGAAAATCTAACCGTTGTATTGCATGTTCTTTACGCTCTTAATACACGTTTTGAATTTTGTGTCAATCGAATATCATTCACTATATGCTCTATAAACTTATATTTTGTGCATAACTTTAAATTACAAAAACTTGCAATTTAAAAAATTTATTGATGACATAGCTATTGATCTTTAATTTTCTTCAAATTTTGCAAGCATGAAGGATATCAGAAGAAGATGTAATCCAATGGTGGATTTGTCAAAATTCACCTCCAACAAAAAGGTATTAAGTAAGTTAGTGCCCTAAGACTACAACTAATTTTGTAGCTAAACTTTGTCCTATTATAAATAACCTCTAATCTTTACAAAACACTACTTTAGTCAAATATATAACTTAGGCTATATAAGTATATTAAATTTAATAATTCAATGATATAATTTTTTTTTAATTACTCTCTCCTTCCTGCTCACATTTGGCTCCTGGACCTTCAAAATAGGCAACAACTATTTGTAATGCTAAAAGATCCAATTTTTAAATCAACTTAAAATTTATAACATAGTACTAGCCTCATCACGCGTGCGTCGCAAGTGCGATGAGTCTTTTTATTTTATTTAGTGTTATAATATTTCATTCATCTCAATTTGAGACGTTTATCTATTTTTAACCAATTAAACCCCACTCATTGTGATTTTTATTTTGCACATATAAAATACATTCATCAAAATGAAAAAAAAAAAAAAAAAAAAAAAGCAGTACAAACAGATGTAAAGAACAAACAATTCAAACACCAACGTAAATAAATCATTAAAAGGAAAAAAAAGAGTACATTAAAAATAATTTTTTTTAATTCAAAAATATAGAAGAAGAGATTTGCAACAAAAAAAAAAAAAGACAGATTAGAATTTAGAAGGAAAAAAAACGAGAGAGAGAGAGAGAGAGACGTTTAAATCTTGATAAAGGGAAAAAAGAAGAAGGAAAGTGAAAAAAAAGTGTATGTGAGTGTGAGACACTCTATTATTCTCGTTTTGAAAATTGATTGAAAGACCATACTTATTGGGCGTAAAGTGGAATTGGAGTTTTAATACTCTAGGTTATTTATAAAATCTCTCTCCTATTTTGTTTCTCTCTCACCTTTCTCTTTTTTGCACGTGTTTAACTCTATCAAAAATATGCTCAAGTAGATATAATGTCAACAAAAAAAAAAAAGTCAGAAAGTGTAAGGAGAGGTGATGCCTAATTTTATGGGATATAGAGAAATGTAGTGAAAAAAGGTTTTTATTTTATTCTTTTTAGTTTTCTTGAAATTTATAAGTTTTATTTAGAGTCCTCAGCTTAAATGGCTTGGAAGCCCCTTAAAGAATAGTATTGATAGACTACTTACATTTTCTCCACTACTGTCATTTATATTTTTACCTTTGTACCATTCTTCTTGTGAAAATAATGAGAAAAGTTTCTGAAGTAGTAAGGTTTGACACGTTTTCAAGAAAAAGTTACTCAAGAAAATAAGTTTTTGGATATACTACAAGAAAATTCACCAAAGCAAGTTGAGAGGCCATGTTAGCCAAATTGTTTCTCTTCTCTCTTGATTTTATTTACTAAAGAAATTTATTTTTCATTTTCTATTGTTTGATAAGGCCTAATGTTGACCTCCTTTGAGTACTCTCCATGCACGCGCTCCCTACTTGCGTGAGGCTCACCACTTTGAAATCAACAATTTTTGAAGGAAAAAGATTTTGGAAAAGAGGTGGTTTGGAGAAAATGATTCTCTTGGGTTTTCTTTTAAAGAAAGGAGCTTAGATCCAAAAATCTCATGGCTTTTATTGAAGAAGTTGTCAGGTAACAAAATTTGTGTCGGAAACCTTTTTGTGAAAGCAATAATTGTTGAAGAAGGTTTTGGAAGAGAGAAAAATAATTCCCATGCATTTTAAGGATTTTGGATATAAAATCCCAAGGTTTTTGTTTAGATGACAAGATTTTTGAAAAAAAAAGGATTTGTATTAAAAACATCTTTGTGAAAGCACCAATCTTGAAGAAAACAAAAGCAATGATTTAAAAATAGGTTTCCGTGGATTATTATTTTAAAGAAAGATGTTTGGAGCCTAAAATCCCATGGTTTTAATTGAGATGATAATTTTTCTATGCAAAACAAGTGATGTTTTTAAAGACCCTTTTGTAAAAGCATCAATTTTGAAGACCTTTTTACAATGAATGTTATCGAAATAGCTATATTTAAATTTAAATTTCCAAAAATTGCTAAAAAATAAACCAAATTTCTCAAATTCTGTAAAACTTTTAATTTCATATTTTGATGCATCGCCATATACTGAAACTATCAATGGACCATACAAAAGGTAGACAAAATTATACAGGGAATGAAAAACTAACAATGCATAGTTAATACTCAAATAAAGGTTGAATTAGCCAAAATTACCAAATTCAAAACCTTTTCTCTCTTTCTCGATTTTCTTGGAAAACAAATATCAAGCTATGGTAAACGATTGTAGGAGTATCTCAATCTATTTTCAACCACCTAAAATTCAAAAAATCGATTGGTTGCTCAGAAATTGCAGGAACATATGATAGCATAGAAATCTCAAATTGCACACTCAAAAGCAACATGAACCATAAAATTGAAAATTAGGGTTGCTAGGGTCCGAAGATCATAGATGAGGTTACAGTTAGTAAATTGGGGGGTCACTATTTATGGATCGATAGGGCTACTAAACGTTGTTGTCAAGTTTAACCCATTGGTCCTATTGTATGCTCCATTTTAGAAATTCTCAAAATATTTTTTCTTAAAAAAAAACATGTAGTTCTCTTAATAATATAAGCATATTCTTATAAATAATATAATATTTGAAATTTTGAATCTCATTAATAGCAATTAGATTAGGTGGTATAAAAAATTTTGTTTGTTTTAACATAACGATATATTTCTTCCTATTTTACATTACCACTTTTCAAAAACATCCGCACTAGATAATCTATTTTATACTCTATTTCATTAAAATGTCAATTTTTTTTTTCTTTCTTCACACACAACAACCATCATCGACTCTCTTCCTTTGATCTCAGGATACGTAAAAAATAATTAAACAAATAAACACAAAATAAATATTGTCAATGTAAGTGTAGGGACATTGGGCCCAGTAATTTACAAAGGATAGCCCAACAAAGTCTCTTGGGCTAAAAACCCAATTCGAGGACATCAAATGATCTAGGAGTACATGAATGTACCTCATAAAGAAAATACCAGGTAAAGATGTGATAACGTGTGAACAATCATGTCCGAGGAAGAGCTTTGTCCTCGGATATTAAAGCCGAGGTCATAGGAAGAGAGGTTTAATATCCCCAGGCTTTGTTATAGAAAATCATATGGCTACGGGAAGACACGGTACACGTGGGGAACAATAGAAAGAGCGGTGGAATATCTAATGTAAAACTGCTACCACCGCCCACACATTAAAGACTCTGCGATTGATCTACTGACTGCATTAATGGAGAAATGAGACCTGAGCATGAGGTTTGGAACTTGATCCCTAACCCTAGAGGACTTCGGGGAAATTTGATGGGACAAGTATCTAAAGTCAGCATTATAACCATGAGGTGGAAGATGATAAAAAGAAGAAGAGGAAGTATAAATAAGAGGAAAGACCTTCGGAAGAAGAGAGGCTTTTTCTTAAAGAAGAAGAAAGAATAGCATATGATAATCTAACGATCTATAATTGTAATCAACCTTGAGAAACAATACTATAAACTATCCTCGGATTGTGTCCGAGAAAGAGCTTTCATTCATATTCTTACAGTTAACTCCTTGTTTGTGCCATTGGGCCAGAGGCCCGTTCTTTCTTTGTTGTTTGAACCACCCTCAAAATCTAGATTGCAAGCCCATTCTCTACAAATTTATTGTTAAAGGCCTTTCAAGCCCATTCCCTTTTGATTGTGGATTGGAGGTTCGACTTGTGTCCTTACAATTGGCGCCGTCTGTGGGGATTTAGTCTTTGAGGAGGTTTAAAATATCATGGCGGGCTCAGGACCACAACGCCGTGCGGAGTCCATGGGCTCCCAACATGAGGATCACTCCCTGCATCCTGATCACGAAGAGAACCGGGAAGGTAGTGTGCATACTATGCACACTACCAGAAGTACGAGTCATTCACAAGGGGGAAGCGGAGCTCCTCACAAGAAGAATACCAGGACCATGCAGAAAGAGATTGACGGCCTAAAAAGGAAATTGCATCATGAGAGGCGGAAGCGAACTCCTTCTGTCTCCGATCCCTCTTCGAAGGGTTCCAAAGATGACAATTATAGGTAGAGGTCCAGGACTCCCCCAGATGAATCTTTTTCTTTCGAGGAAGACAAACTGTATGGGAGGCATGGAAGAGACTACTCCTCTAGGGGCTTGGGAAATGATGCAATGGGTAGGGCGTTGCACCAAATCTCCAGGTCACCCTTTACACGCAAGTTGGAGGAAGGGAGGTTACCTCGGCGTTTCACACAACCGGCCTTCACTATTTACAATGGCCGGACGGATCTTGTGGAGCACGTGAGCCATTTCAGCCAAAGGATGGCGGTACATTCCAAGAATGAGACCTTGATATGCAAGATCTTTCCCTCTAGCCTGGGGCCCGTGGCCATGAGATGGTTTGATGGCTTGAGGGTAGGCTCTATCAATTCTTTCAAAGAGCTTACTAGAGCATTTGGTTCTCACTTCATCACATGCAGTAGAGTTCCTCGGCCTTTGGATTCATTATTATCCATGGCCATGAGGGATGGGGAAACCCTGAGAACGAATTCGGACAGGTATTGGGAGATGTTTAATGAAATTGATGGGGACTTCGATGACGTGGTGATAAGGACCTTCAAGGTCGGCCTACCTACGGAGCATGACTTGAGGAAATCTTTGACGAAGAAACCTGTCAGAAGCGTGCGTTGGCTCATGGATCGCATCGATGAGTACAAAAGGGTTGAGGAAGATCAGCAGCAAGGAAAGGGTAGGGTGAAGGTTATCCCACAGGAAAGGAGGGATTGCAGGTAGGACAGATACAACAACAACAGGTCTGCAAGATATTTTTCCAGACAAGCTGGTCATACGCCCCCACAGGTGGTCAACACCGTTTTCAAAGAACCAGTGCAACAGCTGTTGGAGAAAATCTGGCATGAGTCATTCTTCAAGTGGCCAAATAAGATGGCAGGGGACCCTTTGAGACGCAACCAAAATCTCCATTGCCATTATCACCAGGAGCGGGGTCATACCACCGAGGATTGTCGGACTCTGTGGAATCATTTGGAGCAATTAGTTAAGGAGGGAAAGTTAAAAAAATTCTTGTATCAGCCTAATGGGTAAGGAACCACTTAGGGGCGGCAAGCCACGGGGGTTCTTCATCAAGGCCTCCTCTAGGAACAATCAATGTTATTTTTGCAGCACCTGGAAGGACTGGCTCAACTCCTTTTAGGGTGATGTCTGTGGCTCGGACCTTGGCCGAGGAATCGAGGGATCAGCCGAAGAGGATTAAGGCAAATATACCACTAGTTTTGGGTTTCTCGAAAGAGGACAAAATCAGGACTATCCAGCCACACGATGACGCCTTAGTTGTTACCCTAAGAATAGGGAATTACGATGTGAAGAGGGTGATGGTCGATCAAGGCAGTAGCGCAGATATCATGTACCCTGACTTGTTCAAAGGGTTGAATTTAAAGCTTGAAGATCTTATGGCATATGACTCACCCGTGATAAGCTTCGAGGGAAAGGCTGTCATACCAAAGGGGCAAATTAGGTTGCCTGTACAATCAGGCCCAGAAGTGGTAAACGTAGATTTCATCATGGTGGACGCCTATTCTCCTTATACGGCTATTGTGGCAAGACCTTGGTTGCATACTTTGGGTGTTGTTTCCTCAACATTGCATGTCAAGGTTAAGTTTCCTTCTGGAGATCAAGTGGTGGAGCTGCTTGGAAGTCAATCTGTAGCTAGACAGTGTGTCACGGCTGCAATTCTGCGTTAACCTGAACCGGAGTCCTCGACCTCGGCTAATGGAAACTCATAGTAATCAAAGTCTTTGGCCACAACCAAGGTAGATGAACCTGCATGTGAGGAATTGGAGAAGATTCTCATAGACAACGACCCTAATAAGTTCTTTTAGGTAGGGGTTCAATTGCCACAGGAGGAGAAGACAGAACTGATTTTTTTTTTTAAGGAGAAATATGGATGCCTCGGATTGATCAGTTGGTGGATGCTACTGTCGGGCATCCTCGGATGAGCTTTCTTGATGCTTTCCAAGGTTACCACTAGATACCTTTAGCTGTGGAGGACCAAGAGAAGACTGCATTTGTCACTTCTACAGGAAATTATCATTATAAGATAATGTCCTTTGGTTTGAAAAACGCAGGGGCTACCTATCAAAGGATGATGACGAGGATGTTTGAGACACAGCTGGGAAAAACTATCGAGGTATATGTGGATGACATGGTGGTAAAGAGTAAAGCGGTTTCTACGCATTTAGAAGATCTGAGCAACACTTTTCAAACGCTAAGAGAGTATAAATTGCGACTCAATGCTTCTAAATGTTCTTTTGGTGTGGGGTCGGGCAAGTTTCTAAGCTATATGGTGACTCACCGGGGAATTGAGGTGAATCCTGCTCAGGTTAAGGCCATTAGCAACTTACACCCACCTCGAAATCGTAAAGAGGTGCAGAGACTAAAAGGAATGACTACTGCCCTCAATCGATTTATATCTCAGTCCGCGGACAGGTGCAGGCCTTTCTATCAGTTGTTGAATAAATGGAAGGGTTTTGAATGGACAGAGGAGTGTGTGGTGGCTTTTCAACAGCTTAAAGAGTATCTCTCGCAACCACCCATTATGTCTCGACCAGAAATTGATGAAGTTCTATTTGCATATATTGCAGTAGCTAACCATGCAGTTAGTTTGGTTCTTATACGGGATGATAATAATGTCCAGAGGCCAGTTTATTACGTAAGCAAGTCTCTGCATGAGGCCAAGGTGAGTTGTTTGCCACTAGAGAAAGCGATCTTGGCGGTGGTGCATGCTACACGAAGGCTTCCTCATTACTTCCAGTCTCATACGGTTGTTGTCCTAACACAACTCCCTCTTAAATCTATACTTCGAAGTGTGAATTATACGGGAAGAATTGCCAAATGGGGCACTGTCCTAGGGGCTTTCGACATCAAGTATATGCCTCGCACCTCTATAAAGGGGCAAGTCATCGCGGATCTTGTGGCGGAGTTTGCTGAGCCCTCATTAGAAGAACATATTGAAGGATCAGGCATGGGTAAAAAATCAGTAGGCATGATTTCATACAAAGAGCCTCCGTTATGGAAAGTACATGTTGATGGAGCAGCAAATCAAAGAGGATCTGGTGTAGGGCTAGTTTTGGTATCCCCAGAGGGAATTACTTTTGAGAAATCTTTGAGATTGGGGTTCTCGGCCACCAACAACGAAGCGGAATATGAAGCTGTCCTTGCTGGAATGAACATGGTTTATAAGATGGAAGGGAAGAGGATACAAATGTTCTCGGATTCTCTATTGGTGGTAGGCCAAGTGGAAGGGAAGCTAGAAGCAAAAGATTCAAGAATGCAAGGATACCTAACCCAGGTCAAATATATGCAATCCAAATTTGAGTCTTTATTCTTTATTGCATGTATCCAGATGTGGGAATACTCATGCCGATTCCTTAGCCACACTGGCAACGTCCTCGGTGCAAAGCCTACCTCGGGTCATCCTTGTTGAAGATCTGTGGAAACCCACTGAGACAAGTGGTAACGCCACTCGAATTCTTCAAATTCGGGCAGGGTCTAGTTGGATGGATCTAATTGTGACATTTCTCAAAGATGATATCTTGCCTAGAGAAAAATCTGAAGCAGATAAGGTTTGCAGGAAAGCACCTTGGTTCTGGTTATTCGAGGATCGGAAATTATACAAACGCTCTTTTTCGGGACCATATTTGTTATGTATGCACCCCGAGGCAACGGAGTTACTTTTGGAAGAGTTGCATGAAGGGATTTGTGGAAGTCACACTTAAGGAAGGTCTTTAGCTCATAGAGCCCTTACTCAGGGCTATTGGTGGCCCAATATGCAGAGGGAGGCACAAGATTACGCGAAGAAGTGTGACCAATGTCAAAGATTCGCTCCGAACATACATTAACCAGGAGGTGTTCTAAATCCTCTGTCTAGCCCTTGGCCTTTTGCTCAATGGGGCTTGGACATTGTTGGACCTTTCCCAAAGGCAACAGGAAACAAACGGTGGCTCCTCGTCGGAACGGATTATTTCATCAAATGGGTTGAAGCTGAGCCATTATCAAATATCAGAGACATGGAAGAAAAAAAGTTTGTATGGAAGAACATTGTTACCAGGTTTGGCATCCCTCATACTCTCATTTCAGATAATGATCTACAATTTGATAGCAAGGCCTTTAGGAAATACTATTGTGATCTAGGAATCACGAACATATATTCCACTCCAGCTTACCCTCAAGGGAATGGGCAAGCCGAGGCCGTCAATAAAGTGATAGTTAATGGGCTCAAGAAAAGGTTGGGTGATGCTAAGGGAAGATGGGTGGAAGAATTGCCACATGTCTTGTGGACATATCGAACTACACCATGAAGGTCCATAGGAGAAACACCCTTCTCCATGACTTATGGAGCCGAGGCAGTAATACCCCTAGAAACTGGGTTCCCAACACTAAAGAAAAGCTCCTTCATTCCAGACAGCAACGATAATCTATTGAGGAGAAATTTAGACTTAGTTGAGGAACGATGAGAGAATGACATGGTTCAACTAGCTTGTTATCAACACAAACTCAAGCAGGGGTATGATTCTCATGTAAAACTACGACCTCTTGCACCTGGGGACTTAGTACTAAGGAAAGTTTTGGGTACAACAAAGAACCCAGCATGGGGAAAACTGGGGCCTAACTGGGAAGGGCCTTATCGTATTACTTCGGTCGCAGGCATAGGGGCTTATAATCTTGAAGATCTAGACGAACATGTTGTACAAGGTTCTTGGAATGTAAATAACCTACGAAGGTACTATTATTAAATATAAGGCACTTATGCCATTTTTGTTAACACTATATTACGTTTTTATTTTCTTTCACTAAGTATCAAACTGAACCTTGGTATGCCTGGATCCTCGGACCACATATCTCGTCTAAATTGATACCTTTTACCAAGTGTTAAACAGAACCTTAGTTATGTCTGGTCCTTGGATCATCTACTTTGGGAAAATTAACATTTTTTATTCTTTACCAAGTATTAAACTGAAGCTTGGTATGCCTAGATCCTCAGACCACATACCTCATCTAAATTGATATTTTCTGTCAAGTGTTAAACAAAACCTTAGTTACGTCTGGTCCTCAGATCATCTACTTTGGGAAAATTAACATTTTTTATTTTTTACTAAGTATCAAACTGAAACTTGGTATATCTGGATCCTCGGACCACATACCTTGTCTAAATTGATATTTTTTACCATGTGTTGAACAGAACCTTAGTTATGTCTCGTCCTCGGATCATCTACTTTGGGAAAATTAGCATTTTATTTCTTTCACCAAGTATCAAACTGAAGCTTGGTACGCCTGGATCCTCGGACCACATACCTCTTCTAAACTGATATTTTCTATCAAGTGTTAAACAGAACCTTAGTTATGTCTAGTCCTCGGATCATCTACTTTGGGAAATTTAACATTCCAAATCTTTTTATTAAGTGTTAAACAGATTCTTAGTTATGTCTGGTCCTCGGATCATCTACTTTGGGAAATTTAACATTCCAAATCTTTTTATTAAGTGTTAAACAGATTCTTAGTTATGTCTGGTCCTCGGATCATCTACTTTGGAAAATTTAACATTCCAAATCTTTTTATTAAGTGTTAAACAGATTCTTAGTTATGTTTGGTCATCGGATCATCAACTTTGGGAAAATTAATATTCCGTTTCTTTTTCATTAAGTATCAAACCAAAGATTGATATGTTAAACATTTGACAAAGCTTACTAAGGGTTTTTAACCATTAGACGTGCCCTATTTAAGTGAAATTCAACTACTTATATCTTAAAAGTTTCTCTGAGACAGTGATAAATGGATAAAAATCCATGAGCATCAATTAATGCATCTACAGACATATTGAACATGTCTATGGTATAAAGTTCAATCCAAGTTGTTGCTTTGACTTTAGTAACTTGACAAGTGTGAAGTGGTATAATCAAGGCAAAACATAGGTAAAAAGTATAAAAAACAAAGAAAGTAGAACTTGTGCTTTCATTCAAAATTCTTTGGAAATTACAAAAGTACTTGCAAAATTATCGGAATTACACTAAGTAGAAATAAAGGAAAAGCTAAAAACAAGAGAAGAGCAGTCACTGCTTCAACTTTATCTTCAAAGGGCCTTTAGGGTCTTGAGGAAGTTGAGGCTGCACCGAAGACTCATCAGCAATTCCTTTGCCTTTTGGATCATCCTTCAAAGTTATCAGATTCGCTTGATCACCCAGCACATCCTTGGAAGATTCATTAAGGTCACTTGAGGGCTGTATGTCCTCTAGTGCCTTTTCTTCTATGGGATCAGCTTGCTTGGGGAGTTGATCTTCAGCAAGAATTGAGTCTTCAGCCAGTTCACCTTCCTTATCCTCAGATGGTAGTTGGGCAGCATCATCATCAGCTTGAGGAATGTTAGAGGTTCGAATGGCTGGAGGATAGTAGACACTTTCTGCTTTCCAAAGAGTAGAAGAAGCATCAACCCTAGCTTGGGAAAGTGCCTCGTTCCACACTTGGAGGTAGTAATGTCTACAAACCTTAGGAACCTGAGCCTTGAAGGTTTCCGTGATCTCCTTCACACTGATCTCGTAACCTTCCTGTTCAGCTCGGTCTTTTGCATTCTCGGCCTCTCCTTTTGCCTTTTCAGCCTCTTCTTTTTCTTGAAGGGCTTTCTCTTTGCCCTTGATAGCCTCCTCCTTAACCCTTTCAGACTCCTTCAGATCTTTTTTAAGATCCTCAATAAGCTTTTGTGCTACAGCAAGGTTCTCGTCAATTTGTCAGAGCAGCAGTCGTTGGTCCTCGGTCTGTTTAGCAGTTGTTTTGAGAGCAGCCTCTAAACCTGACCTCTCACTCTCTGCCTTAATCAGTTTGTCTGAGACCTCCTACAGCTTTTTCTTTTGTAGGTCCAAGATCCTTTGGGCAGTTTCGCGCCTTGATTCCTCGGCCCTCAGAGATTTGTACAAGCTGATGGCGATCTCTTCTGCCCTATGGGCAGATTGAACAGCCTGTGAACGAAAAAATATAAGTTTTATGAAATAAGGAAAAAAAAATTGACAAGGTTCAGAAGAGATACTTACCATCGCAAGTTCCTTCTTTAGAATCATGAAGACATTGTGGTATCTCTTCTTTCTGAGCTCACCCATGTCCTCGGGGAGTAGCAAAGCTTGCTCCAATGCGTCTGCTACGCATGTAGTAGTCCCCTCATCAGAGTTTCTGATGGATGCATCAATAGTAATGGCACGGTCGTCCATAGTCATTTTAGGGAGCCATAGTGGAGCGTGTACGGCCACGTGAGATTCGGTTCGTTTGTCCGACCTCGTCTACACGATGCGGGCTTGCTTCCCACCTTTTTCAATCTCAGGCCCTTTAGGGAGAGAGCCCTTTCCTACCTCCATCACTTCCTTTCCCTTTTGCTGATCCATTTTCCTCTTAAGGTCAGCTGGATTGGTACGTTAAGGTTGGGAAGGAGGAGGAGGAGGAGGGAGCCTAGACTCAGGGCCTTTTTCAGCACCCTTATCTTGGACCCTAGAGCGAAGTTCCTTAGGAGGTTCTTGAGAACCCGCGTGACCCTCAAGTACATCTTTTAAACTCGGCTTGGCCTTACGCTAAATGCCCATATTATCGGACTGTTGAACAATAGCTTGTGAGACTTGAGAGGAGGTGCCGAGGATAGAAATTGGGTCTTCAGAAGAGTAGGGTTGGTTGAAAACCTCGAACTCGTCCTCGGAATCAGATACTTCGACAATGTCTTCTTCTTCCTTTACGCTAGGATGGGAAGAGGTTGCTTCACCAAGTACGTTTTGTGTTGGAATAGGTTCTAGGGGAATCCCAACCGAAGCGGGTTGTGGGGGTTGTATGGGTTGAGTAACCAGAGTACCCTGAGGAATAGGAGCCCCCTCAGGTAGCAGGAAACCTTCAACGACAACGCTGATCCGGGGAAGGCGGGGGTCCTTGGCTTTGATTACACACTTCGTCACCTGAAAAGCTTTGGAAATGGGATCGTAGCCAAGGATTAGATGAGCCGCTCAGAGTTGGCCGTCTATCTGCACGAAAATTTCGGCTTGTAAGATTCTGTCCAAACGACCAAAATCGACAAGGAGAGGATGACGATCTGCTGCGTATGGATCTGTAGAATTGTCAAAAAAAGAAAAGGGGTAAGAATAAATAAAAAGACAAAAAAGGGTGGTTTTGAGGGTTCTAGATAAAATCCAAAACTTCACCTGGGGTCCCCTCCCTTGTCGGACAGGGTAAGCCGTCATGCCAATCTCCTGATACGATCAGGAAGTCGTTTTTAAGACCCTTATTAGATTCGGGCAGACACTGAATTAGCCTAACTGCTGGATGTCTAGATTTTATGTAATATTCATCTTTCTTTGTTAGGTAGTGGAGGTTATAAACCCAGTTCATGTCGTGATGAGTGAGCCTTAGGTTCATCTTCTCGTTTAAGGCATCTATGGAACCTAGGATCCTAAAGACATTTGGGGTGCACTGGGTGGGAGCTAATCTAAAGGCGCTAAGGTAATCCCTAGTCACAGTCCCCATTGGGATTCTCATTCCCCCTTCGATGAATGCAATCATCGGGATTACTACCTCCCCCGTTTTTCTTTTTACAAAATATTCCTCTTCGTTACAGTATCTAATAGATACGTTCGAGGGAATTCGGTATTTAGCCTTAAACTGCTCTATTTTTTCATTTGAATCCACCAGGGATGTAAATATACCCATCTTTAAAAAAAGGGGTGTAAAGAAACTAAAAAGACTACGCCGAGGACAAGGGAGTACAGAGAAAAAGAAAAAGAAAGGGAAGAAAAACAAAAGAAACAAAGAGTTGATAAGAAAGGGAGAGAGTGTGGGAGAACTTACTTTAAAAAAGAAGAAGGCACGGTCACCTCAGACAGGGTATTTGGTAAAAAAAGAAAGCACGTGGAGGTAGCAAATGTGGCAGGTACGTTATAGGAATATTGTGGTGTGAGAAGATTTGAAGGAAATTAGTATTTATATATCAATAGGAGTTATGAAGCGGGAGAATTCCCGCCTCAACCCAAAAACAGCTCTCAACCGTTGGATATGTGTCACATCGTTGAAACGTGGGGAACATGGAGACGCCAGAATTTAATTCAGGGACGCTTCGCATGCCGAAGCGTTGGGAACATGCGATGGGTAGTTCAAAAGTCACTATCCCTGTCAGCAATATTGCCAGAAATCTGCAAGATAAAAGGAGATTTAAGTCGAGATCCTCTTTTCATCCCGAGTTGAAGAAATAAAGAATCTCGAGGGGCTATTGTAGGGACATTGGGCCCAGTAATTTACAAAGGATGGCCCAACAAAGTCTCTTGGGCTAAAAATTCAATCCGAGGACATCAAATGATCTAGGAGTACATGAATGTACCTCATAAAGAAAATACCAGGTAAAGATGTGATAACGTCTGAACAATCATGTCCGAGGAAGAGCTTTGTCCTTAGATATTAAAGCCGAGGTCATAGGAAGAGAGGTTTAATATCCCCAGGCTATGTTATAGAAAATCCTATGGCTACGGGAAGACACGATACACGTGGGGGACAATAGAAAGAGCGGTGGAATATCTAAGGTAAAGCTGCTACCACCGCCCACACATTAAAGACTCTGCGATTGATTTACTGACTGCATTAATGGAGAAATGGGACCTGAGCATGAGGTTTGGAACTTGGTCCCTGACCCTAGAGGACTTTGGGGAAATTTGATGGGACAAGTATCTAAAGCCAGCGTTATAACCATGAGGTGGAAGATGATAAAAAGATGAAGAGGAAGTATAAATAAGAGGAAAGACCTTCGGAAGAAGAGAGGCTTTTTCCTAAAGAAGAAGAAAGAATAGCATATGATAATCTAACGATCTATAATTGTAATCAACCTTGAGAAGCAATACTATAAACTATCCTCGAATTGTGTCCGAGGAAGAGCTTTCATTCATATTCTTACAGTTAACTCCTTGTTTGTGCCATTGGGCCTGAGGCCCGTTCTTTCTTTGTTGTTTGAACCACCCCTCAAAATCTAAATTTCAAGCCCATTCTCTACAAATTTATTGTAAAAGGCCTTTCAAGCCCATTCCCTTTTGATTGTGGATTGGAGGTTCGACTTGTGTCCTTACAGTAAGTTTACGTAATTTTGTAGCTACTGATTGATTTTAGTATTTTACACAATTATATATGAACTAATGTAAAAGGTTTTGGTGGTTAGTTGGGAAAATGTGGATTTTTTTTTCTAATTTCCAAAAACTAATGTATGTACATGCCCTTCAAAAGTTAGATTTATAAACATAGGACGAATGTAATATATTTTGTAAGTTTTGAAACATGATATTTTACATTCTCACTTTAGAGGGGGAAAAAAATTCTTACCATTTTTGGGTTGTGTGCGCAGTACGTTAACTCTATTTATAAAGTGATTGTAAATATCAATTCTATTTTTTAAATCAATTATTCAACAAGTCACAATTTTTATTCAAATTATTTATTAAGTTTGGTGATTTAATAGGCTTTTTATTTATTAAATTATTTATTCAACTAGAAGTCCTCACTTCCATGACCAATATAAATCCTCTTAATTTTTGTGTTGTGGTCATTACAAATGAAAACTCCAATTTTATCAATGACTTTCAACAAGTGTTTTGAATTTATAAAGAACTTGTGATTTATATCTTAATTTCACATGCAAATCTAATTCTTGTATCTAAATCACATGCATGATACAACACATCTTGTTGACTATTAGTCTATAAAATAATGTTCAAATATTCACTCTACAATAATGTCTGAAAAAAGAAACTTTTTTTATATTATCAAAAGTCAATGACATACAATTGGATTGTAAGCATTATCTTTGATGAAGAAATATAATGCTTAGGATTTGATGGGGAAAGGGAAAAGATAGTATTTTAAATCCATGTCTATGCATGGAATTATTGTTAGATTCCATTGAATGCCTAACTCAAACTGTGCTCAAAGAGAGGCTTTGCATGTTAACCATGCCTACATTCCTTTCCTAGTTCAAAGAGAGGCTTTTTATTTATTAAATTATTTATTCAACTAGAAGTCCTCACTTCCATGACCAATATAAATCCTCTTAATTAATGCGTTGTAGTCATTACAAATGAGAACTCCGTTTTATCAATGACTTTCAACAAGTGTTTTGAATTTATAAAGAACTTGCGATTTATATCTTAATTTCACATGCAAATCTTTTTCTCCTATCTAAATCACATACATGATACAACACATCATGTTGACTATAAGTCCATTAAATAATGTTCAAATATTCATTCTACAATAATGTCTGAAAAAAGAAACTTTTATTATATTATCAAAAGATAATGACATACAATTGGATTGTAAGCATTATCATTGATGAAGAAATATAATGCTTATGATTTGATGGGGAAAGAGAAAATATAGTATTTTAAATCCATGTGTATGCATGGAATTATTGTTAGATTCCATTGAATGCCAAACTCAAACTGAGCTCAAAGAGAGGCTTTGCATGTTAATCATGCCTACATTGCTCTCCTGCTTCGCAACCTCTAGTGTAGTTGTTAGCAGGTTGGCCTGCTTGACAATTCTTTAGAGCTTTTGGACTCCTTTTGTTGCAGGAAATAGGGTCTCCAGCTCCAATAGCTCCATAACCAATTTATTTGGCATCTGCATAGCTAGTGAGAAGCCCAAAAAGCATAAACATGCAAAGGGAGAGAATTATTGCTTTGGATATAGCCATTGTGGGAGGAGGAAGTGATCGTCTCAAAATGCCTATAGTTTGCTTGTATTGAAGGCCCGAGCCCTGGAGTTTTTCGAAATAGGGACTTTGAACCATATAAGGAAATTTTTCCTAAATTAGGCTTGTTGGAGACAACCTAAAATTAGTGTCTAGATTGTCTTATTGACATTTGACCCTTTCAATTTAATTTTTGGCATTGAATGTTAACATAAAATATGTGAATAAATAAAGAGATTTTTATATTTTATATACTATTTTAGGGAATTTCACCCAATGACGCCCACTTCTGATATTTGCTCTTAATTATTAGACCATGACGCTTAATTGATTTTTGGAATAAATAAAGAAATTTATAAAAGGGAATTGTATTAAACTTTGTGATATTTTCATTTCATTGATTAAGGCTTGAATAACATGTTCATTTCTTTTATATATATATATACACTATTTATAACAGAATTCCCCTATTTGGGTTTAATCATTTCTCACACATATTCTAAAATTAGATACCCATTAGCTTAATTTTATTTCTTACAGAAGGCAAAAATGGTTAAAACATTCTTTTAGCTTTCTTCAAACTTACCGAAATTTTTGCAACCATTAGCAAAAGCCACTACCCACATACATTTCATTCTGTTTGAATTCAAATACGACAATACTCCTCTTCTTTAAAAAAAACTATTTTTAATCTATATGTTACGATGATTCAAAACGTTAGTTACATGTTAGTTATGTCTATATATTAGGTGTATGCAAAAAGTTAGTTACCTATTTGTTATCTAATGTCTAAATTTTGTGAAGGACAAAATTTAGCTACAAAATTGGTTGTAGCATAAGGCAACAAACTCACTCAACAAAATAGATATTACAACTTATTTTGAAAATCTAACCGTTGTATTGCATGTTCTTTATGCCCTTAATACACGTTTTGAATTTTGTGTCAATCGAATATCATTCACTATATGATTTATAAACTTATATTTTGTGCATAACTTTAAATTACAAAAACTTGCAATTTAAAAAATTTATTGATGACATAGCTATTGATCTTTAATTTTCTTGAAATTTTACAAGCATGGAGGATATCAGAAGAAGATGTAATCCAATGGTGGATTTGTCAAAATTCACCTCCAATAAAAAGGTATTAAGTAAGTTTGTGCCTTAAGGCTACAACTAATTTTGTAACTAAACTTTTTCTTATTACAAATAACCTCTAATCTTTACAAAACACTACTTTAGTCAAATATATAACTTAGGCTATATAAGTATATTAAATTTAATAATTCAATGATATAATTTTTTTTTTTAATTACTCTCTCCTTCCTGCTCACATTTGGCTCCTGGACCTTCAAAATAGGCAACAACTATTTGTAATGCTAAAAGATCCAATTTTTAAATCAACTTAAAATTTATAACATAGTACTAGCCTCATCACGCGTGCGTCGCAAGTGCGATGAGTCTTTTTTATTTTTATTTTAGTGTTATAATATTTCATTCATCTCAATTTGAGACGTTTATCTATTTTTATCCAATTAAACCCCACTCATTGTGATTTTTATTTTGCACATATAAAATACATTCATCAAAATGAGAAAAAAGAAAAAAAAAAAAGGCAGTACAAACAGATGTAAAGAACAAACAATTCAAAAACCAACGTAAATAAATCATTAAAAGGAAAAAAAAGAGTACATTAAAAATAATTTTTTTTAATTCAAAAATATAGAATAAGAGATTTGAAAAAAAAAAAAACGACAGATTAGAATTTAGAAGGAAAAAAAACGAGAGAGGTAGAGAGAGAGAGAGAGAGAGAGACGTTTAAATCTTGATAAAGGGAAAAAAGAAGAAAAAAAAGTGTATGTGAGTGTGAGATACTCTATTATTCTCGTTTTGAAAATTGATTGAAAGACCATACTTATTGGGCGTAAAGTGGAATTGGAGTGAAGATTAAAAGTATTTCCAAGTACTTCTGATCTTTTGTTTTGGATTTCACCGCACCAAGGTACACTCTCTTGTTCTTGAATTCTAAAATTTGCACAGTACATGTTAACAATTGCAAATGATATAGATCCGGTAATTTTTCGTTGTGTATGTTTTGTATGCAATACAAACATGCATTTAACCAACATAAATAACTTAGGGTATATAAGTATATTTAATTTAACAATTCAATGATATAAATTTTTTTAATTGCTCCCTCCTTCCTGCTTATGTTGGGTTCCCTGCCCTTCAAAATAGGCCACAACTATCTGTAGTGCCAAAAGATCCAATTTTTAAATCCACTTAAAACTCAAAACATAGAATATCTCTATTGGTGAAAAAAAAAAAAAACACCGAATATGCTCCAACAAGATCAAAAGAAACAATAGTGTCCTTTTTTTTCAAATCATCACAATCAAAACTAGTAAGACACTTAAAATTATCTATGATAACAGGGATCAAGGATCAACTTTTAGATCAAAAGATCTAAAACACTAGAGCTAACCTGCTCTGATACAACTTTTACAGTTTTTAGACCCTTTAAAACACAAGTTATTTAACCTATTTATTTAGCCAAGTGATTAGCTTAGGTAAATTATTCAAATCTAGGTTAACACAAGTAAATCATATGATGCAAAGCAGTGCGAAAAAATAAATAACACACAATATGATAATCCAAGAAAACGAAATCGGTAAAAACCCTAGGGAGAATTTAATCTAGTTATCCTCAAGGTAAAAAAAGATTCACTATAAAAGAATGGAAGTTAACACAATAGCGACTTAGACCACTAACATCCTATTGCTACCTCGAGTAGGAAACTTAGTACCACAACCACGTGATAACTCCGAGTCCACAGACTACTTCTTTCTCAGATCCACAGCATCCATAAGTACACCACTTGTATATCTTTAAAGTTCTTTATGCAGGAACTGAAAGAATCACCAAGGTTTCGACATCAATCTCGATCTTGATAACCCTAAGTGTATATGAAGGCAAACACCTCAAGATCTCATAATAGATTCACACACACAGCATAAAGAACAACCTTAAAGAGCTTTTGGGTACAAAACCCTAGATCAATAAAAGAGGCACAAGATGCACTCTAATCTCTCTAAAAATATTGAAAACCCTCTCTAGGGTTGGCTTATAATGTCCTTTAAATACTGGAAGAAACGGCTCACGATTTGGGCTTCAAACGGTCAAGTTATGGTCTTTTTACGTTTGTTGATTTTTGCTGATTAGTGACTTTCGATCGATCAAATCTAATTTTTGATCAATCGAGCCTTGCAGAAATTGAATAGTAATTTCTTGCAATTACTAGACTCCAAACTTAATTTAAACCTAGACTAAATGTTTTTATCATGGTTTGCCAACACATTACATGTTGATGTTCTAATACATTGGTCCCCAAGGTCTTAGAACCTAACACCCTTGATGTCTAACATTGGAGAGAGTGGTTATCTAAAAATTAAAAAAAAAAAAAAAGAGACAACATGAGAGAGAAAAAAAATGCTTTTATGGAGTATATATCTTTTAAACGTGGAAGAGGCAGAAAGTCATTTGGAAAAACTCTTTTTAAAAGTTTAGCTAAAATTTTGAGTTAAAAAGGAAAATACATAAGAGAGAATGAGGGGAATTTTTTTTTTTTTTTTTAAAAATCTGAAATGTGGAGTAGGCAAAAAGGTTGTTTGGAATACTTTTTTTAGCTAAAATTTAAGAATATTTAAATTAGCAATTTTACATTGCTAACCCTACTATTAAACTTGCTAAGTAAATGAATTTGAGAGTACACTACAGGTTTTCTGTTTGTATGGGTAATCAAGAAATAAACAGAGTTGTCTCACTAATGACATGCATCTCAATAATGTCACGCCCTGAACCCAAAAGAGTCTGAAGCTTGAAAAGGAATCATCAAGAGAAATTGTAGGGGGATTTTTTTTTTTTTGGTTAATGGTCTAGGGCGTTACATTTGAATATTTGGCATAGAAAAGAAAGGCATCTTTGAACTCCCTTGATAATTAACTGTCACAACCCAAACCAAAAAGAATCCAAAAGTGTGAAAGAGAACCATCACGAGAAACTATAAGGAATTTTTTCTAATAATTTGGGAAGTTATAAAGGGTGTCATCGAAAGAAAGTTATTGCTGGTGTAAAGAGATTCAAAAAAATGTTTCCTAATCACCTCCCATATCCATTACTATTCAATAAGCACCTAGCCTAGATTCTATTGAAAAAATAAGTATAATTATTAAGTTTTAAAATTTAATACTTTAGGTTATTTATAAAATCTCTCTCCTATTTTGTTTCTCTCTCACTTTTCTCTTTTTTGCACGTGTTTAACTCTATCAAAAATATGCTCAAGTAGATATAATCTCAACAAAAAAAAAAAAAAAAAAAGTCAGAAAGAGTAAGGAGAGGTGATGCCTAATTTTATGGGATATAGAGAAATGTAGTGAAAAAAAGTTTTTATTTTATTCTTTTTAGTTTTCTTGAAATTTATAAGTTTTATTTAGAGTCCTCAGCTTAAATGGCTTGGAAGCCCCTTAAAGAATAGTATTGATAGACAACTTACATTTTCTCCACTACTGTCATTTATATTTTTACCTTTGTACCATTCTTCTTGTGAAAATAATGAGAAAAGTTTCTGAAGTAGTAAGGTTTGACACGTTTTCAAGAAAAAGTTACTCAAGAAAATAAGTTTTTGGATATACTACAAGAAAATTCACCAAAGCAAGTTGAGAGGCCATGTTAGCCAAATTGTTTCTCTTCTCTCTTGATTTTATTTACTAAAGAAATTTATTTTTCATTTTCTATTGTTTGATAAGGCCTAATGTTGACCTCCTTTGAGTGCTCTCCATGCACGCGCTCCCTACTTGCGTGAGGCTCACCACTTTGAAATCAACAATTTCTGAAGGAAAAGGATTTTGGAAAATAGGTGGTTTGGAGAAAATGATTCTCTTGGGTTTTCTTTGAAAGAAAGGAGCTTGGATTCAAAAATCTCATCGCTTTTATTGAAGAAGCTGTCAGGTAACAAAATTTGTGTCGGAAACCTTTTTGTGAAAGCAATAATTGTTGAAGAAGGTTTTGGAAGAGAGAAAAATAATTCCCATGCATTTTAAGGATTTTGGATATAAAATCCCAAGGTTTTTGTTTAGATGACACGAGTTTTGAAAAAAAAAAAAGGATTTGTATTAAAAACATCTTTGTGAAAGCACCAATCTTGAAGAAAACAAAAGCAATGATATAAAAATAGGTTTCCGTGGATTATTATTTTAAAGAAAGATGTTTGGAGCTAAAATCCCATGGTTTTTACTGAGATGATAATATCTCTATGCAAAACAAGTGATGTTTTTAAAGACCCTTTTGTAAAAGCATCAATTTTGAAGACCTTTTTACAGTGAATGTTATCAAAATTGCTATATTTAAATTTATATTTTCAAAAGTTGCTAAAAAATAAACTAAATTTCTCAAATTTTGTAAAACTTTTAGTTTCATATTTTGATGCATCGCCATATACTGAAACTATCAATGGACCCTACAAAAAATAGACAAAATTATATAGGGAATGAAAAACTAACAATGCATAGTCAATACTCAAATAAAGGTTGAATTAGCCAAAATTACCAAATTCAAAACCTTTTCTCTCTTTCTCGATTTTCTTGGCAAACAAATATCGAGCTACGGTAAAAGATTGTAGGAGTATCTCAATCTATTTTCAACCACCTAAATTTCAAAAAATCGATTGGTTGCTTAGAAATTGCAGGAACAGATGATAGCATAGAAATCTCAAATTTCATACTCAAAAGCATCATGAACCATAAAATTGAAATTTAGGGTTGCTAGGGTCCGAAGATCATAAATGAGGTTACAGTATGTCTTTGAGATCGACATTGAGAGTGTAGCAAGTGGGCATGATGTGAGAGTAGTTCACGACCTTGAGGAAGGCCTTGACGCGAGACTTCTTGGCGGTCTTCTTGATTGAGTCCTTGCAGATCACCTTCTTTGGGTACTTGGCTAGACCAGCCACCAAACAGTGACCATAGGGTCTATCTCGGTTGCCATCATCGAAGTTGTGAATGATCACAGCCTTATGACTAGCAAACCGGCCTTGAAGAAGGACCACTACCTTGCTGGACTTCAAGAACTTCACCATCTTCTTCTTGTTCTTGAAGGAAAATGGGTTAGCTGCCACCCCTTAAGAGCCAAGCAAGTAGGGTTTTGGGAAATGGTGTATATATGTGAAGTTAACCGTAGAGTTTTATTTTGGTTTTTGGGTTAATACTCAATAGCATAGTTTTAGCTTTTAAATGGGGAAATTAAACTTAACCCACCTCTAGTTTTTTTTTTTTTTTGATAAGTCTTAACCCACCTCTAGTTAGGGTTAGGGTGTTCACCAAATTGCACCCACCACATTCAAATTGATTAAAACTACTCGTAAAATGAAATAACTGCATCACATCATATTATGCAATGCAAAGTATTGTTTTATGATAAAAAAAATTGCACAATACCACCCATATATATATATGTTTATTTTATATTAGATATATATGAATAATTTGATATTATATGAAGTAAGTAGTCAGCATAGTGTTAGTGCATTCCAGTTTCACGTTAAAAACGATTTCATTTTGATTAAATACAAAATCAAAATTTAAAAACCCCATTCACTTTTCCATCTTACACTCTCACTCTCACAAAATCAAAAGTTCAAAATTTTAATATATATATATATATATATATATATATATATATATATATATGTTTCATATATACTATATGTTTGTGGTACTTATAGTTTCCTGTTAATCTATCTCATGAATTTTTTTTTCTTGTATATATTTGGGTTGCTTTTTTTGTTACATAAGTTACATTTAAAAAAAAAAAAAAAAACTTACTATCATATTGTCATGATTATTTATAGTAAATTAGAAATTGGGTATGACATCTTGAAAAATAAATCATCCAAAAATCGATCAAATCGCATTTTGTACACCGCATTGCTCTTGTGACTACAAAATTGAGATACGGTGCAGTTATGGTTTTGGCCAAACTACACTGCAAAGTGCAGTGCTTAAAATGACCCAAAACTATACCGCAAATACCCATAGTTGGGACGATGGTCGATTATTGCCTCTTCCATGTGTACCCACCTAAAGAAGTAATTCTTGGTTCTTCGGTTTGATTAGGGGTTAGATGGATGGTCGAACCAATAATGTCATAAATAATTTAATTAATTATTTTAAAATTATAAAAATAATTTATAATATATTTATAAGTGCAAATTACAACTTATCCACCTGTGGTTTGACTGAAATTTAAGTTGCCTACCTGTGATTTATAATTTGACACTTTACCCACCTGAGATTAACTCAATTAAAATTCTGTAACCCACCACTGTTAAAAATAGGGTTAAATTTTGCTCCACTTTTATGTCTCGCTTCCCCAAAAACACGAACAACATAAAAATACAAGAGAAAATAAGATCAAAAGGTGGTTGGTAACAAATTTTACTCAATGTCATAGCATTTCAAACATGTATTTACACTCATTGCATCAAATGCACAGATTCAAACAAATACAGTAAAAGAATAATCAAATCTAGCAAACATATGAATTCCTTCATCAATTTTTAATTATAAAACTCTTGAACTAAAATCTTTCCAATCAACCTAAAACCCAAGCATCATCAACACAGAACTCACAACCCAAATTTGCAAAAACCTAGCAACTTGCGCCAACACGGAGGCTCCCTCTTGCATCTTCGTGCGCCCCATATTCCTATTGAGTCTGCCAGTAAAGAAACCCTTCGTGGGTCCCATCGAGACTCCCATCTTCGTGTCATTAAATTTATAGTTTGGCAATGTAATTTCTTTGAATTTAATGCAGTTTTTTTTAGGCGTGGAATGCATATTACAGTGGCAAACCTTTGATAGATGATGACATGTTTGATAGAGTAGAGGTCAACTTGATTAACTCTTTTCAATCTAAATTTCCAACTGAAATTATCATTTCCATGATGTCTATTGCTCTATGAGGTTTAACAAATTGTTATATGATGACATTTGAAGCTAAGGTGGTATGGTTCGAAATCAATTGTCAAGTATCCTCGTTGTAGTCTTAGGCTTCAACTTACGCAGATGCAGATGTAATTCTCTTTTGAACATTTATTCTTGTTCGTAAATCTTCTCATGTATCCTCTCGCTGTGTGTGTCTTTTCTATCGACTCACAAACTGAATTGTTAGAGATACCAAGGCTCAAGCTTGTTTGTAGGTAGTTACTTGTAATGCAAATGCTAAGACACCAATCATTTTTTGATATTATTTTTCTTATGTTTTTACATTTTTTGTGTTTTTGGAAGAGAGAAACATAAAAGTGGAGCAAAATCACATATTTAGCCCTATTTTTAACAAAGGTGGGTTGCAGAACTTGAACCGAGCTAACCTCACGTGGTTAAAGTATCAAATTTCAAACCATAGATAGACAACTTTATTTCAACCAAACCACAGGTGGGTAAGTTATAATTAGCCCTATTTATAATTAAATGTCAAATTAACAAAATGTAACTAAATGTATTAACATTATAAAATAAAATAATCCTTCACTCAAACCAAAAATATTGTAAATTTTATTTCCCAAAAATAGTTTAAATATAGAAATTTGAATATTCATTTGGAAATATTGTAGAGAAGCACCACCTAGAGTGGTGGTGATGAGCAGTGTTGGCAATGAAGAATGATCTTGATTTTGGGCTTGGGCTTAGAGAGAGAATGATGGTTCAAGTGGAAGACTATTGCCTAGTAAAGGGAGTGGTGGGCGGCGGAGATTTGGACTTCTGGGGAAGCCGCGAGAGAATTGATGCGAGAGCTATTTGTTACCTCTTCTTTTTTGGGCTGGACAATTTGTTGACTTTAACATCGTTGGTGTTATTTTTTTTAATAATTTGTTTATTCTTTCGTTCTTTCTTATATGTTTTATGTTTTTAACCACTACCTAATACTTGCGTAGTACTTCTAAATTATTATTCTAGATTAAAAGTATTTGGCAAAACTGCTTAATAAATTATTGTATACTTTCGGAGTACTATAAATGCATACTCTCTCCTCTCACAGGAATGATGAGTCCTACTAATAAAATTCATGGTGAGACACACTATTTATGCGAGAAGGGAAGAACGTATTTATGGTACTCTTGGAGTACCTAATAATTTTCCGAATTACCATATGTTTGGTGGTATATCTTTTTTCTGCCACGCATAAAGGCATATTCTTATAATCTAGTACTCTATCTATTCAAAATTGAGTAATGATAGGGATGCAAAATTTTATAATCTTTTTCACAACAAAGTTTCAATCTCTCACCTTGTAATAAAGCCTTACAATTAAGTAAAACACCATGAACCACATAAAAGAAATAAGGGGCAAGTGTAGCGGGAAAAACTGTCATATCTGCATTTGGCAATAATGTACAAACCTATCTAAAGGGAAATTATTGTGTACTATAGTAAACTAGAACAATTCAATGAATAATAAAAGGCATCATTTCATAAACTTAAAACGTTGCTAGTCTATTGAGCATACATTAAAATTCATTAATGCTTGATAACATTTTATTTTATTTTATTTTTAATAAAAAATGTAACAAAAAGCTATAATAATTCATATATCATCCTCTCACACATGATTGTCAATGGAATAAAGGCAGATTGAAGATATCATGCATAACAGATGGCCAGTCTGGTTGTCCCGAATGTTACCCATTATAAATTAGCAATTCCACTGCAGGGTGAACCACAGAGACAATTTCCGGCCAGAACACAGCCACGGCAACAATCACACATGCATAAGGGAGTCTAATATCAAAATGGTTTCTTTTCATAAGAAACTAGGCCATGGACACCACCTTCAACTTGCGCAGCTCCTGTCCGGACCTGAACAAACCAAATAAAAGAACATTGTCAATCCATATAATCATTACATCTTCTGCAGAATAGCTAAGCCAAGCCAATGTCTAAGGAATTTTGTAAAAAATCACATTTTTTCATTATAACAATGGAGAAACCAAGGGAGGGGGGGGGGGGGGGTGAAGAGAAAAAAAAAAAAGAGCAAGGAGAAGAATGAAGAGGTGACATTTTGCTCATGCACTAAAGTGGGGATCACACCAACCATGAAACTCACCACCACCAAGGGTGGAATGCCATATGCACTATGCCCCATCTCAAAAACCCATTTCAATTATTTCAAGAGGAAAATGGTGTTATTAAAGCCACAAGGAACATCCAACAAGACATATTAAGATAAAAGTTTCAGAATGAAACCCACCTTTATGACCATATATCACATTTTAGTTGCATCCAATGGTAGGATTCTAGATAGCTATATTTTTCTCTCAAATAAGTACAAATTTCCTCCTTTATCATTAGGGTGGTATTTGTAGTGATGAGCTAGGATAATGTTAATGGCTTTTAGCAGAAGAATGGGTAATGACCTGAATAATTGATAACAAGGCCACCTCTTATCGAAGTTTACAGCCACATACATCTTGATATATAGTTCCATAAAGAACATCAGATCATGCTCAAAGCCACAGAGAGAAAAAGTAAAATACAATGATAAACCATACCTTTAGCCTTAATACCCCTCCTCTTAAGAGATCATGAGCAGACTTCAGAGAGGAAGCACCAAGATCTTGGAACCCCTGCTTTACTGCTTGCATAGTGTAAGGTACAAACTTCAGAACAGAACCTTTATCTGCAACTGCTCCAACAACGCCCTGAGCAACTTTTAGCTTAGTTGTATCACCCAAATACCTTTGATCACTCCCTTTAGTCATAGCTTCTAGGGATCCCATACCTCTGTATTTTTTGGCCCGTCGACCATTCTGGTATTGCAAATTTAACAATTTATTATTACTGAAATATTGACTTAAGCAAAATCCAATCATTTGCCACTCCACGAAAAGTAAAACTTTCATGAAGCAATAAAAAGTTGAAAACAAGGCTACTTTTAAGGAGATCACACCTCCAAATAGCTTTGACACACACGACAGGCACAAATGAATTACATGCAAGGAATGTGACTAAATTATTAGAGTCTTCTGTACATAAATCAAAATGACTTCTCAGCCATTCACTGACTCTTTAATCACAAAATCTGTAATAGATATGTGCTATTCACGTACAGTACCCAAAATATATCTGAACGCATATGAGGCACTAAAGGTCAAATTTCGATCAAAACCAAAATATATCTGAAAGCATTAAGAGAATCCAAGACTAAATTGCACCTGCAGCTTGCAAAAAACTTAAGTTTTGTTTTTAACATATAATTTTACAAAAAAGAATATAACAACACATACTTCTTTTTTTAAAAGTAGAATCACATCCAATGATGAGTTGCAAACATTCCCAGCAATACAAAATTTACATATAAAAAATTACAGAATGCCAAAACAGAGACAAATGCTTAATGGCAATAAAGGAACTGTGAAAGAAACAAACTTGGAAGGGAAGAGGACCTACCTAGCGTATGTTTTGGTGGGACTGGGGAGGTCACAAGACTGGGAAATGGTCTTGAAATATCAAAGAAAGAATGGATCACTGTTTAATTCACCGTCCACCACAACAGCTGCTTTTACTCACCTTAAGAATTCTGGTTGTCTTAGTTACCTCCAGTCACTCCTAGATAAATTCGGGGATGCAAGTCCCTCCCTCCACCCTTGTCTATAGTTTGCTATGTATTTTTAGTAACATTTCCAATAGCTCTAGCAGTTGTTTGGATATCTTGAATTTTAATTTTTTTTCAGTTCCAACAGTTTATCCTCTAGTTATATATGCTCGTCTTTGTATGGTTGACAACCTTGAAATGTTGGGAATTGATCGGCACTTCAGGAAGGAGATCAGAAGTGTATTGGATGAAACATACAGTTAATGTCATTTTTAGGTGATTGCACCAATTATGGTGTGATAGATAGTCATTTTGAAGATTATAAATGCATACCATTCTCTTCAATTAACTTTTCAAGCAAAAAATTAGTTTGGGTTTGTAGATTGCTTTTAGTTCTCTATTACTGCATAAGATAACATTTGCCAACAAGCAGATTCTGGCTAGAGGGCGAGGAGGATATATTCTTAGATACTGCCACCTGTGCAATGGCATTTCGGATTTTACGTGTTAATGGATATGATGTTTCTTCAGGTACTTTGTGATTTAGGAGACAGCCTACAAGATTTTGATAGTTTAGGTGAGGTTTAATAGCTTTATCCTGCTTTGTAGATCCATTAACCCAACTTTCAGAAGATTATGGGGCCGTTTGGTAACGTTGTTTTAGTAATGTTGTTTGTATTTTTTTTTTTGAAAATACGTGTGGGTGAAAAACTATGTGAAAATACGTATAATGTTATTTAAAAATTGAAGACATGTGTTTAAACACGTGTACCAAATGGGCCCTATATCTCCGGTTCCCTTGGAGGATATGTGAAGGACATTGGTGCTGTCTTGGAATTATTTAGGGCTTCAGAAATTATCATACATCCTGAGGAATTTGTTCTGGAGAAACAAAATTTCCTGACCAGTCATTTTCTGATACAAGAATCATCCAATGGTTCAATTCATGCAGATGGACAGAATATATACGTTGGCCTACAGGTAGTTTCCTGCAATAAAACCCTTTTCACTAATTCAGTGATGCTTGATTGTATAATCCAAAGTTGATTCCCAGAAGTCTTCAATCTTTGATTGTTTCAGGTAGATGATGCTCTTAAGTTTCCTTACCATGCAAATTTGGATCGTATATCGAACAGGAGAGCAATTGAGCATTACAATAAAAGCAATATAAGGATTTTAAAAACTGCATATAGGTAAACCAATGGTGGTTTCTTTGTCCACTATTCTTTTCTATTGATGGAAAATGGAGATTGTAATTCTGACAAATAATTAGCCATTATAAGTATTACTATTAACTTTGTACACTTCTTATTTCAGTTGTTTAAATACTTGCAATGAAGATTTCCTAAAACTGGCAGTACAGGACTTCAACATCTGCCAGTCAATACATCGCGAAGAACTCAAACATATTGAGAGGTGCATATCTTTGTGTAGTTTCAACTATCTTCATATCATTACTGTCACTTTCTTGGAATTTTCGTTATAGCAGGATCAAATGTTGGCATACTGAACTAGAAGCAACTTTCATTGTTTCATGGGCTTATGGAACTGGACGCAACTTTCAGTCCTTTTGTTAGCTAAAAATCATTTAATCTGGAATCACTTGTTTGCCTTTATTACGAGTGGATAGTGATTGCTACTTGACCATGATATCAAGAAAATTAATTAGTGTTAGTCTTTGAGATAACTTCTTGCTTTAACTAATGAAAAGAAGTAGAATGTCATCCCTTGTTTGTTCAATTTTTGTTCTCATGTAAGCAGGTGGGTTATAGAGAGCAGATTAGACAAGCTAAAGTTTGCTAGAAAGAAACAAGCCTACTGTTACTTCTCTGGTGCAGCCGCCTTTTTTTTCCCCTGAACTTTCTGATGCTCGAATATCATGGGCCAAAAGTATGGTGCTTGCAACAGTGGTTGATAATTTCTTTGACATCGGCGGTTCTGAAGAGGAATTGGTAAACCTTATACAACTGGTCAAGAAGTATGTTTTCCCTTTTTCACATTCTTTTCTTAAATCTCTCTCATCAGTCAGTTATTTGTGTTTGGAGTCTTTAGGTAGTCTTTACAATATAAAACTGATGATGCTATTGGAACTGGACCACAGGTGGGATGTTAATGTCAGCACAGACTGTTGTTCCGAGAATGTTGAAATTATATTTTCGGCACTTCACAGCACAATCTGTGACATTGGAGACAAAGCATTCATGTGGCAAGGGCGTAATGTGATAAGTCACATAATTGAACTTGTGAGATAAAATCTTCCTTTTTTTCCATATTTCCATTGTCATGCATTTCTGGTATATCACTTTTGCAGGCGTTTTTTGGTAACATTACCGGTCTCCCTATGGCCCAGGCTCATGCAATTACTTCACTTTGATGTATCCTGTAGATATATAAAGATTGATTTAAGTATTAGCCTCAAGAATAGAGGTTATGTATGTGGAATAATGTAAGAACTGGATCCATTTTAATCTCTCATGGAGACTACCTTGAATTGGGAATTTAGATGGTCTTTGGTTTTTTTTCTTGTAAATGCAGTGGTTGGATTCACTAAAGTCTATGATGATAGAAGCTGAATGGTCAAGAGATAAGTACATTCCAACTATGGATGAATATATGAAAAATGGGTGTGTATCAATTGCCTTAGGACCTGCGGTCCTCACAACCCTCTATTTTATTGGACCTAAGCTTTCAGAAAAGGTTGTTGGAACCCCAGAAATCCATCATCTATTTGAGTTTATGAGCGTTTTTGGGCGTCTACTCAATGATATACAAACCTTTAAGGTAAGAAAAACAGAAAAAAGGGATAGAACTTACTAGTTTTGCCTCCTATATGGTTAGTTTTGTAGTTTGTGATCTTTTTAGATAATGTTGAAGAGGGAATCTGAACAAGGGAAATTGAATGCTGTAACATTGCCAATGATTCATGGTGGAGGAGTAATAACTGAAGAAGAGGCCATTAAGGAGTTGAAGAGTATTATTGGCAGTAAGAGGAGAGAACTGCTGAAACTAGTTTTGCAGGAAAAGAGCAGTGTTGTTCCAAGAGCATGCAAGGATTTGTTTTGGATAATGACATATATTGTTAAGACCGTATAAAAGAGAACATGAAAATAGAGAATGGAACACAGAACAAGATATAACAAACTAAGAGATATTACGAGATTTAACAGCTTTTTTAAATCAGACATAATAGACAATAAATGACATCTTACAAGGACTTTTTCTCTGTCCGTTCCAAAGATACAAGAGGCGTATTTATAGGCAATAATGTGTAGAAATAACTTACATTCAGTGTATATGGAGTTTCTACAACAGATGGTAGGGACTGGCTTCTTCTTGACAAATGTCAAGGAAAGTAGGGGTCTTGAAATTAGGTGGACAATTGTCAATCCAGGTAAGGGGCCTGGCTTGTTTGTGATCTTCATCCAGACATGTTGATGATATAGGAGTAAATATCATCTGTCAAATGAAGATAAGGATGGCAAGGGCCATCTTCGTGGTTGACATCTGTCAAGGATAGTAATGGCTGTTGGTATAGTTTGCAAATAGCCTTAAAGTCTTCTGTCAGATAAGATTTACATACTTATTAGAGATGGGCTTGGCAAATGAAGATTAATATCTCTGACTGCTGAAGATGAGTATTACTGTAAAGGTAGTTATTGAAGAACCCTTCGTTCTTGATGAATTTTAAGTCGTCTACGTTAGATTATCTGTATCCCATGTCAGACAACTGAAGGAACTGCTTCGCACCAGTAATTGATCTGTATCCCATGTCAGACAACCGAAGGAGCTGCTTCACACCAGTAATCAATCGTTTTAATGCACATTGTATGCATAAACAGCTGATTCAGCCCCACCAAATTCTTCGTACAAGTTACCACTTAGCATTTTCAGTATTTTCATGTTTTTCTCATCTGTAATTTCTCATCTATAATTGTGTATAGACACTTGGCATTTCAACCCAAGAGAAAGAAATTGTTGTATGTTTATTACGTGCATAAGGTTTATATAAGGTTTTTTTTTTAAATGTTTTATTTATTTTTTTAATAATTTGTTTTTTTCTTTCGCTCTTCCTTGTATGTTTTAACCACGAATACTTGTGCAGCAGTTCTAAATTATTATTCTAGATTAATGTCCTTAGCAGAACTGCCATATGTTTGGTTTTATATCTTTTTTTTTCTGCCACGCATAAAGACATATTCTTATAATCTAGTACTGTATCTATTCAAAATTTGTAAAGAAAGCAACACAACAAAAATTCTATAATCATTTTCACAACAAAATTTCAAGCTCTCACCTTGTAATAGAGAGCCTTACAATTAAGTAAAACACCATGTACCACATAAAAGGACTTTGGGGGGGGGGGGGGGGGAAGGGGGGCAAGTGGAGCAGGAAAAACTGTCATATGTGCTTTTGGCAATAATGTACAAACCTATCTAAAGGACAATTATTATGTACTTAGTAAACTAGAACAATGCAATGAATGATAAAAAACCTATCTAAAGGACAATTATTATGTACTTAGTAAACTAGAACAATGCAATGAATGATAAAAAGCATCATTTCATAAACTTAATATGTGTTTGGTATACTTTAGTTAGTAGGATAAAAGTGAGTTAGGTTGCACTAAATTCTACTTAACTAACTAAGAATAAAAAATAACACATTTTGAAACAATAAAAAACAGTCTACAGTTTTTGACGTAAAGATCATTATGTGCCAAATACTCAACATTTGACCATTAAAAACTCATGAACAATTTTAAGTTAAAATCAATATATATAAAAGCAAAGACCTCATGCGAGAGTGCATGAGGTTCTACCATGTGGCGTTCTATATGAGTTCTTTGCAATCCTCTTTATTATGAAATAATGTTTTCCAACTTCAAAAATTAAAACAATGCAGCTTTTATGTTTAGCACTTATTGCTTCATCAAAAATCAATTCACTTCTTCCTCTCTCCTAACTCTTCACTTCTTTCCATCAAAAAAAAAAAAAAAACTATTCACTTCTTCCGGACAAATAAAAAACTTTCACTTCCCTGTTCAAATTTAAATGCACAATATGTATAAGCACCTGGCAAAGTGAGACCAAGCTTTGCACTATTACACATTTACAATAATATTATACTTTCCAAGTAATTTCTGTTGAGATCAAACCCATCTTAAATTTTTTAAATTTCATTCATTCTCTTTCTTAACTCTTCACTTCTTCTAGCAAAAACACAAACAAAAAACTCTTTCACTTCCCCTTTCAATTAAACGCACACTATTGTACCTATTTCTTTTGAAAATTATATATTGATGGATCAACAATTCCTCTTTGAGTTCATGGATAAAAGCTCCTTTCTTAGTGTCTGTAAATAAATAAATATTGCCAACTCTCTCTCTTTGTTTCTTTCTTTCAATTTTTTTTTTCAAAATTTTATTTGGGATACTAAGTTTACAGTTTGCAATGTTTAAGGGAAGATAGACTCGGGTAGATTGAAGCTTCAACTTTACCATGTTTTGGCCGGGGACTAAAGTCACTAAACACAAGGAGAAAATGCCACCAGCCCCTAATTTATCAAACCCTTCTTCAGTATCTAAGGGGTACAAAATACTAATACTCAATTTGTTCATTCTTTGTTGTTGTTTGGTAATAGGTTTTTGATAATCGAACTAGATGGTGGTTTGTTTCTTTTCATTTGAACTGCGACCGGTTGAGATTTTTACTGAGCCACACTGTTTTTGTAATTTATGATTTGGCTTTTGGTGAGTGATTTAAATATGTTACATGAGGATGTGATTAAGAAAATTAGTTGAATTGGGTAATATTTAGACCCCAAGGTAAAGACAGGTTGAGTAACTAATCTGGTTTTGTTGGGCGGTGTAGAAAGATCAATGAGGAAGAAGCTTAATCAATAAATCAAGCTCCTCCAAGCCACATGTAGTCGAGCACAAATACATGTATCTCTATGGATTGGGTCACATTCAAAGCGCCAATGGAGGCAAAACTTTTGTGGGATTCAAAGTGCAAAGAGCCCAAGAGTAATCATATATTTTATTTTGAATCCATAGTATTTGATAAAATGCTTGACAGAAAATTTATAATTTTTATTTGGTTGTATGATGTGAAAAACTTATATAATTGACATAAGTGAAACAAATTAAATTAGCTACGGGTAAGAAAGAAGTTATTATTTTTAGGTGAATAATTTTCTTTTACCTATTGAGGGGTTAAGTATTATTTGGTAGCAAATTTTTAAAATAATCACCACAATCTACACATATTCTATGTCCTACTATATGATAGAAACTCAATTGTCAAAAATAAGAACAAAGAAAGAAACAATAGAACCCTAAAGGTACAAATTAAGAACTAAGTGGGCAGAAAAAAAATTATGTGGTGTCTCCATTATTTGAAGGTTAGCCTAGAATCTATATAAACTCAAAATGGTATTAAAAAATTGTTAAATATATTATACTGGTACACCTTTGTTAAAAAATTGTTTTATTTATTTATTTATTTTTTTATAGAAGATAGAATTTTTATTCTACCCTAATTGACATAAGTGAAACAAATTAAATTAGCTACGGGTAAGAAAGAAGTTATTATTTTTAGGTGAATAATTTTCTTTTACCTATTGAGGGGTTAAGTATTATTTGGTAGCAAATTTTTAAAATAATCACCACAATCTACACATATTCTATGTCCTACTAAATGATAGAAACTCAATTGTTAAAAATAAGAACAAAGAAAGAAACAATAGAACCCTAAAGGTACAAATTAAGAGCTAAGTGGGCAGAAAAAAATTATGTGGTGTCTCCATTATTTGAAGGTTAGCCTAGAATCTATATAAACTCAAAATGGTATTAAAAAATTGTTAAATATATTATACTGGTACACCTTTGTTAAAAAATTGTTTTATTTATTTATTATTTTTTTTTATAGAAGATAGAATTTCTATTCTAGCTTAATCTAAGTGTATATGTGTGTGAAGATCCCTCCTAGAGACTTGAACCCCGACCCTTGGCTCCCACACCCCATAAGTACTTATACTTGTGGAGTGAGTATCGCACCAAGGGTGTGCGGTGGTTAAAAAATTGTTAAATATGTTGAATCATGTCTACCTCAACCATCATTGAAACTACTTGCTTTATTTATTTATTGTTAAATATCAAAGTGTGTTTGTTGCTTTGCCTAGACATGAATCACTATGCAACCTTAGCACTGCTATAGTTAAAATATTATTGAAGATGCTTCTTAGGGTCAATGCCTTAGTTAGACATTTCGTATGACAAGGGACAGGTTCAAGGAGTTTGATATGCATAATGTATGCTTGCAATTAATTGGTTTACGATCAACTGAAGATGCTTCATAGGGTCAATGCCTTACTTAGACATTTCGTATGACAAGGGACAGGTTCAAGGAGTTTGATATGCATAATATGCTTGCAATTAATTGGTTTACGATCAACTGATGGTAGACAACAAAAGATGCCTACATGCTCTGAAATTTCTACTATAATTGCAGGTGATCTTAGCAATGAAAATATCCACCATTTATGTTATAATATATGTACAAAAATTTCAAAAACCATTTTATATAAAAGCTTACAGCATTATCCGCGCAACGCGCAGGCAACCTTCTAGTTTGTTATAAAATTTGTGTCCTTTTTTTTTCTTCCACTCATTCTCTTTCTCTCTCATCGCAACAACCCACCAATCATTGTATTCTATTTTCATTCTCTCTCTTGCCACAACACAATAACCCATCAATCAGTTTTGAACACAAATGTTTCTCAAAAAGAAAAAAAGTTTTGAACACAAATTTAAAAAATATAATTCTTTATATAAAATTAAGTAATGACCGTCTTAGGTTTTAATATATATATCGATGAATAATGTATTATTTGTGTTCTTTCTAATTATTCTTATATCATATATATCTAATTAAAATCAAAGTGTATTTAAAGTATATTCTCATAAAAATAGATAAATCATATAAAATCCGTTACCTTTATATCGTACCTTCATTAAATCAAAAAGCATTTAGGATATATGTTCCTAAAAATAAATAAGTAAATATTCTTAATAAAAACCTACTTTATTTTCTTTTTCATATTTCATTTAAAAAATAAATAAATGTGAACACTATGGATTTTTTAAAGAAAAAAGGACAATTTTAATTTCATGTTTAGGAGTTAATTTAGTTTTTACTATTTTTTTACTCTTTTTATATTGACTTCTATATTTTCAAGCAAGTAAAGATTAAATTGATGTAAATATTTTTGTTATATATAAGAAAATATTAGATGTTAATCAAGTTACATGCATACTTTATGTATAATTTTTTTTTCTTTTTGCTTCAAGCCTTCAATTTGCCATTATCTTTCTTCTCTTGTGAGTCAGTGACAAACCAAAATCACCCATCTCTTTTTACTAGTTTCCTCTCTCAAATTTAATCATATACAAACAAAATCATATTGGTTTCGAGGAGTGAAGCATGAAGATAGTTATGAAATCTCCTTCTTTAACTTGGTGTTGCGAACCCACATATTTTTCACACTAAAATAAAAAAATATTTTTAAAAAATAAAACACACATTATTTTGTTATAAATCCTTGAATTTTTTTTCATCTTAAAAAAAAAAAAAAAAAAAACCCTTAAATTTTGTGTAAGTAAAATAAAGGTTTGGTTAATGGATATTTTAAGGTATTTGTTAATGGACCATTTTATTATAGTTTTGAACTTTCTTTTATACAACTTTTATGAAAATAAAAAAGTTTATTTAAAAAATCAGTTACTTTTTTCTTTTCCCATAAAAAATTTCTAAAAACATTTTCTAAACTAATGCCTTATTGCCCTTATGGTATCCATTAACTTTTGCCACAAAATAATAATGAAATTATTATTAAAGTAATAAAAATATATAATAAGGTTAGCTTCAATTACCTAACACGCAAAACACTAACCCTAGTGGATTTAGAAAATTTAAAACCAAAATACACACTAAATCTTTTTTTTTTTTAAGTTAAACCCTGGTTAGTATGAGTCTAAAAAGCCACTAAGCCTAACTCATTGCCATATATCCTAGAATGTTAGACAAACTCTTGGAAAGTCAAGGACAGATCTGTTGTGATAGGAAATTCACATGTTTAATGGCATTGTCCAAAATGCATGACGCAAATATTTGCAATTATAAACTCATGAGTCACTGCAAAATCCTATACATCAAGACAGATCTGTTATCGTTTATCCCTTTTTATTTCACTTGAAATTCAATCAACCAGTAAACAATTTGATTTTAGTCGGGTATTACTTTTATTTCCTTGCTCGATTAATATGTTCTTGTTTTCATAAGTTGACTTACACGGGCAGTTCTTAAGTGGTGAAGTTGGATGCTACATGATTTAATTACATAAATTTTACTCCTCTTGGGTCGTGATGTTTGGATTGTTTAATTCATAGAGCATCGAACAATTTGGAATTTAAGGGCGGTTCAACCATTAAGCCATTTATGCAATGGTATAAGGGATTTTTTTTAAAAAAATAACTAAAAAATCCAAACTATATTATTAGTTAGCCAAGGTTTGAAACTATTTTGGTTTATAACAAATCGAGTCCAGTGGACTCGATTTCACTTTAGCAAATTGAGTTTTAAAGACTCGATTTTCGTGAGGTGCGTAGCTGATGTGGAGCAAAAAAATCCACGTGAAAATCGAGTCTCTAAGACTCAAGTTCCCTCCTCTAAAAACATGAGTACCAAACACAAACCCAAATTTGAGAGCAGAAACAAGAAAGCAAAACAAGAAAAAATGGGAAGCTTAGGTGCGGTTCTGAAACACCCAGATGATTTGTTCCCATTGTTGAAGCTAAAGAGGGCAATGAAGCACACGGAGAAGCAGATCCCTCTAGAACCACACTGGGGTGTTTGCTTCACAAGGTGTCTCAAAGCTTTGCGCTCGTTATTCAACAGCTCGGTACCAATCTTCATAACGCTGTAAGACTTGGAAATTTTTGATCTTCTCTATGTTTGCTTTGGTGGGTTTGTTTAGTTTTTTTGTTTTTTACAGATTTTTGGGTTTGGATTTTTGCTCCGATTGAGATCATGACTTTTGGTTTGGGATTTTGAGAAATGGGTTTGGGTTTGAATTTTGAGAAATGGGTTTGGGATTTTGAGAAATGGATTTAGATGAAGAAGGAAGATTTGTCTTGGGTTTTTGGGGCTTGGAAGAAGGGAGTGGGACGGTAGATTGAGAAAGAAAAGGATGGCAGATGGAGAAAGAAAAGAAAAATAATGATGGAAGAAGATAACGGAAATCGAGTCTTAAAGACTTGATTTCCAAGTGGATTTTTTGCTCCACCTCAACTACGCACCTCATGGAAATCGAGTCTTTAAAACTCGATTTGCTACAGTGAAATCGAGTCTGAATGACTCGATTTGTTAGAAACCAAAATAGTTTCAAATATTGGCTAACTAATAATATAATTTGGATTTTAAAGTTATTTTAAAAAAAAATCCCTACTATAAGGCCCTTAAATGAAAGAAAGCCTTTAAAATAGAATATATTATATCTATTTATCTTATATATAGTATTGCACAAAAATAATGATGAAAAGTAAGTTCTCTTTCGGTCAAAATTAAAATTAGAATTAATAGTTGTTTAGAGAAATTCATTACTAAAATATATTTTTCAATAACTAAATTCCAGCATTGTCAAGAAAGATAATGATTATCTAAAATATGATATTTATAAATATATGAAAATAATCCAATTAATGTATTAAACTGTGTGAAAATGTTGGATTATTTTTTCTAATTTAAATATCGCTTATAAAATATTAAGTAACAATACATTTTACATTTGTATTTGGTCACAAAATGTATTGAGTTGGTCCTATTTTTTCAGATCGTGAATTTAAACGAGGTTTAAAATGAATCTATTTGAAATTGAATTGAGATATTCAATAGAAATGACACCGTTTAGAATTACAAGTTTTTTAAACTTTTTATTTTATATTTAAAATACTATACGATATGAAAAAGCTTCATAGAAATGAAGCCATATTTTGCATGAAGACATTTAACATGGCAATAACATGGTTAATATTTTTTTGATTTTGGCATGCTCATAGTGGTATTAGTACAAAGAAACCAATTCAATCAAGTCTAAAATATAATATATATATATATATATATATATCAAGCTGGTGGTTTTTTTCCGAAGGAGTATTCACAAATACCACAATTGAGATATTGGAAGAAACTAATACCATTCCTCAAATAAAAAGATTTTTGGCATCTTGATTAATAAGTTGGCATTTGTTTCATTTTATTCCATCAGTTAAAGGCTTTCAGATTTTAAACAATTGATTAATTTTCGAAATAAAACATTCATCACAATGTCTAGATTTATAAATTTTGGGATTTGTTTACAAGGAATGCGCAGTATTGGCTCTTCCTTGGTGTTTTCGCTTGTAACTCAGATGCTGAAGGTGCATAATAAATTAAACCAAAGGGAAATTGCTTTGGTCTTGGTGGTTTAAGTAAAGAACTTGCCACAAATTTTGGGGGTGTTTCAAACTATATAACTACTATTGCACCCAATTGGGTGGTGCTTCTCACTACTGGAATCATCAATTTCCTAAGTAATGGTCTTGTTTGGCTCTTTTTGAAAGAAGAAGTAAAGGCTTTGTCCTCGGCTCAATTATGCGGTTACCTCTTTTGTGCTACAACGGGACTCTGCCTTACTTAGATGTTCATCATAAAAAAAAATTCTAAAAAAAGACTTGGTGAAAAAGACGTATGAACCTTTTGTAACATTTGTGGGTTTGGAGGCCACCATTGAATCGCAACTGCTGAATACAAACTCCATTTCAATCTTCTTAATCAACACTATATTTCCATCTATCACGTATATATGTATTGCATTTATTGATGATATCACATACCCTTCTCCGACCATTACAAAAATGAAATATGCGTCCTACTTCATGTCCATCATGTTATTAGTCCCCATTTCCTAGTATTCTCTTTTGATTGGTCTGATTACCCTTTGTATAGTAATTCTTAGTTTTGCAACTTAGGCGTACTTTGTACAGAGTACAGGGGAAGGAGAGGAAGTTTTATCAGAACAAAATGAAACAAATCGTAGAACCTCTCCAAGTAGCACTTTCAAGACAAATATGGCTCTCATCTTAATAATTTCCATGTGTGGATTTGGAACAGCATCCACTATCTTAGACAATCTCAGTCAAATTTGCGATGTGCTTGGCTATGATTTAAGAACCAGTGTCTTCTTGACAATCATCTTTGTGTGGACAAGTTTGGGAAAATTGATATCAGGGAGTGTAATGGATTGGGAAAGGAAAAGATTCAAGCAATTGGTCACTTTTGCATTGCATTCCCCTTTCATGGCTCAGTTTACTTTGCCACCATACTTATTGGTTTTTCAACTGGAGCACTTTCTTACAGCATATTTGCTGTCCTCTTAGATCTTTATGGTTCAAAGAGGGTCTTCAGATTCTATTATTCTGTTCAGATTGCCAACCCTATTGGTTCATTTTATATTTAATTACCTGATAGCGTCCAGATCTTTCGACAGAAATTCATCGATGGAGTTGGCTTCTTTGAACCAAAACCAATCTGCAGTGACAAGACACACCTGCACAAGCAACAATTGTTATGGAGTCTCTTTTCATATATTGGGAATCATTGGCATTATTGGAGCCCTTGTGTCCTTACTCTTGCCAAGGAAACATGAGAAACTATACAATGACGTGGGAGTGACTGAAGATGAAACGGAATAAATCTGATTCTAAGTGACTGAAGATGAAACGGAATAAATCTGATTCTAAGTCCGTGTCCCAAGTCTTTTATTGTATTTGGTTACAAATCTATTACATGTTTTGAAGTGTTTATATTTGTTATACCATGCTTAGTGAGTTGTTCTAAGTTTATATGTAATAGTTCAAGGCCTATTTTCTTGTGATCCCTTTTAAGTTAAAGATACTCTCTATCTTCCTTAGTTTATATATGATTAATACTGTTCATATAGTAGTTAGAAAGAATGGAACGTTTTAGTTTATGAATGCCCCTAATTCCCCTGATGCTACAACTAATAATTCTACAACTAAAGGCAATGAGTATTAAATATTATTATTTTAGATTGGTATACGACAATAGTATTATACTACAAGACTAAAATCATGGAATCTTCTTCCATTTGGCCCAAGCTGGCTCAAGGTCAAGGTCTAGGTGTAAGGCCTTACTTGTTTCAAAAAATTTTAAAGGGTCTCAAGCCCCCCTATTGGATAAGCAAAAGACCCCCAAAAAATGTACAAAAATGTGGAACTGGAAGCAAATTTCAGTCCTTTTGTTGGCTAAAAATCTTTTAATCTGGAATCACTGATTTGCCCTTACTAATGGATAGTGATTTCTACTTGACCATGATATCAAGAAAAATTAATTAGACTGTCAGTCTTTGAGATAATTTCTTGCTTTAACTAATGAAAGGAAGTAAAAAATCATCCTTTGTTTGTTCAATTTTCATTCTCATGTAAGCAGTTGGGTTATAGAGAGCAGATTAGACAAGCTAAGGTTTGCTAGACAAAAACAAGCCTACTGTTACTTCTCTGGTGCAGCCACCTTTTTTTCCCCTGAACTTTCTGATGCTCGAATATCATGGGCCAAAAGTATGGTGCTTGCAACAGTGGTTGATGATTTCTTTGACATCGGCGGTTCTGAAGAGGAATTGGTAAACCTTATACAACTGGTCAAGAAGTATGTTTTCCCTTTTTCACATTCTTTTCTTGAATCTCTCATCAGTCAGTGATTTGTGCTTGGAGTCTTTAAGTAGTCTTTCCAGTATAAAATTGATGATGCTATTGGAACTGAACCACAGGTGGGATGTTAATGTCAGCACTGCCTGTTGTTCTGAGAATGTTGAAATTATATTTTCGGCACTTCACAACACAATCTGTGACAATGGAGACAAAGTATTCACATGGCAAGGGCATAATGTGATAAGTCACATAATTGAACTTGTGAGGTAAAATCTTCCCTTTTTCCACATTTCCATTGTTACACATTTCGGGTATATCACTTTTGCAGGCTTTTTTGATAACATGACCGGCCTCCCCTATGACTCAGTTTCATGCCTTTATAAAGATTGATTTAAGTGTTAGCCTCAAGAATAGAGGTTATGTATGTGGAACAAAGTAAGAACTGGCTCCATTTTAATCTCTCATGGAGACTACCTTGAAATGGGAATTTAGGTGTCTTCGGTTTTTTTTTTCTTGTAAATGCAGTGGTTGGATTCACTAAAGTCTACGACTATGGAAGCTGAGTGGTCAAGAGACCAGTACATTCCGACTATGGATGAATATATGAAAAATGGGTGTGTATCAATTGCCTTTGGACCTGCAGTCCTCACAACCCTCTATTTTGTAGGACCTAAGCTTTCAGAAAAGGTTGTTGGAACCCCAGAAATCCATCATCTATTTGAGCTTATGAGCATTTGTGGGCGTCTACTCAATGGTATACAAAGCTTTAAGGTAAGAAAAACAGAAAAAAGGGATAGAAGTTATTAGTTTTGGAGTTGGTAATCTTTTTTTGATAATTTTGCAGAGGGAATCTGAGCAGGGAAAATTGAATGCTGTAACGTTGCGCGTGATTCACAGTGGAGGAGTTATTACTGAAGAAAAGGCCGTTAAGGAGTAGAAGAGTATTATTGGCAGTAAGAGGAGAGAACTGCTGAAACTAGTTTTGCAGGAAAAGAGCAGTGCTGTTCCAAGAGCATGCAAGGATTTGTTCTGTATAATGACCAAGGTGTTGCATCTGTTTTACATGAATGATGACGGATTCACTTTACATGAGATGATCAATGCTGTAAAGGCAGTCATTGAAGAACCCATCGTTCTCGATGGATTTTAAGTCGTCTTTGTTAGATTATCTGTATCCCAAGTCAGACAACTGAAGGAACTGCTTTGCACCAGTAAACGATCATTTTAATGCACACTGTATGCACAAATAGCTGATTCAGCCCCCCCAAATTCTTCCTGTAAGTTATCACTCTTTTTTGCTCATGATGTATAATTGTGAATAGGGGGATTCTAGCATTTCAACTTAACAGAAAGAGAGTGTTGTATGTTTTATTACGTGCATAAGGTTTATATAATGTTTTTTTTTTTAATAATAATTTGTTTCTTTCTTTTGTTCTTTCTTGTATGTTTTAACCACTAATACTTCTTTTTGTTTTGGTATCAAAAAAAAAAAAAAAAAAAAACCCACTAATACTGGTGCAGCACTTCTAAATTATCATTCTAGATTAAAAGTCCTTAGCAGAACTGCCATATGTTTGGTTTTTTTTTTTTAATCTTTTTTCTGCCACGCATAAAGACATTCTTCTAATCTAGTACTTCTATTCAAAATTTGTAAAGAAAGGGGCACAAAATTCTATAATCTTTTCACAACAAAATTTCAAGCTCTCTCACCTTGTAATAGAGCCCTTACAATTAAGTAAAACACCATGAACCACATAAAGGAATAGAGGGCAAGTGGAGGGGGAAAAACTGTCATATCTGCATTTGGCAATGATGTACAAACCTATCTAAAGGAAAATTTATTCGGTACTCAGGTAAACTAGAACAATGTGATGAATGATAAAAGCATCATTTCATAAACTTAAAAACGATGCTGGTCTATTATTGAGCATTCATTAAAATTCAATCATGCTTGATAAAATTTTATTATTATTATTTTTTTTTTAAAAGGGTAACAAAACGCTATAAGAATTCATATATCATCCTTTCACACATGATTGTCAATGGAATAAAGGCAGATTGAAGATACCATGCTCAACAACAAAAATTTGGGTGGTTCTCTTCAGATGCCTCCAGGGGAGAACGATCAACAACTTCATAACAGATAGCCAGTCTGGTTAACCCGAATGTTACTCATTATAAATGAGCAATTCCACTGCAGGGTGAACCACAAAGACAATTTCCGGCCAGAACACAGCCAGAGCAATAATAACATAAGCATAAGGGAGTCTAATATCAAAATGGTTTCTTTTCATAAGAAACTAGGCCATGGACACCGCCTTCAACTTGTGCAGCTCCTGTCCGGACCTGAACAAACCAAATAAAAGATCATTGTCAGTCCATATAATCATATACCGATCAGTCGTCAAAATTACATCTTCTGCAGAATAGCTAAACCAAGCCAATGTCTAAGGAAATTTGTAATGAATTACACTTTTTCCTTATAACAATGGAGAACCCGAGAGAGGGAGGGGGGGGGGGGGGGGGGGAGAGAGTGAGAAAAGAAAAAAAAAATAAGGAAGAAGAAGAATGAGGAGACATTTTGCTTATGTAAAGTAACTCACACACTAAAGTGGGATCGCACCAACCATGAAACTCACCACTACCAAGGGTGGAATGCCATATGCACTATGCCCCATCTCAAAAACCCATTTCAATTATTTCAAGAGGAAAATGGTGTTATTAATGGCTTTTAGCAGAAGAATAGGTAATGACCTGAATAATTGATAACAAGGCCACCTCTTATCGAAGTTTACAGCCACAAATTTCTTGATATATAGTTCCATAAAGAACATCAGATCATGCTCAAAGCCACAGGGAGAAAAAGTAAAATACAATGATAAACCATACCTCTAGCCTTAATACCCCTCCTCTTAAGAGATCATGAGCAGACTTCAGAGAGGAAGCACCAAGATCTTGGAATCCCTGCTTTACTGCTTGCATAGTGTAAGGTACAAACTTTAGAACAGAACCTTTATCTGCAACTGCTCCAACAACCCCCTGAGCAATTTTTAGCTTGGTTGTATCACCCAAATACCTTTGATCACTCCCTTTAGTCATAGCTTCTAGGGATCCCATACCTCTGTATTTTTTGATCCGTCGACCATTCTGGTATTGCAAATTTAACAATTTATTATTACTGAAATATTGACTTAAGCAAAATCCAATCATTTGCCACTCCACAAAAAGTAAAAAAGTTGAAAACAAGACTACTTTTAAGGATCTCACACCTCCAAATAGCTTTGACACACATGACAGGCACAAATCAATTACATGCAAGGAATATGACTAAACTATTACAGTCTTCTGTACATAAATCAAAATGACTTCTCAGCCATTCACCGACTCTTTAATCACAAAATCTGTAATAGATATGTGCTATTCACATACAGAACCCCATTTTATCCTAATGAATTTTTGCTACAAAACACATTAGATAAAGGATATGAGGCACTAAAGGTCAAATTTCGATCTAAACCAAAATATATTTGAAAGCATTAAGAGAATCCAAGACTAAATTGCACCTGCAGCTTGCAAAAAACTTAAGTTTTGTTTTTAACATATAATTTACAAAAAGAATACAACAACACATACTTTTTTTTATAAAAGTAGAATCACATCCAATGATGAGTTGCAAACATTCCCAGCAATACAAAATTTACACATAAAAAATTACAGAATGCCAAAAGAGAGACGAATGCTTAATGGCAAATTAGCAATAAAGGAACTGTGAAAGAAACAAACTTGTTTCACAGCATGAGCAGTATATCATCTACTCAGCAATAAAAGAGGAAATTGTCTTAGCAGTGTCATACCTGATATTCATAAGACCCAGGAGCCTCCTCGCTTCCAGCTAAAAAGCTTCCCATCATTACAGTAGATGCCCCTAGGACCAAAGCCTTGACAACATGTCCAGAATTCGAAATTCCACCATCAGCAATGACAGGCACATCGTACTTTGAAGCAATAGAAGCAACCTTGTAAACAGCGGTAGCCTAGAAAGTAGCAATAAGAAAATGAAAAATGTATTAATTAAGTATATGAAAAGCATGCCACCACTAAAAAATGTAGGCATCATTTTCTTTTCTCCTTGAACAAAGCATTGGTCAATGTAGCTCATTAAACATGATATTGTGATTACTTCCCCCCACATTCAATCTTCTTTCGGACAAAACCTTAGCTACCAACACCAAGTTAAAATCTACCACTACCACACCATTTATCCCATTGCACAACATTCACCCAAATTTCGTCACTACATAACCCATCAAATCAAAACAACCCCACAAATCAAAACACAATTAAACAACAATCAAATGAAATCCCAAAATCCAATATACATACACACACCAATCCACCACTATTAATCTAGTAACAAGTATTAATCTCCTATCATGCACCCATTTCACAACAATTATCAATTGATCCTAAATAAACTAGTAAGACTCAAACCACATTTAACTCTAACTAAACAATACACTATCATGCCATCTAATCCATTTCACAATCAAAACACACACACAATTGGGTATATACCTGCCCGCGCCCAACAGCGCAAACCTCCTGCGTAGTACAAATAGACCCGGACCCCATCCCGACTCTCAACCCATCGGCACCCGCCTTAATCAAATTCTCCGCCTGCGCAGCCGTCACCACATTCCCCCCAATCACATCAAGCTCCGGATACACTTTCTTCACATACTTAATCATCTCAATCTGATAAATTGAGTTCCCTTGCGAACTATCCAACACCACCACGTCCACTCCTTCCTTCACCAATCCTTCTAACCTCTCCTTATCGCTCTCCCTCGTCCCGATTGCCGCCCCGACCCGCCACCCTCCGTCGGGTCCCACCGTTCCCCCCAACCCCAATCTCGGATTCCCCCTCACTCTCTCCACGTCCTCCCTCATCACCACATCCACCACCTCGCTCTCCGCCGCCACGTCAGCATTTCCCCTCACCAAAACCCCCAAATCCGAGTCTTTCTCTCTGAAAAACGATTCAATCTGATCCAAACTCTGATTCCACGGAACTACGATGTCGTTCGAGGTCTTCATGTACGATTTCACCTCCGAGCCTTTTCTTTCGTCTTCGAGATTCAGCCAATCGGACTTCGACACGTAGCCGACGAACTTCGACCTCGGGGAGCCCGATTCGGTGACCAGAACGTAGGGAGACGAAGCGTCGAAGTCGTCGAGGGATGAAATGCGGTGCGAGGGAGAGAGGAAAGTAGGAGAAGAGAGGAAAGGGACGCGCCGAGACTTGACGGAGCGGACCATGGCGGCTTGGACCTGAGCGGAGACGTTGGAGTGGATGATTCCGATGCCGCCGAGCGAGGCCACGGCGGCGGCCATGGCAGATTCGGTGACGGTGTCCATCGGAGAAGAGACGATCGGGGTGTAGAGAGGGAGGCGGCGCGTGAGGTTGGTGGAGAGAGAGACGTCGTCGGTGGAGAAGTCGATGTAGTGCGGGAGGAAAATCACGTCGTCGTATGTGTAGGAGTAGCCTTGGTTGAACAGACGCGTCGACGCGAACCCGTCTTCTACAATCTCCGCCGGCGCCATTGTTAGGGTTTTTAGAGAGAGAAAGAGTGAGAAGAGTGAGAGAGAGAGAGAGAGAGAGAGATAGGGTTTATTGGTTAGCGCGAGAGTGAGATTGGTTAAATAAATGTGGAGGGAAAGTCCAAACGTGGAATTGGTGTGGCGGGTCTCATTGTAATTGGGTGCATCTCCAATGTTAAAAGAACACATTTTGCACTTTAAAGTTTTTTTTTTTTTTTTCATATTTGATTTGATTTTCATATTAATCTTAAAGTTTTAATTTTTTTTTTCATTATTTTTTCGGGAAAGTTAGAAAATTTCATGAAGATATATTTAAACAAATATATAAACTACTTAATTTGCAATATCTATGATCACTTGGAAAAATAGATAGTAAGTTTTTTTGTTACATCGGACTTGCTTCTAATAATATGACTGAATTGTGAGCTATTCGACATGGTTTAATTACTGTAAGGGATATGTGTATTAAATTGTTAAATGTTACTATTGAGTATTGATTTTACTTTTATTCTTACATATCTATCTTCCTTTGGGATTTTGGCTTTGAAATTGTTTCCTTTAATTTTTGATGGTAGGATGTTCCTTAGCAGGGAATGGGTGGTCTATCTACATTACATATACTGTGAACCAAACTCTATAGCAAATGGCTTCACAAAGAAGGGGAGGGAGCAAGCTAGCCTTTTGGGACTGTATTATGAATGTCCATTTTTTGTATTGTGTAAATATTTTTGAGACTTTCTATATATAGGAATTCCACGAGAGTGCCCTTTAGTTCCTGTAATTAGACACCTTTCACAGGTGTCTCATGGACAACTCTGATGTACTAGCTCTATTATCTAAATACATTTATGTTCTTACGAACCAAAAAAAAAAAAGTCACACTATTAGAACAATTACATTGAAAGAAAAAATAAATAGACTGAAATTGACCACACCGAATGCTACACATCTTTGAATAGATGGCGATGTCTATTGGGTTATGTCCTTTCTTATTGTTGATGTACCAAAGAGACCTCCCAATTTTGGCATACATTGAGAAGTAAGTTCTCCAAAGTCATGACCTCACAAATTTTTTTATTTATTTTTTGTCCTTCTATGTTTCAAGATTTTTATTTTAGTTATTTATGTTTGATTCGGTTTTTTGTTTAGTGGCATATTAATTATTATCATCTTCCTTTGTGGTACCTCATGTTTCCACTTTTACTCTCCTCTACTCTTTATTTTAGTATTCAAATATTTCATTTTTGATAAAAGATTAAAATGAAAATTTTGAAACTTAATTGACCAAATAAAAAACTAAATCAAATGTGAAATTTAAAATAAATATTTTACCATCATGTACTCCTTGAAGTGATTGTCACCTTATAAGTATAAGTGTTTATGAAGTATGGGGAAAGATCGAGATTCAGGTATTTAGGGTGCGTTTGTTTCAACAGTAAAGCAATTCCAGAAAATGTTTTCAGGAAAAGAAAATATTTTCGGGAAAGGAAAATATTTTTAGATGTTTGGTGGCATTTTAAAAAATACTTTGGAAAATATTTTCAGGTGTTTGGTTGTCATCTTGAAAATATTATAGAAAATGCATTTTGTATTTGTTGCTCACATTTTCTCAGCTTCCAAACAAATATTATTTCGTGATACAGAACAACAAAAACCCAAAAAAAAAAAAAAAAAACTCATAAAATTTTCTCCATTCAAATCAACAAAAGCCAAATCGGTCAGAGAAGAACGAAGACAAAGAGAGAGAGAAAGGCGACTGGCGATGGCGAAGGGGAAATCGCGCCGGCTCGGCGCGGCGCGGCGAAGGCGAAGGCGCGATCGGCGAAGGCGCGCTCGGCGAAGGCGCGATCGGCGAAGGCAAAGGCGTGATCGACGAAGGCGAAGGCGCGAATCAGATCGGCGATGGCGAAGGCGTGATCTCGCCAGTGCTGGGGTGTGACGAGACCGGTGCGATCTGGGGTTGGAGCCAGTGGTGGGGTGCGACTCGCCGGTGCTTGGCGTGATCTTCTCTCTCTCTCTCTCTCTCTCTCTCTCTCTCTCTCTCTCTCTCTCTCTCTCTCTCTCTCTCTCTCTCTCTCTCTCTCTCTCTCTCTCTCTCTCTTTGCAAGTCTGTGAGCCCGAAAATCATTTGAAGTGAAAATAAGAACGGAAATGGTTTTACAGGGTTTTGGGGCATGATTTACAGTCAACGGAAATCATTTTCCGTTTGACTGAATTTTCCAAGACAACCAAACACGCCCAGTGGTGTAAAATTTTTTTCGGAAACTATTTACTGCTGAAACAAACGCAGCCTTAAAATGAAACTTTACATACATATATACTTAGGTTAAGACTAGAGTAAAATTTTGAATTTCTATTTTATATAAAAAAAAATTAAAAATTTTGAAACATAAATAATTGAATTTGAAGATTCAAAATAAAAATTTGGAAACATATCATCTCAATATCAATTTATCAAACATGAATGGATTAAAAAAAAAAAAATTAGCATATAAAGGATTAAAACGAAAATAATAACTCGTAGACTTTTGTGAAATAGATGGTGTACTTTAGTCCTTTCACAGAGCGTTGTCCACGTGTGGAGATGTTTGGGATTTGATTCTTTTATATCAACCCACCCCAATCTGACATGTATAAGCAATTTTTTATGGTGAAACAGATGGTGTAGGAATATTCTGTCTGGAAAAAGTCCGGCCCGATATCTGAGTTTCACTTTCAGTGTCCTACGTCAATTTCTAGCGTATACAACTAATACAACGACAATTGTACTTCTAAGACAATTCAAAGAAATTTTAGGAATATCCTTGAGCGATTTCTAGTTAATTTAATTAGTAAATTTTTTGATAGTTGTATAAAAAATTATGGTTCAATTTTTACTTACTCCAAAAATTGATTGATGTTTTACTTTAATGATAAATAACTATTATCAAAAGCAGATACCATAAATTAAAACTCTCTAAAAAAAATTGTTTTATGTTTTATTTTTTTGTTTGGTTTAATTTTGTTTTGTTTAGTTGAATTGTCCATCCACTCTAATAAATTGTAAAAAAAAAAAATGATGACAAACTGAAAATTATAAATTGAAATTTTTTGAAATATATAAAATTATTTCGTTTATACATTCAAAATATACCTCCATTCAAATATATATTAATCTTTCTATAATAAAAAATGTAAGGACACAATTAATACCTAAACCCAAAATAAGAAAGGCAATAGGCGCAACGAATCCAATACAATGAATTTATATAGAATAGATTTGAAATCTAGGTCTTAATGAGCTTGTAAGTCAATTATAATGGGTCATGATCACAATAAAGCAATTTTGTATAAAGTAAATTGTTCTCGGACTCAATCCAAGGAGACTAATTCTTCTTTATATGTGTCCCTCCCTAATGACAAGTTACCAATATTGTTTCTCTGTCTCTAGTATTTTTTTCTTCTCTTTCTCTTTTCATCTCTCTTTCTCAGCGACCCTCTTCTACTTTGTACCTCCTTCCCGTTCTCATTTCCTCCTTCCACGTGTAGGTCAAGATTGCTAGTGCTAATACTTGTCCCATCCACACATTCCTGAAGTCTTTAGGTAGTAGTTATAAGGCTATTCCTTTGCTTTGTGCTCCCATGAAACATATCATCATCAATAGAACCTCTTGAAAGATCATTCTGGATAATAGGACGTACCATCTGACATTTACTTCACTTAGCCGAGAAGAAACCCCTCCTCAGTGTGCATGGAAACCTTTTAAAGCCTCCCGTGAGAATGTAGGAATTTCTCACATTTTCTTTGCGGACGACTTAATCTTGTTTGCAAAGGTGGAGGAGAAAGCACGTAAGGCTATATTAGAAGTCCTTGACAGATTTTTGTGAGGAGTTAGGATAGAAAGTGAGTCATGAAAAATCAAAGATTTATTTTACCCCAGATGTCCAAGCTATAGTTTAAAAGGAAATTTGTGTCAGGTTGGGAATTCAAGCTATGACAAATATTGGCATGTACCTTGGCTTTCCTATCAATCATAAAGGGGCAGCAAGAAATCGTTTAAACTTCATTGCCGAGAGGGTGATAAATATACTCGCGGGTTCAAAAGCAAAGTTTTCATCATTTGCAAGGAGATATGTCTTGGTAAAATCGGTTATGTTTGCAATACCAAATTATGTGATGCAAGGGGCTGCGCTCCTAGTCCACCTTTGCGATAAAATGGATAAGATCAGCCAAGATTTCCTTTGGGGATCCACTAGTGAAAAGAAGAAGCTACACCTGGTCGGGTGGAATAAGATTATAAAGCCTAAGGAGGAGGGAGGTCTTGGGATTCTGGCAGCGAGGGCAAAGAATATAGTGATACTTGCCAAGCTAAATTGGAGAATGAATCAAGAAAATGAAGCATTGTAGGCCAAAGAAATACTAGAAAAATATTGCTCCTCGGATAGAAGAAGATCTAGAGACCTAGGCAAACTCCCTGCTTCATCTAATTAGAAAGCTATCAAGGTAGGTTTCCAAACCTTCGCTGAAGGTATATGCTAGGGTGTGGGAGAGGGTAGCAAGATTAAGGTCTGGTCTGATTGCTAGATCAGAGGTGAATCACTGAGAGAGATGATTGAAGGACCGTTGATGCAACAAGAGAATGATATGATGCTCTTTGAAATCCTCCTCGGGCAAGGGCAGGGATGGAAGTGGGATGCTTTATCCTTTGAGATACCCCCTGGTGTTAAGGATAGGGTAAGAACCATTCTGCAGAATCAGGTTGGCAGAAGGGAGGACTTAATTATGTGGAAATATTCTAAGGATGAGAAATTTTCCGCTAAATCAACTTATGCTCCCTTCTAGGGACAATGGATTTGGAAGTTGGATGTTTTGCCAAAAAATTTCAACTTTCCTTGGTTGTGTATGCACAATAGTGTCCCGATGAAAAACACGTTAGCATCAAGGGGTATCATTGCTGAAAGTATACACCCTTTGTGTAAGAGACTTCTTGGAACGATCAGGCATCTATTAAAGGAGTGTATTTATGCTTGAGAATTCTGGCATAAGATCACTATTCCCCCTACAATAGTTAATTCATTTATCACTGCAGATGATGTTAATTCTTGGCTTCGGGAAAACTGTCACAGTAAGGCATCACATCATTCTTCGGTTCCTTGGAAATATGTCTTTCCCTTTGTGATATGGGAGCTATGGAAGCACAAAAATAAAGTGGTATTTGATAACACCACTCTAAACCCCAACCTACATGGGTGGCGCATCAGTCAAGATATGGAGTATTATTATTGTGTGGGGAAAATAAAAAAACCAGAGGAACATGGTAGTCATTCTTGTACGTTAGGGAAAGCCTTCCCCTAATTGGTACAAATTAAATACTAATGGGCCCTCGTGTGGGAATCCGTGGAAGGTTGGAGGAGGTGGAGTTATAAGAGATAGTGCGTGTAACCGGATCAAGGGATTTACAAGATCCATTGGGTTTACAACAAGCATCGTAATAGAATTTTGGGTCCTCAAGGATGGACTTCAACTGGCCACCTAGCTCGATGTACAAAACCTTGAAGTTGAGCTTGACGAAAAAATTATTGTAGACTTAATTACTTCCAGGAAGTGCCCTAACGCATCATACTCCTCGTTGCTGATTGATTGCAGGTTTTTGTTGGACAAGATCCCTCATACCAAGGTGAAGCATGTGTATCGGGAGGCAAATAAATGTGTTGATGCTCTACCTAGGGAAGGATGTAATTTACAAGAAGAATTTGTAATTTTTGATACCTCCCCCTCTGATGATATTTCAGCCTTAGTGTACTCGGATGGGAGTAGGGAAAGCTTTTTTAGGCTTACAACTGCTAACTTAGCCATTTTGACCTCTTAGTTTAATGAAATTTCCCTTCACCCAAAAAAAAAAATGATGAAAAGTAAGGCCTTTTTCTGTCAAAATTAAAATTAGAATTAATAGTTTTTGAGACAAATTCATTATCGAAATATATTTTTCAATAACTAAATTCCAACATTGCCAAGAGAGATAGTGATTATCTAAAATATGATATTTATTCTGATAATGGTTGTTTCGATTTTTTAGAATTAAAAGTTTTAAAATACATTTTATAAATATATGAAAACAATCCGATCAATGTATTAAACTATGTGGAAATGTTGGATTATTTTTTCTAATTTAAATATCACTTATAATATATAAAGTAACAATACATTTTACATTTGTATTTGGTCACAAAATGTGTTGAGTTGGTCCTATTTTTGTGGATCGTGAACTTAAACAAGGTTTAAAAAGAATCTATTTGAAATTGAATTGAGATATTCAATAGAAATGACACTGTTTAGAATTACAAGTTTTTTAAACCTTTTTATTTTATATTTAAAATATTCTACGATATGAAAAAGCTTCATTGAAATGAAGTGATATTTTGCATGAAGACATTTAACATGGCAATAACATGGTTAATATTTCTTGATTTTGGCATGATTATAATGGTATTAGTACAAAGAAACCAATTCAATCAAGTCTAATATATATATCAAATTGATGGTTTTTTGGCAAAGGAGTGTTCATAAGTACCACGATTGAGATGTTGGAAGAAACTAATCTCATTCCTCTAATAAAAAGATTTTTGCCATCTTTGATTAATAAATTGACATTTTTGGCATTAACAACTCATGAAGGTAGCATCTATGACATTAACATACTCAAAGATGCCATTATAGGCACTTAACTCTCTTAGACACCAGAGCTTTTGCTAACAATAGAACTAGATAGTGTATGGGGACTAATCAATTCACCAATCTGCCGAGACATTTCTTTCAAAGAATTTGCTAAAAGACTTCTAAAATGACGGGTAAAAAATAACATTCCCATAATTAGTAATTTTGAATTTATATAGAAGTAGAGAAATGCTTTCTCGGTTACAAGAGGGAAAGGAAGGAATTAAACGAGTTTTATCACCACCATCATACATGCAAAACCATGGCTTTTATCAATTATGAATTTATAAGTTTCTTAACGAAGAAAAGTACATACAAATGTATATAAGAATATATAACAATGTGGGGCAAACCTAAATATTTTTTTATTTTTTAAATTTTAATACCAAATCCAAAAAGAAAGCAAAACGTAGGCAACTGTGCATGTATTAGACAAGAAAGAACTACCTTGTTTCTAATAAAAAAAGAAAGCACCACCTCCCAAAGCTCATTCTGAGTCTGTTTGTGCACAACTTTTCTTTACGGGTTTTGTTTCATGACTCTTACTTTAGAATAATAAGTAAAAACAAATAAAACTTGGGTTCTCAATGTTTGGTGGTGATTTTTGATGTAGTCTAGGTTGGGGGCCAAAATGGCCAAATATCACAATTTTCAAAAATTTGTAGCAAAAAAACACTGTTTCGGAACTAAATAGGGACATATCACTTTTCTAGAACTCGAGTTTCAGAAACACGAGTTCCAAATGGTACTCAAGTTTATGAAACTTGAGTACCTCATTAGTTCTGCCACCATGGCACTGCTGAGCTGGAATTTGTGCGATTAAAAAAAAATAATGTGGTACTTGAGCTTGGTAAACTCGAGTTCCTTACAACACAGTACTCGAGTATACCAAGCTCGAGTACCTATTATAAATAAAATTATGTTTATGTTTATTTCTACGGTTCCCGAGCTCACTAAACTCAAGTACCTTGTAAGGAACTTGAGTTTAATAAACTAGAGCTCCTTATAACTTTTTTTTTGTTGGGATAATCGACAAATAAACATAAACATAAAAAGAAAGTTTTTTATGTTTTTATTCACTTAAATAGAAGCATTGTAAAATATAGAGATTTTAATTTTAAAATATGAATTAATTTCTACATTAATTAAAATTGTTCATTGTTTTCTTATAAAAATTGTTCACTGTTTTTTATATAAACTATTTCTACGATTTTGCATAAAACTATTTTCTGTTCAGCATTATTTAAAAAATTGTTCACTCTTTTTCTGCATAAATTATTTTCTGTTCACTATTTAAAAAATTGTTCACTATTTTCTCATAAAACACCTAGTGATATCGTGTTTTTAAAATTTAAATGTCAAATCTGAACGTTTTTTCATGTTTGAATTTCACAATAATTGAATCTATTTTTCTGCATTGATAAAATCTATTTTTACATTAATAAAATTTACTCTCTGCACATCATGTTTACTGTATATTCGAATCTACTTACTGCATTCATAAAATCTGTTTTCTGCATTAATTAAAACTGTTCATTGTTTTCTCATAAAATTGTTCACAGTTTTCTGCATGAACTATTTCTAACATTCTGCATAAAATTATTTTATGTTCAGTATTATTTAAAAAATTGTTTGCTCACTTTTCTGCGTAAATTATCCTCTGTTCACAGCATAAATTGTTCTCTGTCACATTGATAGAATCATGGTAGAATTTGTAAAGTTTTTGAATTCCAGTCACCCTGATCATCACGGCTACTCTTATACCACTACTCAGCAAGAGCATAAAGGTGAACAGAAAAAAGTTTGTTTTATTATATATGCTTTAAATTTTAAAGATGATTTTCTTATAAAACATTTTAAAAGGACTTTACAAAAAGACATTGACAGAAAGGCTTTGGAATTACATCTTCTTAACACCAGTGCATTTATTGAAGCATCTGGTTGTCCACTCCCTGGCAAGGAGGTTGGAGATTCAAGCTCCACAAAGATAGAATCATAGTCTCCTAAAAGCTATGTTATGGGAACAAGCTTTTCAAAGCTCCACCCTAAGATTCAGCAAAAAAGAGACTTGCCATTAGAACCTTACCCCCTGAAATCCAACAGAATATACTAACCCATAAAGCCATAACAAGTTTTTATGATAGATGGATGTACCTTTTCAAAATATTAGTCTCTACAACATTTATCAAAACAGAAGACATGACAGACGACATATGGCTATTTCATAAACCTATATGGTATGAAAGTTTTAGAGAAGCAGACATAGTTTATGAAGGAACAAGAGACAAATAAAATCCCTATCTGGGATTACTTATCAATACAGAGACAGAAGATCCAGTAATTCGTGATACTTTATGGTTATCTAAAATGCTAGAAGCAGGGTTTATCAGCAAATTAATCATAACTTCTGGAATTTAGATTAGTTTATTTCCCAAAGTCATCAAAGAAGTAGCCACACAGATTGGAGGACTTAATTATATGAAGATCACTATCTGGAGTACTCTTTTAGCTTGGGACAGTAGTTATTATATGGAAGCTTGGCTAGCACACATTTTGGTTCTTATTCATGATTGGGGTTGTATCCTTGAATACAACTAGTCTACTGGAGATACTTATTTACCACTTAATGATCCGGATGCTCTGGCTCAAGAATGGTCTAATTTCACGAGTAATAAGATTTATGAGATACAGAAAGAATTAGACATAGGCTTCTACTTATATAGTTACACAAACAGGATAGTGTATATGGTCCAATACCTTCAGCAAGGAGGCTATTTGGGAAAAGAAATATTGTTAAGGTTCCTATAATGATATAGATTGAAAGACAAACAGATAGATCACTATTTACTAGCGATAGATCACTATTTAATGGCGACAGATCACTATTCACTGGCAACAAATCAGTATTCACCAGCACGCGTGAATAACTTCCAAACAAATCAAGACAGTCCAAACAGATGTTCAAAAGTTACTACTGTTTACTAGCATGCGTAAAAAGAGATCTGATAGATTCCTGAGATTTGAAAGATTCTCAGACAGACGCAGACAAACTATTAAACATCAGTACTAATTTCCATACCACCGACAGATTAACTTGAGTTAAATTTACCTACTCAGGTTACTTTACCATAGTTCATTTCACCTATAAAAGAGACGGACTATGAAGACAGAAGACAAGTTTCTAAGTTTCTAAGATTCTAAGCTTTTAAGTTCCAAGTTTTAGAAAGACTTTTGTACTCTTTTCCCCTCTTGTAATCTTGTAACCTTTCTCTTCAGACAGTTTTATTTTCAAGCTTGTATCAAAGATAGCAGTTTGTTTTCAAGTTTATCAAAGACTGAAGTTTTTATTCAAGTAAGATTTTACTAGTTTCTGTTTTCATATTCCCTACTCCATTTTAACCTTATTTTGAATCTATCTATTTTGCTATTTACTTTCTTTATTATCTATTTTATCATTGTTTATGCTTCAATATTACTGTTGTGCTCTCTTCTAGGTAGTCATTGGTATTAGAGCATCTGGATCATGAAACACCTAATGAACAGTGAATAATTTATGCAGAAAAAATAGTGTACAATTTTCAAATAATGCTGAACAGAAAATAATTTTATGCAAAATGCTAAAAATAATTTATGCAGAAAACAATGAACAATTTTTATGAGAAAACAGTGAACAGTCTTAATTAATGCAGAAAACAGATTTTATAAATGCAGTAAGTAGATTTGAATATATAGTAAACATGATGTAACACTAACTGTGGCATGAGTAGTTTTTTGAAGACATGTCACCAGCCCGCTGTTGTAGCACCAATTGTAGTCATATGAACCATATGCGCCAATAGATGCCACTGTTTCACACGTGCAACTCAATAGCTCGGCATGATTTCACACAATGTCCAGTTACATCATCCACATTCACGTGAATACTTAAATATATGAATAAACGTACCCTAGTGCCAGAGACATAGCATTGTGTCAATTAAATATGATGCTCTGTTCAAGAACATTGCAACTACCGTCCACATCTTCAAATTTCACTGTGACATTGAAAACATTTAAAATCATGTTCATGTAGTATTTTTCTAGCCTGTATTGACATGACAAACCCTAATAACTGAAATTATAATGCTTGGAACATGAAATGAGGTTATAAATGTACCACAATAATGATCTTATTTCTACCTCACTAACTTCGTAGATTGACTAAGCTATGAGTCGCAACGCCTCAACATCAAATCGAACAATGTGAAAGAAGTTTGGATCTACTTCAACAAATGGATTATCACAAGTTTCAGCAGATCAACAACTACAGACATACACAGACCACTATGGAGGGAAATAGGTTGGAAAGAAGAGGGATTTCCTTAATATGCCAATATATATGTACGAGAGTCTTGGAAGCGTCGGTCATATCATGGTTGGCAAACCTACAAAACTAAGTACAGATACCACCGCAATAGAGCTTACTGTAGCAAAACCACTATGGTCAACCCTATATGAGAAAATGTGTGACTTGGAGGTGTATTGTCGATGTCATGAGTTACGAGTTCCTAAGGCATGCTCAGCTAAGTTACCTAGAAATGAACCTGCCAACATACTTGCTCGTCTTGAACAAGAGAACAATCAAATGCAAAGGCGATTAGACCATTTTCATGCAATCCAAAAAGCTAAGAAGCATCAAAAGGGGAAGACGCAAAAGCGAGCCATCAAGTTTATTAATGAAGTTACTACATTAGATGATGAAAGAGATATTTTAGACTTCTCAGATTCAAGTAATGATAATTTCCAAAAATTTCTACCTACGAACATTAAACGTTGTTGTTAATGTCCACCATTGCTACACTTGTGTTCGTAGTGCTGCATGTGCTACTCAACAATTTGGTATGTTATTTGATTTTCCATTGAGTTTACATGATTTTTTTCATTCAAAGATTTTGAATTTTTCAACAAATTCAGATGATTAATATATTAGTACATAGTTTTCCATTTAATTTTCACAATTTTGTACATTTAACGAATCCAAACTTTTCAACAAATTCAGACTATCTGTACATCTAATTTACGCAATTTTATTTTGTACTTTCAAGATTTTATACATTCAACAAATAAATTTTGCTTTTTACAAATTCGAACGATCTGTTTATCTAATGTACACAATTTTCTCTTGAATTTTCACGATTTTGTACTTTCAACGAAATTTGATAGGCCAAAAACGTATTGACCCCTAGTATTTAATTAATTGATTAATTAGTCAAGTTTATTAATTAATCAAATTAACATGCAAAGCGCGCGGTAGCATAAATAAATCACCAATTAAACTAAGTGCAACAAAAATTAAATTGACACGGTGATTTGTTTTTGAATGGGGAAAACTAATACGGCAAAAACCCCACCGGGTGATTTTAAGGTCACCACTCCTGAGAAAACAGTGAATAATTTTTATGAGAAAACAATGAACAGTTTTAATTAATGTAGAAAACAGATTTTATGAATGTAGTAAGCAAATTCGAATATACAGTAAACATGATGTGCAGAGAACAAATTTTATTAATGTAAAAATAGATTTTATCAATGCAGAAAAATAGATTAGATTATTGTGAAATTCAAACATGAAAAAGCATTTAGCATTGACGTTTACATTTTGAAAACACGATTTCATTAGGTGTTTTATGAGAAAACAGTGAACATTTTTTAAATAGTGAATAGAAAAAATTTATGCAGAAAAGAGAGTGAACAATTTTTTAAATAATGCTAAACATAAAATAATTTTATATAGAATGCTAGAAATAGTTTATGCAGAAAATAGTGAACAATTTTTATGAGAAAACAATGAACAATTTTAATAAATGTAGAAATTAATTCATATTTTGAAATTAAAATCTCTATATTTTACAATGCTTCTATTTAAATAAATAAAAACATAAAAAACTACTTATTTTTATGTTTATGTTTATTTGTCGATTATCCCAAAAGAAAAAAAAAGTTATAAGGAACTCGAGTTTACTAAACTCGAGTTCCTTACAAGGTACTCAAGCTTGGTGAGCTCGAGTACCGTAGAAATAAACATAAACATTATTTTATTTTATAACAGGTACTTGAGCTTGGTATACTCGAGTACTATGTTGCATGAAACTCGAGTTTACCAAGCTTGAGTACCACATTTTTTTTAATCGCACAAATTCCAGCTTAGCAATGCACAGTGGCGGAACTGATGAGGTACTCGAGTTTCATAAACTCGAGTACCATTTGGAACTCGAGTTTTAGAAAAGTGGTATTTTCATATTTAGTTTTGAAACAGTGTTTTTTTGCTACAAATTTCTGAAAATGGTGGTATTTGGCCATTTTGGCCCTAGGTTCGGGCTACAACAGTAAGAGGGACATAGAAAATGACATGAACATTGACATGATATGACACTAGATAGAGAATTATGACAATCTTGAAGAAGATTTTTTCTTTCTTTTCTTTTCATGTTTGTTTAAGTTTTTAAAATACACAATAATCAAAATATCTAAAAATATCTAATTTAAAAACTAAAATTTTACTTTTTAAAAAATTATGCCTTTTCCCTTCCAACATATTATGGACACATATTAGAAAGTATTCTTGTTTTTTTAATATGTCCTTATCAAATAAATTTTAAAGTTTTAGAGTGTTCATACTTCTTAATCTTTAACGGTACGATAAAGAATTAAAGATTGGTATAATACGAGAGTTAACAAAATTGACCATATAGTATTAGGTTTCATGACGTAGATGTTAGAAGCAAACAAATCAAACTTGTTGACAAACATTTTTCAAATAAAAGTTGATGTTCATTCATCATCCAAATCTATATATATATATAAGCAGAGACCTCATGTAGGAGAGCATGAGGTTTTGCCAAGTGGCAGATTCGTTGAGTCTCTCTCATTTAAGTTTTCATCTCATTAAAGTTTACATTTATGTAAAACTTTTCATTCATTGAATGTATCAATGAAGTGAATACACATTAATTATCTATAAGTATGCACTAATTATATATATAAGAAATTTATATGGTTTTTCTTTAAAAAAATGACATAAGAAAGAAAAAACATCACATAAGAGGAGGAAGTATACCTTGTTATGGGTGTATGCTTGCTCCCTCTTATAAGCTAGTGAAATCCACTAGCATGGGAAAACATGAGGTTCTGCCAAGTAGCATATTTGTTGAGCCTTTCTCATTTAAGTTTCTATCTCATGAAAATTTACATTTATGTAAAACTTTTAGCTCATTGAATGTGTCAATGAAGTGAATAAACATTAATTATCTATAAGTATGCACTAATTATATATATATATATATATATATAAGAATTTTATATGGTTTTTCTTTAAAAAAATTATATAAGAAAGAAAAAAACATCACGTAAGAGGAGGAAATATGCTTCCTCCCTCTCACAAGCTGGTGGGACCCACTTATATATATATATATATATATATATATATATATATATATAAAAGCAGAGACCTCATATGGGAGATCATAAGGTTCTGCCAAGTGGCATGTTCGTTAAGGCTCTAAACTTTCATCTCATCAAAGTTTACATTTATGTAAAACTTGTAGTTCATTGAATGTGTCAATGAAGTGAATGCACATTAATTATCTATAAGTATGCACTATATATATATATATATATATATATATATATATATATATATATATATATATATATATAAGAATTTTATATGGTTTTTCTTTTTAAAAAATTATATAAGAAGGAAAAAAAACCACATAAGAGGAGGAGGTATGCTTCCTCCCTTTCACAAGCTAGTGGGACCCAGTAATATATATATAAAAGCAGAGACCTCATATGGGAGAGCATGAGGTTTTGCAAAATGACACATTTGTTGAGTTTCTCTCATTTAAGCTTCCATCTCATCAAAGTTTACATTTATATAAAACTTTTAGTTCATTGAATGTGTTAATGAAGTGAATACATATTAATTATCTATAAGTATGCACTAATTATATATATATATATATATATATATATAAGAATTTTATATGGTTTTTCTTTTAAAAATATTATATAAGAAAGAAAAAACATCTCATAAGAGGAGGAAGTATACCTTGCTATGGGTGTATGTTGGTGGGGCCCATTAGTAAAAGTAGAGACCTCATGTGGGAGAGCATGAGGTTTTGCCAAGTGGCACATTCGTTGATCCTCTTTCATTCAAGTTTCCATCTCATCAAAGTTTACATTTATGTAAAACTTTTCGTTCATTAAATCTGTCAATGAAGTGAATACACATGAATTATCTATAAGTATGCACTCATTATATATATATATATATATATATATATATATATATATATGGTTTTTCTTAAAAAAAAAATTTATATAAGAAAGAAAAAGCATCACGTAAGAGGAGGAAGTATATTCTGTTATAGGTGTATGCTTCCTCCCCCTCACAAGCTGGTGGAACCCACCAGCATGGAAAAGCATGAGGTTCTGCTAAGTGGCACATTCGTTGAGCCTTTTTCATTTAGCTTTCATCTCATGAAAGTTTACATTTATGTAAAACTTTTAGTTCATTGAATGTGTCAATGCAATGAATATACATTAATTATCTATAGGTATGCACTAATTATATATATATATATATATAATATATATATATATATATATATATATATATATATATATATATATATAAGAATTTTATATGGTTTTTCTTTAAAAAAAATTATATAAGAAAGAAAAAAACATCACGTAAGAGGAGAAAGTGTGCTTCCTCCCTCTCACAAGCTGGTGGGACCCACTAATGTGTATATATAAGTAGAGATCTCGTGAGAGAGTATGAGGTTCTGCCAAATGACACATTCGTTGAACCTCTCTCATTTAAGCTTCCATCTCATCAAAGTTTACATTTTTGTAGACTTTTTAGTTCATTAAATGTGTCAATGAAGTGAATACACATTAATTATCTATAAGTATGCACTAATTATATATATATATATATATATATATATATATAAAAGAATTTTATATGGTTTTTCTTTAAAAAAAAATTATATAAGAAAGAGAAAAAAAACATCATGTAAGAGGAGGAAATATGTTTCCTCCCTCTCACAAGTTAGTGGGACCCACTAATACACACACACACACACACACACACACATAAAAGCAGAAACCTCATATGAGAGAGCATGAGATTCTACCAAGTGGAACGTTCGTTAATCCTCTAAGCTTTCATCTCATCAAAGTTTACATTTATGTAAAATTTTTAGTTAATTGAATGTGTCAATGAAGTGAATACACATTAATTATCTATAGGTATGCACTAATTATATATATATATATATATATATATATATATATAAGAGTTTTATATGGTTTTTCTTTAAGAAAAATTATATAAGAAAGAGAAAAAAAACATCATGTAAGAGGAAGAAGTATGCTTCCTCCCTCTCACAAGCTAGTGGGACCCACTAATGTATATAAGCAGAGACCTCATGTGAGAGAGTATAAGGTTCTGCTGAATGGCACATTCGTTGAACCTCTTTTATTTAAGTTTTCATCTCATCAAAGTTTACATTTATGTAAAACTTTTAGTTCATTGAATGTGTCAATGAAGTGAATACACATTAATTATCTACAAGTATGCACTAATTATATATATATATATATATATAAGAATTTTATATGGTTTTTCTTTAAAAAAATTATGTAAGAAAGAAAAAACATTACGTAAGAGGAGGAAGTATACCCTGTTATGGGTGTATGCTTCCTCTCTCTCACAAGCTGTGGGTCCCACCTATTGTGAGAGGAGAGAAACATGCACCCATTACAGGGTGTATTTTCTCACGTGAGAGACCGTGCGATTATGTCATGTGATGCTTTGTAAGAGTAATTTTTTATATAACTTTACAACAACTCGACTTCTTTACATATTTTGGATTATAATAAAATTCTATTAATAAGATTTCACTGTTTTCACTGAGTGTTTAATTGACCACTATTATACTTCAATAATATAAACGTGACATTATAAATTTTAAATGATATTTCCATAAGCCAACTAAGCATTTACATGAAATTACAAAATTTTTAAGCTAACTCCATGCCAATGTAGAAACAAAAATTATGATTAAAAACTTCAGCAAAAAAAAAAATGATTAGACAAACATTCAACTTATTACACCACATTTTTTTAAGAAGATATTATACCACATAATAACTAATTTCTAATTTGTGTAACTTTTTCTCTATAGTTTAAATTCTCCATCTCCTTAATTTTGTATTATATTATTAATATAGCAAAAATCTCTTCATATTATCCCAACATTACTTTATGTTATTACTTTAAAATATTTTGGATATTCTATATAAGTTTTTCACATAACAGGTTAAAGCATTGTTTGCGCGTCGCTCGGGACCATGACTAGTTTTATTATGATTTCCTAGGTTCAGAATACTGCAACGTATGCAGTTATACATCTCATGCGAAGAGTTTTTTTTTTTTTATAGATTCTCATGCAAAGAGATTAAAGGTAGATCCCACGTACAAAAAGAATAATTTCAAGTTTTTAAAAGTGGGTCTTGCATCTACAAGCTAATAGTATTCAAAGTGGCACCCATCATAGCCTGTGGACACACCCAAAAAAACAAGTAGGATTAGTAAATTGCAATAGCAGATACGTGCATACACAATGTATGAAAACAGAATGTACATGCTTTGCCCTATTTAACCAAAAAAAAAGGAACAAAATTCCCATTCAATATTGTTTTCAACGGGACTTTGTGCTTTATCAAAGATTCTGAATTAAAACATAATCCTGACTAAATTACAAACTACACTATTTAAATTTGAAATATTTTAAATTTAGTTCTTTTACACTATTAATTTAGGTCCCTTCAACTTTCATTCATTTCTAATGTAGTCATTTTGTCCACATCCACTTAATCTGCACCGTTATGTGGACAATGTTGTTTAGAAAGTGGGAAATACTAAAACTAATTACAAGATTGAAACAAAATTAGACAAAGTGACTAAATTGAAAACATATTAAAGTTAAAGGACAAGAATGAAAAAAACATTTTAAGAATACACCACAGGTGGCTCAAACAATGGTGGGCTTGGAACAGATATAGTGGGGGCTGGTATATCTGTAGGTGGGCTTGGAACATAGCTTCATATATGGGCTGGGCTCAATATAATGTGGGCTTAATATGGGCCCTAGTGGGCTTGGAACATAGGTAGTTGGACATGGTACACTACTAGGTGGGCTTGGAAAAATTTCTGGGGGATTTGTAGTTGGCGGGCCGGGATCATGCCAGTTGGGCTTGGAGGTGGGCTTAGGACTTGAAGACTTGGTGGGAGACAGTAAAATGGTGATGGTACTGTGGATAAGTACAATATAGAGGTGTATTTTCAGGCAAGGGCATCGGACCTAGTGACTCAAATGGCGGTAAAGAAAGTAGTGAACTCAAACTCAGGGCTGGGCATAGGAAACACAAGCAAATTGCTTCAAGATTAACACCAAGACTCGTTTTAGGACAAGTCATTTGGTTGAACTTTATTACACAGAAAATTTCTTGGAAGATTTTGAGGGTAAATGATCCAAATAGGCACAAATTCATACTTTTTGACACCCCAAAATCACATTGCCAGACATATCAACCACAATTTAAAAAAAAAAAAAATTGTAAAACAAGATATAGAAAAAGAAAAATTACCCAAAAGAATTTGGAAAGGAAAAAAAAAAATCTGAAATAGAAGTTGACAATATAAATTAGCAAACATAGTAGCTACACAATGCAAAAATTCCAGAACCCAAACAGAGAATGACTCAAAAACACAATCAAAGATTCAAAATAATATTCTACATCGATCCTAAATGCCCATATAAACTTCAAATAAGCCGAAACCCATATATCTAAATCATCAGTTCTATAAAACACAAAAACTAAAAAGAAAAAGAGCATAGGGATATCATTAAACACACGGAAATTACATTAAAAAACAAAAAAACATTTATAACAACCAAAAACCGAAACAGAACGACAGGTAACGAAAGTCTTACATACCTCAAATGAAGACCCAAAATGCTGAATTTTCCATCTTCAAACTTCAATTTTTTTCCAGCCCCAATTTCCTTTTCCAACGAACCACTTTCAAAGCAATTATTAGTGCTATCCTATCTTTGATCTCATCACAAAAGCGAAAATAACAATGCCTCCATGATTTCTTCACCAGCAAGGTGCCACAAACACTCCAGAAGCCTACAACAAACCCAAATCCAACGCAAACATAGAACCATAGCCTTTCAAAATCATCCCCACCATACTTGTCTTCAGAACTGCCACCAATAAAATTTGGCTCATCAGGTGTTTCATCTCCAAGGCACTTGGTTAGAATAGGAGAGCCACACAATGAAGGGTTGCCCTCAAAGATGGATGCATCATTTAGTGTTTGGAGCTGATTGCCAGACGGGATTCTTCCAGCCAAGTTGTTAAAAGACAAGTTCAAATGTGCCAAGGAGGTCAAAGAAGACATGCTTTCAGGAATAGGCCCAGAAATATTGTTGTTTGAGAGATCTAGAGTTTCTAGCCACCGCAAGTTCCCAATATTATCGGGAATCTTTCCAGTTAGATGATTCATTGACAAATTTAGCGTACCTAATCCCTTGAGAAATGTTATTTCATCAGGAATTATTCCTGTCAAATTGTTCCCTGAAAGATCAATGTTGTTAACAAATTGGAGAGTAATACCATATTGCAATTCTCTTCCTTTTGTCACTATGATTGCTTCCTCAATATATGTCAAGACAAAAGAGTTGTATTGATAAGTGGTGTTGCCGTCAACCAAAGTAATCAATTTATATAAACAGTTTGGAATGCCCCCAAAAAGATTGTTTTGTGCAATATCTAGGATGTGGAGAAGAGAAAAATTGCACCATTTTCGAGGGATGCTTCCACTGAATTGATTTGACCGTAAACGTAACATTAAGATGGTAGATCTTATCCATGATGGAAGATTCCCTGATAAACGATTCCCACCAAGATCAATGCTCAAAAGAGAACATTTTTGTAAAGTAGAAGGAATTTCTCCTTCAAGATGGTTGTTGCTCAACACTAATATAGAAAGGGAACTCAAGAAACCCATTGAGCTCGGGATTTTTCCATGTAGGTGGTTATATGAAATATCCACAACCTGCAAATTTTGTAACTTACTCCAATAACTGGGGAGGTTCCCTGAAAGTTGATTGCTCATGAGGTAAAGTATTACAAGATTTTTCATTTTTTGTATGGATAATGGAATTTTACCATTGAGATGGTTCTCCGACAGGTCTAAAATTTGCAAGCTTGGCATTAGATCACCAATATTTGACGGGATAGGGCCTGAAAAAAAATTGCTTTTTAAATATAGTTGGGTCGCATTAGTAAACCAAAGTGGGATAGGACCCCTGAAGCAATTATAACTTAGATCAATAATATTTACATTTGGATATACTAATTGGTGTAGCAACATCCCTGTGATTTGATTGTTGGATAGATCCAAGTCAGTGAGTCGAGAAGATATCCTAGAGAACCATTCCTCAGGTATAGTGTCTGCGATTCTAACATTTTTAAGGTTGACATACATGAGCTCATCTTGAACTTGAAGCCATACAGGAAATTTGGGGCCAACAAGACAGCTTTCTAGTTCCAGAGATTTGAGCCTAAAAGGAGGAACCCAGTTATAAGTCACATTGAATACTAGAGAGTGGTTGGTATAAGTTGTTATTATAAAATCTTCTAGTCTTGATAGATTTGTCAATTGGGTTTCTGTGATGACACCTTTCCAAGAATTTACACTGAGATCCAAGATGACCAGGTTTGAGAGTTGGCCAAAACTTTCAGGAATGGTTCCATTCATCTCATTAAAAGAGAGGTCCAACTGCTGCAAGGATGACAAGTTGCCAATAGAAGGTGGAATTGAACCCCCAAAATGGTTGTTATAGAGACTGAGATATTTTAAGCTCTCAAGTCTCCCCAATGAATCAGGAATGTTTCCTAACAGCTCATTAAGACTCAAATCTAGGGACTCAAGGCTACTGTTCAGGCAAGTCGAGAAATTATCTAAAAATCCATCAATATTGCCGCCAATATTGGTCGATTTAAGAGATAAAGTCTTCAATTTACAAAGATTTCCTAAAAAGCTTGGCAAATTACTCGTGATGTATGGATTTTCACTCAAATCAAGGTGCTCAAGATTTCTTAGGTTCACAAAATTGTATGGAATGGTACCTTGTAAAGAATTAGAGCTGAGATCAAGAATTGTGAGGCTCGTAAGATTAAACAGCCACTGAGGTATGGAAGAGTCAAGTTGGCTGTTTGATAAATCAAGGACAAAAAGAGATGTGAAATTGACAAATGGAAGAGAAGGTGGTAGGCGGTGATCAAGCTCACACTCAGATAAATGTAACTCATGAAGGGAAGGAAGCATATTAACTGCATGCAGCCAATTTGCTCCGGTGAAATTTCGTCCCCCTATATCTAGGTACTTCAGAGAAGAGAGACTTGGCAGCCAATCCAAATTTTCGGCTTCCATGTTGAAGCTGTTGCTACGAAGGTCAAGGACTTCCATTTTGAAGCTGTTGCTATGAAGGTCAAGATGCATCAGGCTCGACAAATTTCCAAGATGAGGAAGAATTTCCTTAGGAAAGTGTGCATAAGAGAGAGACAGATACACCAGGTTCTCTAGCATACCAAAAACTCCCGGAATATGAATGTGAGTAATATTATTCCAGCTTAGATCCAAGTAATTTAAATATTTCAAGTGAATCAAAGAAGAACTTATCTCTCCAAATGAGCACGAATTGTCTTTCTTTTCACAGCTTTGATCGAGCTTGGTAACATGACCTGTTTGGTTGTTGCACTCCACGCCTCTCCATTGGCAGCAATCTTCACCAACCCAAGAAGAAAGCCTGCCCGAATCATCGGTTACACCTTTCTTGAAGCTGAGAAGTGCTTGTCTTTCAGTGTAGATGCATTTGATATTAGCCCGACTCTGATCTTCACTGCATGAACTGGGTTTGAATATCCCCAAAGGTGAGGATCCAAACAAGGACAAAAGAAGAAATACAACAACAAAATTAAGATTAGACATGGAGTTCTAATAGTTAGTGTTGTAAGTGAATAGTGATTTATAGGAAGCAAAAAAAAGCCATGCCACATGATTGATATTTATCAATTATCAGTGTCGAAAGTGAAGTCAACGTAGATTGGTCTAGTCTATAAGTTATAATGACCTTTGTTGTTTTTACTAAAGGCAACATAAAGTTTTTTCCATATGGATTGGAGGAGAAATTAGCGGAGTGAAAGTTTTTCCACATGGCTTGTAGTAACCGACCTTGGAAGAAACCTTAGTTGCGGGTTGTGCGTAACTACACTATTGCACATAAAGTACACCAGCACGATTTTGCACGATTTGAAGTTACAATTTTTTCATGTATAATAGTGCGTACACTAGTTATTTCCTTGATACTTAGAACTTGTGACTCAATACTTAGAAATTGGGCTAAAATGGGAAATTAGCAATAATTTCCAAACAATATAATTAGTAAGTATTGTTACAAAACTATATTTTTTACTAACATCTCGAGTGTTTGAGCCAAAATGCAATGAGACTCATGAATAATAGTAAAAATAAGCTGAACAATAAAAAAAGCTGACTTTTAAGTCAACACCAAATGCACACTTAGCATTAAAGTGTAATAACTAGTGCACACACAATATTTTACACTATATACATGCACGATTTTGTACTGAACTTGTAACTTGATATCACAATTTCTAGGCCAAAATGGGAAATTAGCAATAATTTCCAAACAATATAATTAGTAAGCACTGTTACAAAATTATATTTTTTACTAACAAAATATAATTAGGACCAAAATCGAGCCTTTGAAGGTCGATTTTTATGGTTTGATTCGTCTGATGTGGCATTTTTTTCATGTAGTGTCTACCTGAAAATCGAGTCTCTAAAACTCGATTTATAAGTCAAAATAAATTTAAGTCTAATAGGTCTCTCTTCAAAAAAAAAAAAAAAAAAAAAATTAACACCTTCTCTTCCTCTCTCCCCACTCTCTGTTTTCTCCTTTCTCTGTCTCGGTCCATCTCTCTCAGATCGGCATGGAGGGTGTGGGTTTGTGGAGATCAGCGCCTGTGGTGGACATCGGCGTTTGTGTTCGAGGTTGAGGTGTGGGTCACGGTGGTTGTTGGGCTGTGGAGTCGATGAATTGGTGGTTGGGTTATGCAAATCGGTGGTTAGGTTATGCAAATCGATGACTGGGTTGTGGGAAACGGTGAGTGGGTTGTATGGGTTTGGGTTTTGGTGGGTCAGTAGGTGGTGGAGTCCGGTCTGTTTGAGTTTGTGGGTATGGATTTTAGGTGGTTGTGGTGGTGGTTGCTGTGCTGTGGGTGATGGAGAGTGGGATTCAATGACTTAGAATGAAGTTCGTGTCGCCCTTAGAGAGGTGGAGGCGGTTTTGGATGGAGGAAGTTAGGGTTTGGATTCGGCGAACAAAGTCCGAGAAGGAAATGCGGCAGCGAGTAGTGGCGTCGATGAGAGCTGGGGCAGTTGGAGGCGGAGAGGAGTTGAGGTCAAGGAAGAGGTAGTCGGTGATGGAGAGTGGTGTGGTGAGTGAAGGAAGAGGAGTGATTGGTCTAAGATTGTGGTAGATTTTGGTTTGTGAGCAGAAGCCCTTGTTTGGGCCGATTGTGGAGTTGTGGTGGTTCGGGTGGTTCGCCATTTTTGGGATGGCTTGGATGCATAGAATGGGCAAATCTCTCGCATTCAAAATTTTTTATTTTTGGGGGTATTTTTGGGTATGCTTGTACATGAGAGACTTAAACTAAAATTTTTTTGGCTTATAAATTAAGTCTTAGAGACTCGATTTCCAGGTGGATACCACATGGAAAAAATACCACATCAGACAAGATCAAACCATATAAATCGACCATCAAGGACTCGATTTTTAGGCCCAAAATCGAGTCTTTTAGACTTGAAATGTTAGTAAAAAATATAGTTTTGTAACAGTGCCTACTAATTATATTGTTTGAAAATTATTGCTAATTTCCCATTTTGGCCTAGAAATTGTGACATCAAGTTACAAGTTCAGTACAAAATCGTGCATGTATATGGTGTAAAATAGTGTGTGTGCATTAGTTATTACCCTTTGATGCTAAGTGTGCATTTGGCGTTGGCTTAAAAAGTCAGCTTTTTTTATTATTCAGCTTATTTTTGCTATTATTCAGCTTATTTTTACTATTATTCATGAGTCTCATTGCATTTTTGTTGTACTATTCATAGGTTCCATTATACTATTTTAGTTACTTTTTAGTTTTAGCTACAGTACTTTCAACAGGAAAATTTGAGTTTAAGCTAAATAAGCTGTTTCTAAACCAACAATACAAAAAATTTGATAACTTTTTTTACATTTGTTGAGTTGATAAGTTTTCACTAGTTTTTATATGGGTCTAACACTAATATTACTTTTTATCTACTACTAACAATCTGCTTTACAATATGTGTTGAATTTTTTTGTCTCTAGCATTTTCCACATGGATGTCTTATGTTTGCTAAACGTAAACAATGGACTTTGACTCATTACTTAGAATTTTGTTTGTTTGTTTTTTTATACTAAACGTAAACAATGGGCTTTGACTCATTACTTGGAATTTTGATTTTGATTTTTTATTTTTTACCGAGATAGTCAGTTCATGATTAAGATGTGAGTATCAAACAATTCAAACCTGTTAACCGATTAACTCTAATATTTTTATGAATAACAAGTTAGAAAAATTAAATGTAAAGATATGAGAAATGATGTGGTAGATGAGGTGTTAGTACTATAGTCAAATGAGAAGTTAGTGTGGGGACTGAGCTTGGAGTTAGGGGTTGAAGTATAAAAAAAAAAAAAAATCATTATGAAATTCTAAATAAGCATCTATTTAGCATTCACTAATTGTCAACAAAGACACAAACACAAAATTATTGTTTCATAATACATTACAATGTAATTATTTATGAAAATATAATTCGGTGTGCATCTATGATGCTTGCGTTTATTGTTGAGTAAGGGCAAAATTATTTTGTTTAAAATTTTTAATAGGGTTAAGGTTTTTTTTTTTATTTATTTATTTTTATAATAGGTAAAATTGGTTGATTGGACTAATTTATTTTTTTAGTTTTACTATTGATAATTTATGTTTTTGGGAGTTCTTGCCCATGTTGGGCAAAGTGGTACCTCCTCCCCTTGCCACGAAGGCTTGGGGTTTTTCCATTGACTCACTAGTTTGAGCCTTGGGGGTGGGGTTTAGGTATTAGAGTTTTTAAACTAACTCAAAATATATGTAGAATTTCACATTGTTAAAAGAGAGACTCCTATTCCCCAAAAGAAAAAGAAAAAGAAAAAGAAAAAGAAAAAGAAAAAGAAAAAGAAAAAGAAAAAGAGAGACTCCTTATTTAGTTATAAGTGTGGTGTTTAATATGCCTCAAATGAATTGGGTCACATACGTACATAGGGGGAGAGTGAAGAGATGAAATGGATGAGGCAAGTTAGAAAAGGTTTGTTGCCCCAATCTTGGGCTTTGCCAACCTAAAGGGCTTAAATCTTCTTAAAAAGAGTGAAAACCTCACCTCAATCTAATGGTGTTGAGATTTTTCTAGAAAAAAATTGTCATATTTTAATTTTATTTCTCCCTTATATTTTTATTGTACTGCACCAACACACACATATATATTTTGCTCATTCATCATCCAAATTTTATTAATTTCATATGATCAGAATACTGCAATGCATGCAGTTTATACATCTCATGCAAAGAGATTAAAGGTAGATCCCATGTACAAAAAGAAAATTTTCAAGACAAGAACCTAAAACCAAAAATCTTAAACCCTAAACTAACAAGGGACCCACCTATTAAAATCTATAAATATTACTTACAAAATTCATGTTGAATTCACTGTAAGTCTATAACATATATTGATTATTTAAAATATATATGGGAGAGAGCCTGAGAAAAAAGGGGGCCAAATCTGTCTTCTAGTTTTCAAAAGTGGGTCTTGCATCTTCAAGCTAATAGTACTCAAAGTGGCACCCATCATAGCCTGTGAACACACATCCAAAAAGAAAAAGAAAAAGTAGGATTAGTAAAATACAGTAGCATATGGAAACAAAATGTACATGTTTTGCCCTTTTGCCCCAAAAAAAAAAAAAAAAACAGTGAACAAAAATCCCCTGCAAGAATTTTTTCAACTGGACTTTGTACTTTATCAAAGATTATGAGTTAAACAAATTTCAAATTTAAAACATTTTAAATTCAGTCCTACACTTTTTCTTTTAAGAAAAAGTTTAGGTCTTTTTAACTTCCATTTGTTTCTAATATAGTCATTTCATCTACCTTTGTTCAATCCATAGTGTAAAGTCTACGATATTGTTTTAGAAAGTGAAAAATACTAAAACTAATAACAATATTAAACAAACTTAGACTAAATGAATAAATTGAAAACATATTTAGAGTTCAAAGGATTAATTTTTTTTTTTTTTTTTATAGAAAAACTTCAAAGATTAAATTAAGAACTGGTGAAAATTAGAGGGGTGACTCACTTGGATCAACAGTGACTAGAATGGCTGAGCCTCCAAACTCGCACGTGCCGCCAGCCGCTTTGGTCTTTTGCCAAAAGCTATTGAAAGCATATGAAGCATGTGCAAACAAAGTGTTGGGCTGAAAGCAAGACCCATCAGGCTGAATTGAATTGCAATCAGCTCCAGACCAACAAGCATAGTCCATGGCTTCTTGAATAATTGGGTCAGGCACTGATGGCTTAGCCACACACCAAAGGGCTCTGTTTGGAGGAGTGTTTGGTGGTGGTGGCACTGTTGGTGGTGGGTACACCACTGGTGGTTGAAACAATGGTGGGCTTGGAACAAATACAGTGGGGGCTGGTGTATATGTAGGTGTGCCTGGGACATAGCCTGGTCCTGGAGGGCTGGGCTCAATATAAGGTGGGCTTAATATGGGCCCTAGTGGGCTTGGAACATAGGTAGTGGGACTTGGTACACTACTTGGTGGGCTTGGAAAAATTTCTGGTGGGTTTGTGGTAGGTGGGCTTGGAAGAATTTCGGGGGGATTTGTGGTGGGCGGGCCAGGTAACGTGCCGGTTGGGCTTGGAGGTGGGCTTAGGACTGGAAGAACTGGTGGGAGATAGTAAAATGGTGATGGAACTGTGGGAGTTGGAATGGATGTAGTGGGAGGTTGTGGGGTATTAGGTGGATAAGTACAAAATGGAGGTGTGTTTTCAGGCAAGGGCATTGGACCTAGTGACTCAAATGGTGGTAAAGAAAATGGTGAACTCAAACTGTAGGGTTGGACATTTGATGAATCCAGCATTGGATCAATGTCTAAGTGCTTTGTAACTTTCAACTTCTTTGTGGTTTTGATGACTGAACTTCTGAGATGTCTTGGATGCTTGAATGGTTGCATTGATCTTCTAGCATCTGCTTGACAAAACATAAGGAGCCATGATATATGACTTTGTGATATTAGTTTAATTCAACAATTTTTGTAAATTTGAAATGCACAAATTTGATGCCTTTTTGACTCATAGTTTGTTAATGACAATAGAAATTCTACATTGTTTTAACTTTTTGAAGAATAAGTACTGTGATTATCTCTATGTTGGTTATTAAAATGTGTCCAATTTCTGTACAAGTTGTATAAAAGCTTGTTGTTGCAGAGCCAAGTTAAGTATCATTTGAAGAGTAAATTTAAAAAAAGAAAAAAAGAGCATCATTTCAAGAGAAGCTTAAGTTCATATAAACTTTTTTTGGTAAGTAAATAGAATTAATAAAAAAATAATAATAATATAGGAGTTCACTGAGGCATATCCCATTGAGCACAACACAGCTACATTATGATTTAGTCGGGAGGAGTAGGTTCTACTTCTAGAACACTACTACAACAGCCAACTTAATTAATAATTTAAAAAAAATCCAGAATTTCTATATGCATCTATATATTTATTTATGGGCCAGGACAGGATTAAGTCTTATATCATCACTTATTAATTTCTTATTAAAATTACTATTTTTAAAAATCCCACCATTAAATTAAATGTGTTCTCATTCATCTTAACAAACTAAATTAATATTGAGAGAAGATATTTGTCATTCAATTAAAAAACTCATCTTTTGTATATAATTTTAATTTTAATAGTTTTATACATAAGATCGATATCAATATTTGATTATCTTGAAATTTTATAAGCTTGAAGGTTATATTATAAGAAAAATATATAATTCAATAATGTATTTCTCAAAAAATATATATAATAAAAAATTATTAAGTGAAATAATTTTACCAAAATTTACGTCATGGAAGACTCCATTGGTTCTGCTATACTATCCTCGACTATTGCTTAAAATTATTGAAACTAAAGCAACAACAAAAGTGACCCCACTCATGCATATAGCTAACCTTTTTTTTTTTTAGAGGGGTGCATATAGCTAACCTTACTCGTAATCTTATCGTATCAAGCAATTATATATTCTGCGATGACGTGGCTTTGGTGCATTTTTCGTTTGCTTAAGTATGAAGAATAGGCAATTGATATTATAATCTAAAGTAGTTTCTAGTAGGATATATTAGATAAATAAATTCTACATATTTACTCTAAGGCAGCTTCTAGTAAATCAACTAGATAAATATTCATAAAAAAAACCAAGTAAATTCTATCTATTTACTCTTGAGCAAAGCACAACACGTTGACACAAATGGCTTACCACATTGGTTAAAGAAGATGGCTGCCATAGTTACATAGAGAAGTAGAATGCAAAGTCTCTTGCAACCTTTGCTTGTTTCCATGGCTTTCTGCAATGTCCAGAACTTCCAAACTAGCTAGCTAAGCTTTTCACAAACCAACTCCACAACACTCAAAATCTCAAGCCAAGCATAAGAGCTTTATATAGAGGACAGTAGTGTAGGACAGCCCTAGAAGCAGGCAAAGTAAGAGCATGGGGGGACAAGTGACTATAAAGATTGATTCTTTAGCAGCCCAACTTTGTCATACAGTCACTTTGCTTAATGATGTATAAATGAAGGAACACAAAAGTAAGGATATAAAAAAAGGGTCTAAGAGAAGGTGTATTTTATTTTAAGTAGTTGTTCTCACCTCTGCTTCTGTATCATCTTTTTGCCTTAAGAATTTTTATAAGCAGTTGGGCATATATGCTTGCTTGGTATAGAGAAAAATGAAAGCTCGGTTTTTTTCTGTTCCTTTTGGTTTTGCTTGCTTTCTACTCAAAGCTCTCTCTCTCTCTCATGTTGGAGCAGGACCATGCCCAAGATCCTTGTCGTATAGCTCTAGTGCTCTTCTCTATACATTTTTTTGATTCCACTATTGCTCTTTGTGTACAAGGTATATTACTATGTATATTTTATTCTGATTATATTTGCTGACCAGGAAATTCCTTTTCACAAGTTTTACACTACATCTGTAGCCTTTGGTGTCAGTCCCATATTCGAAAGAGCAATCTAGAGGCACCAAACTTTACAATTTTTTATTTTTATTTTTATTTTTATTTTTATTTTTATTTATTTTATAACTTGTTGTGAGGATAAGTTAGGATTAGACCAGCATTACTTTAATATGATCATTACTTTTTTATTTTTTATTTATTTAGGGAAAAGCTATGCAATACGATTTATTATTTACCTCACTTTTATTGTACATTAATCACATATCACCTTAACAATTGTGAATATTTTTGTGTTACTAAGTTTATTGATTTTTGAGGATATTCAAAAGTGTTTCATGCTACACACATTTCAATCGACTCAAACCACTGAAATGACCATTGTCACTTGAGATATCTTTAGGCAATTAGTGACATTCCCAGCGGCCTACATCGAGGCAAAGCACCATTTTTTCCCCCTCCAAAGTCGAGGTTGATTCTAGAAATAGAGATAGGACGTAAAAATGCAAAGAATGTGAAGAGAACCTCATCTTATAAATTACTTTCTACATCGAACTATTATCCTTTGAATAATTTCAATTGGAATTGGTTATGGAAAATGTAAGCTACTTTTAGACTTGTTCATTTTCTTTGCAATTATGCCCATGGTTGTTTATCCTTGAGATCTTTTATATTTCGCCACTTTGACCCAACAATGCACTCGATGTGCTTTTATTGTGTTAGAAAATGACCCCAAATTCCTATTTGAATTTGGATTGAGTTTTCTTAGAACAATTGCATCAGTTGGTGTATAAGTGTGTATAATAAAAGAAATGCTCAAATTTACACATTTTTGATAAAAAACAGCCCACATCAGCTCGTGCATAACTGTCTATATTTTACATTCTCCTTCAAATTGCTACAATACCGTGTAAATTTACACAGGTACTGTAGCATGTGTATTTGATTTTTTAAATAATTTTTTCTCTCTCCTCCTACTGACTCTCACCTCCCTCTCTCTCTCTCTCTCTCTCTCTCTCTCTCTCTCTCTCAGACACAACACAACTCTCTTTCTCTCATCTCATCCATTTTTCTTCCTCTAGCCGCCGATCGCCATCGCCGCCGATAAGAACAAGATCGAGCAAGCCGAGTCGCCGGACAGCCATCGCGAGGAGGTGGCGGTGCTGCGAGGCGTTGATCTTGCTCCGATTGGGTGGGCGATGAATGGGTTTGGGTGTGGGTGAGGCTCGACGGAGTGAGCTCAATAGAGAAGACGCAGTGAGGGAGACGCAGTGAGGGAGACGGAGAAGACGCAGTGAGGGAGGGAGAGTGGGTTGACGGAGAAGATGCAATAAGGCTCGACGGAGAAGACGCTCTCCGGAGAAGACGCAGTGAGGCTCGACGGAGAAAACACAGTGAGGCTCGACGGAGAAGACACAGTGAGCTCAACGAAGAAGACGCAATGGGGAGGAAAAGAAATAATAAAAAAAATGTAAAAGAATGAATATTTTATTAAATAAATGTGTAGAATAGATAAACTGATGTGGGTGTTTTGTAAAAGTGAAGGTGTAAAATAGAAAAAATATGTTTTTTCGTGTAAAATAGACAAAAATTATGAACGAACTGATGTGGTTGCTCTTAGAGTGTTACTATATTTCCTCTCCCAAAAAAAAAAAAAAAAGGTTTTCTTAGGGTGGAAGGAAATTCTTTTCCTTGTAGAGGAAGCAATTTGATAGTGAGATCTTTCCAATAGGGAAAGAGGAATACTCTTAGAAGTATGTGGAATGAGTTTTTTTTTGGTTTTTTTTTTTGAGAAACACACACACACACACACATACACACACACACACACACACACATATAGGGGAAGAGGGATGGGATAAAGAAATACACTCACAAGCCAACATCAAAACTGCATGCGACAGTTAGTGTCGCGGAGCAAATGAAAACCCCTTCTCAATATTGGAACGAGTTTCTTGAAAAGTAGTTTAACAATTTTTTTAGGATTGAAAGATGTCAGTGTGTATGAGTATCTTTTTTATGAGTTTGTTAGTTGATATTAAGAGATGTTTTTTGTGTAATTAGATTTGGGTTAATTTGTTCTTATAAGGCTTGTGAATATTGTTTACGAGAGTGTTTAGTTTGTTTGTGAAGTTCTATTGAGTGTAGTTGTGAATTATATCATTGACGGTAGATTTTGATTGATATTTCTCATATATGTAGACATGAAGTTGGCTACCTAAATAAAATATTATTGTCTTGTATAGATGTTTTTAATACTTGTCCATATATGAATGTGCTTCTAGTAGCCCAAAATTAAAACAAGGTGTTAGTAGATCTAAAGGTTTTGATCCTGGTTAAGTTTAACTATTTAAGGTTGCATTTGGTTATAGTGAAAAGGGAAAGGATAGAAAATGGAGCATGGATTAACAATTTCCTAGTTTTGGTTGAAGAAGAAATTAAGTGAAGTACTCCAGACACAAAGTATGGAAATGTATCTATAACTTCCCCACCATGACCTACCCCCAACCTAGAGCAACTAGGTGGGGAAGTAAAATTAATCGTTATTCATACATGGGCTTTTCTAGTACAAAATGAGCCATTTCAAATTGGTTCATTGCTCCGATGATCCTTTACTACAATAACATCTAGGGTTCCTTGAACAATGTCATATCTCACATCAGGTAAATCCTTAACCTTTCTCCCTAGGGGTGTTCGCGGTGTAGTGCGGTTTTTGGCCATTTTTAGCACCACACTTTGCAGTGCGGTTTAGCCAAAATTATAACTACATTGCACCTTATTTTTGCGGTCACATGTGTGGTACGGTGTAGTGTGATTTAGAATTTAGCCAAAACCATAACTGCATCACACCTTATTTTTGCAATCACATGTGCAGTGTAGCGTATAAGATGCGGTTTGAAGCCAGTATATTTTTCAAATTTTGGGTTTTTCTTATCCATCCCAAAACTGATTTTTCCCTTTGTTTTAGGCCAAGTTTTAACTATTGAGCTAGTTTTTTTTTTTTTTTTCGGGTTAGTTTTCCTAATCAATATTTGCTAGGGTTATTAAATTTTTTTTTTTGAAAACTAGGATTATTAAACTATTAATAATATATTTAATATTAAAAAAAAATATTAATATATTGTGACGGTGCAGTGCATTGTTACTTTCGGTGCGGTGCATTGTTACTTTTGGTGCGGTGCGGTTATTCTATTTTGTTAGCGGTTTTGGTGCGGTTTTTGCGATTTGGTGAACACTCATACTTTCCCCCTATCATAGTAGGTAAACTTGAAGGGGAAAGAGAAATCCCTTTAGACTTTGTTGATTTATTAGGAGGAAAAAAAATGGTGTGGTTGGGTATTTTCCACCTAGGCTAACAATTTTCATTTGTCCAAAATGGAGATAGAAAAGAGAAGTAAAAATAAGAGTCTAAAGGAAAATTACAAATTTACCCCTTGTAGTTCCATTCGAGGCGCGATTGTCCTTTTTTTTTTAGTAACAGGGAGATTTCATAAATTAAGAAACATGGCAAGCAGCCAATACAGAGCACAGTCTAGGGTGAAAAACACCCATAATATCATCATACAAAAGCTTAGCTACAATAGGGGGGGGGGAATCAAAAACTAAAGACAAAACAGAAGAAGCCGATCCCAGATTTGCGAGAGTATCGGCACAAAAGTTTGCTTCCCTGAAGCAATGAGATAATTTAACTTGAGGCAGCCGTAGCAACAACTCCCTGCAATCATCAATAAAACCAGACAAATCACCATTAGAATTGGCATTGCTAGCAACTAAGGAAATTGCTGCGGAGGCATCAAGTTCAATTTCCACAGCAATAGCTCCCCTTTCTAAACACAGACCCCAAACCTTCCCTTAAAGCCCACAGCTCTGCGGCAGTACTTGATCTAACACATCTGGATTTTACAAATCCCACAACCCACTGCCCTGCGTTGTCTCTGAGCAAGCCACCACACCCTGCCCGCCCACTAGAGCTAACAAAAGAACCATTAGTATTCAATTTTTGCCACCCCATTGCAGGTTTCAGCCATTGAACTTGCCTAACAAGCCTATCCCTCCCCACATGAGGCTCCAGAACACAATACATAATTTCTCGCGTTTGCATTTCCTCAGCCTTCACCAAAAAAGGGTTGGCGGGTTGTTGTTTGAAAGCCCATTTGTTCCGTTGGAGCCACAAATTCCACAGCTCAAGCAAGAAGAAATTGCTCCATTCATAATCCTTACTAGCTGCCTTCAAAGAACCTGTGGCATTTTTTTAAATCCAGGACTCTATGCCATCAGAGAAGGAAGACTTGAGACTATCTGGGCAGCTAGAACACTCCCAGAAGGCTTTAGCAATCGGACACTCTCTTAGAACATGGATAATGCTCTCCACCGGATCAGTGCAACTATCACAGTCACCCAAACCTTCAATACCCCTATGAGCCAAAATAGATTTCACTGGTAAGCTCAAGTGCAAGCACTTCCACAAGAATATTTTTATTTTTGGCAAAGTTTGTAGCGATTGTCCTTCATTTGCTTGTTGATGTCTTCTTCATACATGTATTGTCAATTTTATGATCATCACCCTCCCTAATGACTCTGCTTTGTTGTTAACATCTCCCCTTACATCATTCATGTGAACAATGCAAGCCAAGGACTTATTTATGGGTTTCTTCGAAGAAGATGACCCATTCAACGAATTCTTCTATACTTTTTTTTGGGGTGGTTTGTTGAAGGTGCACTATTTTCCTTTAACTCTTTCAAACATAATTTTTTTTTTGTTTAGTTTTGTTTATTTTAGTTTTATTTTTTTCCATTTTCTAATTCCAACATTTTCTAATTTTATATAAATATATTGTTGCAACATAGTTAATGTAAAGTCGCAATTCGTGCCTAAGCCCAACAAGAGGAAGGGTATAGGCCCAAAGAGCCCAATACAATAAATTTATAGAGAATGAGTCAGAAATCTTGTTTCTAATGAACTTACACGGTAACAACAATGGCCCAAGATTACAAAATGAAAAGGATGAATGAGTTTATATGATGAAACTTATCCTCGAACTCAAGCCGAGGACCAGATTCTTATCTTTCTCATCTCTTAAAGATTAATTACAAATATCCAGTCTATAGTGTTTTCTCTTTCTATATCTCGATCCCCCTCTTCTCCGGGACCTCCCTCCTTCTTATACTTCCTCCTCCCCTCCTTTCTTGCTCTCCACATGTAGATTTAGATTGCTCCCCTCAATACTTGTCCCATCAGACTCTTCTTGAAGTCTTTAGATAATAGCTGTAAGGCTGAAAATCACTGTTCAGGTATCACTTCCTCATTAATGAGGCCAGAGACTTAGGTATAAAGCATTCAATACGGTGGTAGCAGCTTTTTCTGAGATATTTCCCAACTGTCCTTGCTCTTTGTGCCCTTGCGAAACATATCTTCACCCACAAGACCTGCTAAAAGATCATTCTAGTCAACATGACGTACCACCTAACCCTTACCTCACTTATCCGAGGAGATATCCCTCCTCGGATTACTTCCATTAACCTCTTTCACAACAGTTTGTTCGTGGGCCTTTAAGTTTAACATCTCTGTTACCATCAATCCGCTCTCGGACAGGTAAATATCTTCGGACACAGCCCATGGCCCAAAACGCATCTTGGGCCTTTTATGCTCACAGTTAATTATTTGAAATTATTTTTATTTTTATTTATATGTACTTAATTAAGAAATTTATTATGATGGAATCATTGTCTTTTGATAATTTTATATTTTAAAAAAATCATTAGCCCCGTAATGAATGCCGTGCATCCATCTTAATATTAATTTGTTAATACAATGCTATTATAGGTCAAATGAAAATTAATAAAATATTATTTCTTATTTAATAGGGGTATACGTATAATAGTAATTAATATCAAATTAATTTTGTTTTTAGAAAATATCAACTTATTTGTTAGTTTTTAGTTTTTCCTCTCAATCAAATAAAGAAGAAAAGGTGCACCCACTTTCTATCCTTAGATTGTTCCATCCCTTCAACTAGATACACATGAAAGAAATCAATATTTTTTTTCTTTCCTCCTAATTTTTTTAATACTCCATCTATTTTTCATCCTCTTATTTTGCTATCCTCTCAAGCAAATAGACTCTTAAGAAAATATTATATTTGGTGTACCTTCAAAATTGATTTGAGATAGATGCACGCAAATTTAGTTTCACTTGTGCAAAATTTGATCAACTTATTCAAAAGGCTTGCTTGGATTAAGGTGGAGTTTTTGTAAAAAGAATGTAGATTGCTTAATGGACTTTGAGTGAAGGTGGAAACCTGTTAAAATTGTCTTAAATTCCTATTTTGTGATTTAGTTTAAAATTTCATATGGCAGAAAAAAAAAAAATCCCTTGTAAAAGAAGGAATTTGGTGTTCCATATTCACTTATTCATTTAGAAATTCACCAAGGAATAGGTATTGAATTTTTTTTTTTTTTTTGATAGGAGAAATTGAAATTTAATATATGGACGACATTGAAAATAATTTAATGGTTTTAGCACAATAGGTCTTCCCGATGGAAAAATGAGAAGACTCTTTCAGAAGAATGTTAAGTGGGATTCCTTAAAGGGTGGCTCCTATTATGGATGAATGTCAATCCTACAACAACCTTAACGTAGGTAGAGATTATAAGAATGAGGAAGAAACAGAGGGCTAACCAAAGCATGCTTAGACATACTCCCAACTTGCACGAACCTTTGCCAGAGAAAGATCCCACTGGACCCAATTTGTGCAATCTGCAACCAACATGATGAGACGGTGGCTCACACTTTTTGGGGATGCCCCATGGATAGAAATGTATGGGCAATGGTGGTTGGGAAGCTGAAGAAACGAAACTCAGTTGCAGAGGACTTCTATAGTTTGGTGCGAGAACTGATGGCTGTGTTGACGTCAAATGAAATGGAGGTTTGGGCTATAGTATCATGGGCCATCTCCTCTATGTTTCTTTGAAGCATCTCTACTAAGTAAAGAGATTGAATATCAAACCCACCTTAATTGTCCCTTGGGCTATAGCTATTGGTAAAGAAAAAGCAAAAGAAAAAGCAAAAGAAAAAGAAAAAGAAAAAAAAGAAGAGAAAAGAAAAATAAAGGCTAAAATGCAAAATTCACCCTCTAAGTTTCACAATTTTTCATTTCAGTCCTTTAAGTTTGCATTTTGTCATTTCAGTCATCTAAGTTTCAATTCTCCTCAATTCAATCTTCTGTTAATATTCCATCCATGCTTACCGTTAATTTGTCCAAAAATGATGTTGTTTTGCCCTTTTTTTAATATTTCATTTTTTAATTATTTATTTCTTAATTAAAAAAACGTTAATTAATAAATAAATAAAAAACCCAGTCCATCCCCCATCTGAAGAACACGAACCATATGAAGAACACGAAATAGAAACCCACTACCTACTCCGCAGATCGTGAGGGAGAGAAGGTATTCCGCAGAAAGAAAATTAAAGCAACCTAGTAAGGCTCTAATACTAGCATATCGTGAGGAAGAAAGTGAGCAATTGATGCACGTCTAACCCCAGCAAAAAGGCTCTTCCTCCGACCTGAAATAAGCCAAGTAATCCACTGTGAAATCGAGTTAAAGAACCCCATAGACCCAAACTAAACCCAGGTACTCAACTCAATGATGCTCAAGCACCCAAGGTTCTCTAGCCTCAGGGTCAGTGATGCCAAGTACACCAAGAGCGGAACTGCCGGAATACCTTCTCTCCCTCTCGATCTCTCGGTCCCGATCTCTTTTTCTCCCTCTTGATCTCGCTCTCTCCCTCTCGATCTCAATTATTAATGGGTTAGGTAGTTGGGTAGGAGTGGGTTGTGGGGTTTCTATTTCGTGTTCTTCAGATGGGGGATGGACTAGGTTTTTTATTTATTTATTTTTAATTAACGTTTTTTAATTAAGAAATAAATAATTAAATAAAAATGAAATATTAAATAATGGGCAAAACGACATCGTTTTTGGACAAGTTAACAATAGGCATGGATGAAATATTAACAGAAGACTGAATTGAGAAAGATTGAAACTTAAAGGACTGAAATGACAAAATGCAAACTTAGAGGACTGAAATGAAAAATGGTGAAACATAGAGAGTGAGTTTTGCATTTTAGCTAAAAATAAGATAAAGAATATATTATTATTTAATTAATTAATTTTTAATTTTGTAATAAAATATAGTGTTGATGATGATTTTTTTTCTCCTTCTAAATTGCTGATTTGGATTAAATAATAGACAAATTTTAGCTACAAACCTTACTCAATATCTTTTTATTGAAAGTGAATTTTGACAAATCTCCTGTTGGATTAAATCAAGGCAAAATCTGAACACGACCTAATCCAACAAAGTTTGACAGGGCCTAGTCCAACAACCCGGTCATTTGGACCCAGGCCTCATTAAAAAAAAAAAAAAAATTCATGTTAATCCCTATAATTGTAATACAAGAATGGCCTGAAATTTCTTCATAACAGTGGCCCAAAATTGGAAGCCCGAAGAACCCAATCTGAACCTGTCTGCTGACCCTCAAGTCAATTTCAGAAATTTCAACATCTATCTAACGATTCCCCCCTCATGATCCGACCCATGAACACCGAAACCCACAAATAATCGGAATCGGAATCGGATCGACCGGCCCATCAATGCAAAGGGTTTTAGCCGAGTGAGCATTTCCAATACCCAAAAACCCTGAAATTTCTTCTTCTTTACATTTCTAAATTTCTCTGTTTTCTTACGAAAATTTCAATGATTAATTGTAGGAAATTGAACCCTAGAACTTTCTATTCACTCATTAGAAACCCTAGTTCTAGCTGTACCTCTTCATTTCACTCTTTCAATTCAATAACCCCTAATTTGTACACAATTGAACTGTATTCATGTTGCAAACGCTTCAGTTTTTTGAACTCTATAATGGGTCTCAATTCAATTTCCCAAAGGCTTTCTCTATCAAAAGACCCTAATTTTGTCAACCCTAGTTTTAGTAGAAATTACTGCTCTGTGAAGAATGGTGATGGTGGGTCTGGTGAGTGGACTGAGGAGATAGATTATTTGGATGAATCAGGGAGTGTTATTTACAGTGGGAAAGGTGTGAGGTCAGTTGAGCCTGGTGTTGATGACCATGTGATGGTGGGTGGGATAAAGAAGCCATTTTTGAATGCTTCTGCTGTTGCTAAGATTGTTGAGGTTGTGAAAAGGTGGAAATGGGGACCTGAGTTGGAGACCCAGTTGGATAAACTCCAATTTGTACCAACTATGACTCACATTACTCAAGCCTTGAAGGTTGTTAAGGATAGTGATGTTTGTTTGAGTTTGTTTAGATGGGCTAGGAGGCAGCCATGGTATTTGCCAAATGATGAGTGTTATGTGATGCTGTTTGATGGGTTAAACCAAAATAGAGATTTTGATGGAATCCAGTTGTTGTTTGATGAAATGGTTGGTGATTCTAGTAATAATGGGATTTCATCATTTACTGCGTATAATCGGGTAATTCAGTATTTGGCTAAAGCTGAGAAATTGGAGGTGTCATTTTGTTGTTTTAAGAAGGTTCAGGATTCAGGTTGTAAAATTGATGTCCAAACATATAACTCTCTTATTACATTGTTTTTGAATAAGGGTTTGCCATATAAGGCATTTGAGATATATGGAAGCATGGAAGCAGCAGGGTGTTTGTTGGATGGGTCAACTTATGAGTTGATGATACCAAGTCTGGCGAAATCAGGCCGTCTTGATGCCGCTTTCAAGCTCTTCCAGGAGATGAAAGAGAGGAATTTTCGGCCTGGCTTCAGTGTCTTCTCGTCACTTGTTGATTCAATGGGCAAAGCTGGGAGATTGGACACCTCAATGAAGGTGTACATGGAAATGCAGGGTTATGGGCTCCGATCATCTGCTATGATGTATGTTTCTTTGATTGAGTCATATGTGAAGGCCGGGAAGTTAGATGCTGCTCTTAGGCTTTGGGATGAGATGAAGAAAGCAGGGTTCAGGCCTAACTTTGGGCTGTACACATTGATTGTTGAGTCACATGCAAAATCTGGGAAGCTTGATATTGCGATGTCTGCCTTTAAAGATATGGAAAAGGCTGGATTTTTACCAACCCCATCTACATATTCTTGTCTCTTGGAAATGCATGCTGCCACTGGACAAGTAGATTCTGCCATGAAGCTCTATAACTCGATGACGAATGCAGGTCTGAGACCAGGTTTAAGTACTTATACTGCCCTTTTGACGCTTTTGGCTAACAAGAAGCTTGTGGATGTGGCTGCCAAAATTTTACTTGAAATGAAGGCCATGGGGTATTCTGTTGATGTGAGTGCTAGTGATGTTTTGATGGTGTATATCAAGGATGGTTCTGTTGATCTTGCTTTGAGATGGTTACGCTTCATGGGTTCATCAGGTATTAGAACAAATAATTTTATAATCAGACAATTGTTTGAGTCATGTATGAAGAACGGTTTGTATGAGTCAGCCAAACCTCTCCTTGAAACATATGTGAGCTCTGCTGCAAAAGTTGATCTCATACTATACACATCAATTTTAGCGCATCTTGTGAGATGCCAGGAAGAGGAGAATGAGAAGCATTTGATGTCTATTCTTAGTGCTACCAAACATAGGGCGCACTCTTTCATGTGTGGACTCTTCACAGGCCCAGAGCAGAGGAAACAACCAGTTTTATCTTTTGTGAGGGATTTCTTTCAGAGCATTGATTATGAGTTGGAAGAGGGGGCTGCAAGGTACTTTGTCAATGTTCTTCTCAACTATCTTGTTCTAATGGGGCAGATAAACCGAGCTCGATGTGTTTGGAAGGTTGCCTATGAGAATAAGCTTTTCCCAAAGGCAATAGTCTTCGATCAACATATTGCTTGGTCCCTTGATGTTAGAAACTTGTCAGTGGGAGCTGCTCTAATAGCAGTTGTGCACACCCTCCATAGATTCAGAAAACGCATGTTGTATTACGGTGCTGTCCCAAGACGCATTAAATTGGTTACAGGACCTACCTTGAAGATTGTGGTTGCCCAGATGTTGAGTTCTGTAGAATCTCCTTTTGAGGTCAGTAAGGTGGTTCTAAGAGCCCCTGGAGATTCTGTCATGAAGTGGTTTAAGAAACCAATTGTTCAACAATTTCTTCTAAATGAAATTCCATCAAGGTCTGATATCCTCCTGCACAAGCTGAACACACTTTTTCCCAGTTCAGCACCTGAAATTAGATCTCTGTCTCCTCCCAAGCCTCTCATTGCAAGGAGGGCAATGTAAACATATCTGATATCAGTTATAGGCCTTGTATTTGTGAAATGGAACTGTAAGTTATTATATTTTTTAGTGGTGTTTTTTTCCTACCTTGGGTCTCTTATTTCATATTGATGAGACATTCATATAGACCAAAAAAGAAGTGGAAGTATTGGCAAAATAAATAAGAAATTATAAAAATTCAAAGAAGAAGTGTTAATCCCATGATTGAGAAACATTTACACATTGAGTTGTATTTTGAAAATCTATGTTATTTCTGAAACTCAAATTGTTCTAATATCAATGAAATTTGAACTTTGCTTTTAGTGGCTTCCAATCTTATAATATATATTTTTGGATAAGTAAATAATTTTATTGAAATCTGAAAAAAGTGTGATCCCAATACACTAGCTGCATACATTAGGACATACAAAGAAAAGAAAGAAAAGAAAAAAAAGAAATCTGAAAAAGAAACAACTATGAAAATCTCAAGGAGGCCAAATAATCTAGGAACCCCGCAATTGAAAATAATGTAGGTGGTGATATCTACTCAAGGACTTGAGGAATATATATTTCAGCTTGGTCACGCCAAGTTCTTTGCCCTCAAAGCAATTGGCATTACATTCCTTCCAAATGGACCACATGAGATACAATGGAGTTGCTTGCCACACAGCCCCATTGCCATGCCTACCAAAGCACCCCTTCCAACCCTTGATCATCTCCCAAACCAAAAGGGGCATTACCCATGACACACCAAACAAGGAGTATACCATATCTCACATATCCTATGGCACTTCACAGTGAAGAAACAATGATTCACATCCTCACCACATTTTTTACAAATGAAGTACCATGTTGTGACATTTATAATATAAATTCACATAACAATGTCATATTGGCTATTGAAAATTTTATTTGTTGTTGATATCTTACTTCATAGATGATGCTTTTATTCTCGACTGATTTCAATGTTTTATCTGCACAGAATTTGTTCAATATATTTGTTTATATTGATGTGTCCACATGACCAAGTGATATTCAATGTACATTATTTGAGAGGCAAGACAGTTTGTCAAACGGTGGCAAATGAGGAGCTTTTTGAGTTTTAAAGCTGAAAATGATTAATTTGTTAATTTTGGATAAAAGTTATATGTGTGGTATTTTTCTCATTCATATTCAAAATATATTTTCTTTTTGGCAAAAATTATCATTTTAGCTTTGATATTGCATTTGAAATGTTTGTTTGAGATTTTTTGTGTATGCTTACATGCAGATAGGAGCATGCATGTCTGCATGCGGCTTATTTTCTAAAGAAGATAAGAAATTTTGAATCCTGAAACCATCATTTTATAAAATCTATTCTATCTATAAAATAAGTCAAGGAAGGCTGGGAAGTTGTGACAACTGCTGGCCACAACTCTCCCCCAGCCCCAATTAAATTTTTGAAAGAGGGGAATACAAATGAAATCTGCTTCTCCTGGATGCCTTACCTCATAAAGTGGCATTTGACTCATTGTGCGTCAGCTGCTTTATACCAAGATGCATGTCTTTCTGCTGTTCTTACTTAACTCACCTGAATTTAAGTTCCAATTGGTAGATTTTCTTTTTCTTTTCGCAGGCCTCTTCTTTATTGAGTCAAATCTAGCCGCATCTACTGGCGATAAGCAAGTTTCTCCTATTGGATTTGACATAATATGTCCTGCTATGATTGAGTATGCCAAAAATTTGGATTTGAATATCCCTGTAGGGGCAACAAATTTAGATGCTTTGTTCCACAAGGGAGAGTTGGAGCTTAAAAGGTACAGTAGTAATTCAGTTTTGGTTTATGTTCAGCTTTATTATTTAGTGAATTTAATTTTTTGTTCTTGTGTTTGAGTAATGTCCTTGAGAAGAATGGACATGACAAAAATGAGCCAATCTCATACTTGGGATGTAAAGCTAGCCTAGTCAACTGGGTACTAAGCTCATCAAGCTGAGCTACCTTGGATGAAATTTGATTGGCTTGGGATGTAAAGCTAGTATGGTTAAGCCTCCCATTTGGCTTGTTTGGTTTGTTAGAACAATCAAATGGTATTTTGAAGCAGGTGTGAAAAAACATTATTTCCTCTAATGATACAAACTGTTCATATATAAAATGTGCTCTTTTTAAAGGCTCTGAAATAGTAGTAAAACTAGTATGGAATGTTTTAGTTATGAATGATGCCCCTAAATTCATCCAACTAAACCATCTCTATTCCAACTGGGAAGGAGAGTTCCTACTTAGTGTAAGTTTTGGACAGACTGGGGAAGTCACAGGACTGGGAAATGGTCTTGAAATGGTCACTGGCTCACTGTTTAATTTGTCGCTCACAACAGCAGCTGCTTTTACTCACCTTAAAAGTTCTGGTTGTCTTAGTTACCTTCCTGGCACTCAATAAGTTTGGGGATGCAGGTTCCTCCCTCCACCTTTTCTATAGTTTGCTATGTATATTTAGTTTCTGATAATTATTTGGTTATTTTCAATATTGATTTTTTTCTTCCTACGGTTTATCCTCTAGATATATATGCTCGTCTTTGTATGGTTGACTGTCCTGAAATGTTGTGAATTGATCTGCACTTCTGGAAGGAGATCAAAAGTGTATTAGATGAAACATACAGGTAATGTCATTTTAGGTGATTGCACCAATTATCGTGTGATAGATAGTCACTTTGAAGATTAATAAATTCATACCAGTTTCAACTATCTTGATATCATGACTGGCATTTTCTTGAAATTTTTATTATAGCAGGGTCAAAGGTTGGCACGTGTAACAAGATAAGTTGGCATACTGAACTAGAAGCCACTCCTTTTGTTGGCAAAAAATCATTTTAATCTCGAATTACTAGTTTTCCTTGTTACTAGTGGATAGTGGTTGTTACTTGACCATGGTGTCTAGAAAAAATCCATTAAATTGTCAGTCATTGTGATAGCTTCTTGCTTTAAATAATGCAAGGAAGCGTAATATCATCTTTTTTTTGTACAATTTTCCATTTTCATGTAAGCAGGTGGGTTATAGAGAGCAGATTAGACAAGCTAAAGCCTACTGTTGCTTCTCTGGCGCAGTGACCTTTTTTTCCCCTGAACTTTCCGATCCTCAAAAAAATAAAAAAATGAAACAAATATCAGTCCTGCTTTTGTTATTGATGTAGCTATACACTTCTCATATTTGATAGATAATATTGATTATATTAATATATAAATGAAAACTTTTGGACTACTTGTAAAATTCGAAAAATTTGAAAATTATTCTGTTGCAGTGTTGTTAGATTCTCTTTTTTACTGTCCTATAGCTGAATATACTAACCAAGGTAATGATAATTTTAATACTCAATAGAAATTCTGTTCTTCTGATTTAATTTGTTTATCTTTCCATAATATATACTAAATGTGGATTGAATAGTGTATTCTGCTGTTGAGATTCTTAAGATAACATTTTCGTGTCAATGAAATCGCAAATATCAACTCTGGTGAAGAACATATTTTACAGAATTTAGACCTCGAAGAAATTGAGGATCCAGCAAATCAGGTACATGTGGCTATATTTTAGGGGTCCCCTTGCACCGCCCTGCTTGGTTGTGACTATTATTTGATATATAAATTGATGATGTATTATCTAGTCCAGCTATTTTCTATTGCAATCCACAATGTAAATATCTGTGCAATGGTTGTATTGTATGAAATGTAGCTAACACCCATTATGGGTGCATTTGATTTCAACACGTATCTTGGACCATCATTGCAGTAAATTTAAGTCAAATGTAATATCTAGGCTGGGAACCCGAAAAAAGAAAGAAAAAGAACTGTCATGCATGATATGAGATACAGATTGTTGGCTAGAAAGAGGGATAAAAAGATCATTTCAAGACAGTTTTGAGTACCCAAGAGCATTGTAGCTCAGTTGGATTGCCTGTCTCCTCTATGAATAGAACCAAGGTTCAAACCCCCTCTCCCCCACTTACCATAACAATAATTATACAAAAAGAAAAAACAAAAGACAGTTTTGAGTAGTTTCTGGAGGTTACCAGCTTCTGTTTTGCACTCTATATCAGGTAGTTGTAGACTTGTAGTTTCTGAAGTTTTTTTTCCCCTTTTAGATTGAGCTGGTGTCCTGTGAGTGGAGTTTGCAGCGTAACTGTGTGTTTTTGTCTTGCTTTTATCATCTTTTTCTCATTTGTTTGAAAAAATTTCTTATTAATTTTTTTTTAAAAAGAAGAGAAAAAGAGTCAATTTGATGGCAAGCAGTGTGTTCTGTCCATACTCTATATTGAGAGAAAAAATAGAAAAGAAAAAAAAAATGAATACACCATTAGAACACACCTAGACTTTATTGGCTAAGCTAGTTGTACATGTGTCACATGATTTACTTGTTCAGTTGTTTCTGTGTTTTTAAGTCCAAGAGAGAACTACAGGTATCGGGGTGATCTTTTCTTTTGCTTTTCTTCCCCCCAAACACTAGGCTGCATAACAGGATAGCTCTCCTTTGATCATAAACTCCTTAATCTCTAACTCTTCCCAATCAATAAGAAAAGATTGAATAATAAGCTTTTGGTACAACTCAGAAAAATTACAAACTAAATTAACCGACACTTTAAAAAATAATATTAGTTTCATTCTTTCAATAATAGGGATTCTATCTGTTATGGATATTAATAATGGGATTAAAGACTAATATAAAGTTTTAAAAGAGAAAAAAAGAAAAGCACATGTAATGGAAATTCAGACTAAAATTACTAAAAGCAACTGGCTTAACATTACACATCCTGGTGACCATCACTAAAAATATATTAATATTGTCAAGGTGTATTGTTCAAAACTTTGTTATTTCTACAAACATACTAATCTAGTAAAAATGATGGAGTTGAATTAGGTTTTAGGCTTTTAACTTCAAATCAAGATTTAAAATATATTAGAACACATATTATCATTGGTGTTCTATGTTCATATACATTGTTAAATTTCCAATAGTTCTCACTTACAAAGCCTCAAGAGATTAGAGGGGGAATGGCAAAGAAAAAGAAGGCAAATTGATTTTGGTTGCTATCAGTAAAGCAGGTATAGTAGGCTGGGATCTAATTCTTTTTAAATCCTTGGAAGTACAAGTTGTCATTGGTATTCCTTGTAAGTACATTTTAAATCTAATAGTTCCCACTTGAGAAGTACAAGTCTGCCTTGTGCTCTATCCAGCAGGCAAGAATATTTAAATTGTCAAGTTAGGTATCTCTTTTGTGAAGATACTGTGTCAACTAGGATATGGACATGCATACTTGGGTGAGACTATTTTCTATATATCAATAAAATTTGATTTTTTATCAAAAAGAAAAAGAAAAGAAAAGGATGTGGGCATGACAGGGTGGTATAAAATTGTTTTGTATTGGCTGTGCTTCTCTACCTTATGCAACTGAGCTAATAATGAATCCTCCTTAGATATGGCATTGTTGTAACTTCTGGAAGCAGATGTGGAGATGATTATTAACAAACTCCCTATCCCATAACCCTCCAAAAAAGAAAAAAGAAAAAAAAAAAAAGGGATATGTGTGTAGCTGGCAGGCTAATTTTGCACTGATAAATTCTAATAACTTTCGGCTTGTGGTAAATGAAGATCCTCTGGATTCCTGCAGGCTTGGAGCAACTTTTGTATGAGGGTTTTTGTTTTTGTTAATGCCCTTGTTTTCACTTAAACTATAATTTTCAGCCTAAATGTAATTGTTAAACTCTCCAAAATCTAAAAGGGCCCTGCATTCCTTTATCAATTATATATTTTTCATTGGGCTTTTCTTGTTATCCTTTATGTAGTCAAGAGATACTTATTTCAATATTTCTTTTCGGGATTTGATAAGTCTTACAAATAGCTTTTTCAGTTTAATGGTACCTTTTCTCCTCTTAAAGATGGAGGCCTACAGTTTGACTTATCATGGATCGGATTTATAAGGTAAAGTGTTCTTCTATCCTTTACCATGGATCGGATTTATGGGTCGTAAATTTAAATGTTATCAAGGAGATAAGAGTGAGTAATGTTAGAAGAAACCATACACAGATTTGCGTTTTTTTATGATGATTTTTCTTATCAGATTATGAAATTTGATTTGATGTGTATAAAGGAGGAATGAAAGACATAATCATAGTCTACAAACCATACACACAATATATTTCTGTACAACTTAAACATGTATTAGGGAGCTAAACCAAAGCCTCTACGAAATAGGACCAATTTTTTGGCCCTGATGATACATAAAAGCTGTAACCATAGCCTATTTCTTGCCTCAATTGATTTTGTCTTTCTTTTTTTAAAATTAAATATTTCTAATAATGCAGTAATTTGCAGGGTTATTTTGGTGACTGGGAGGGAAGGGAAAGCAGGAGAAGAAGATGGGGGGAATTCCGCTTTTGTCTGGACTCTGTAGAAACCGTGAGGGTGAAAGAATCATGAAAACATTGTACATCTGGGAAACAAATGAAAAGAATGCAAATTTTTTAATTTTAGCTACCATGGAAGCACTATTAACTGCTAAGAAAATAGCTCTCATAAGAGCGTGGTTCTTACAGGCAGAGGGGAGAAAGCTATGTGCCTATACCAAAAGAAATCAAACTGGCAGTTGCAAGCCATTTTAGAAGACATTTGCAAGATTAAGAAGCAATCTAGGGCCAATGATTTAGCTTGGAACTGGAGTTTCTTGCAGCAGTAGCTTAAAATACCTATGTACCTGGCATTAAATTAAGTCTGTTGATGTTTTATTCTTTATGCCTCAATGTCTAGTCCTGCTCATTTTATTATAAATATAAAGCAAAAAGTTTAGGGAAGTACATTGTTTACAATTTTTTTCTTCACAATTATTAACATTATGAATTCTGATTGGTGCATAATAAAAGTGATGTAAATGATGGCTGTAGTGAAAGTGATGTTATTCTAATAACAATTTATCAACATAGCATTTTTTTTTTTCAATTTAAGATATCGAAAAACATCAAATATGGTCATCATAGCATTATTAAAAAAAGAAGAAAAAAAAAAAGAGCAGTGAATTTTTAAGAGAGTGGTTTATCATCTATGGCATGGTATTTATGCTCTACTATTGATTCCGTACAATGATGTTGTGGAGGAAAAGGCTTTGATGCATAATGCAATGAACTTTTTAAGTATTGCCATTGGATGACTGAAGGGAAACAAATCTTTTTCCAATGATAGATGCATGGACTAACCATGTTTGCAACAAAGTCCCTGAAGCTAAAAGTCAAAGAATATATCATTCATGCCCGACTTTATAAAATGTTCAAAATGCCTTCATTATTCTTGCATTTACCACTCTTTAGAGGAGTTCTCTACTTTCTTGGACACAATAATAACATTGCTTTGTATTGAAAGGGTAGTTGTATAGTTGATAAAAATTAAAAATATAACATGAAAGTTTGCATCTTAGAGAAAAAAAAAATGCAATTAAGAGTTCAAATCTGCAAGAGAACTGTGGTGTCATACTTCAAGGGTATTTATATTTTAGTTAAATCACCTTTGGCTTTGTGCTATTTGCTCTTTATTTTTGTTGTTGTTCATATTAACTTTGATTCCGAAGTTCTCTACTTGAGATGCTGAACTGGAGAGAGTAGTAGAGAAATATTTTATTCCACTGTGAAAGTGTAGATTTATTTCACAAAAAAAGACAGAAGGTAGTCTGATGGGATTTATGACAAAATACAAAACGTATGGTACTTTCAATGTGTAATGCATAGGGTTGGCCGTGCACACTATTGATGGAAGTTACCTTCCCACCTAGGATGATTGCATTATCTGCCCATTCTGTATGGAGGAGAACCTTAAAGGGTTGTCAATCAACCATAGTGAATTTATGCAAACATAAACAAAAAAAAAAAAGAAAAAAAAAAAGAGAGAGAATTCCTTTTTGCGTGGTTTACAAATTACAGGTATGTTTACTAGGAGAGATAAAGGAGAAGAAAGGAATGACCGGAATATATGCTTAAACTAAGATAGTATAACCACTTATTTCCCACTTCTCTTTTTCCATTTTCTCCGTTGAAGCATAATATGTGTTTATTGAGATAAGAAATTTAGTAATATATTTTGGGAAACATTCTAAGACCACAATCAATTTCATATCTAATTTTACAATTATTTGATGTGGTGGATTGTGAGTGGTCATAAAAAGGTAGCGGGTTCATATAAAAGCGACAGACAACTAGTCATAATGTAGGATAATTGTGAAAATGAGTGTAGAATTGGTTGTAATCTTACTTCTTAGAATAAGTCATATTTTGGCGTTAGACTTTTATTCATGTAAGAGCACTTGCAGCAGTGGAGCTAAATAGCTATATAGCTATTTTAGCTCTACCAAAACACCAAAAAGAAGCATGCAGCAGTAGAGCTAAATCTATATTTTTTTAGCTCATTGCTACAGTGCACATCTATAGATAGATGTGCACTATTCATGAGAGCTAAAAAAAAAATTAATTTTTTATTTTGTGTTCACATTACTTTTTTATTGTGGTGTTTTTATTGTAGTGAGATGTATTATTTTATTGTGGTAGATATATTATTTTATTGTGATGTTTATATTATTTTATTGTGTTGAAAGCTAAAATAGATCCACTGCTGCAACATGTGTGTAGGTAAAATAGATAAAATAATTTTTAGTAGAGCTAAATTGTTAAATTTTTAGCTCCACTGCTGTGGATGCTCTAAGAGGCGAACCAAAGAATATGCCTAAAGCCCTCACATGGACTTGGGCTATTATAAACTGACAACTCAAAAGTGTCAAATAGTAAGAATTTTTTTGAGTTCGTCAAATAGTAAGAGTTACATGAGTGGAGATGTGAGGTTTGAATTCTGTGTTAGGGAATGAAAAAGAAGATTACTTGTTATGTTTATTGTAACGCAAGCATATAATACTCCATTTGAGGTTGGCTTGAGATTACACATATTAACTTTGTTCTCTGTCCTTTTGGGTTTGGCTTTGGATTACACATATAAACTCCATACTCCCTTTCTTCTTAGTTCAAACTGTACGTAATTACTGACTTCTTTTGGAAACTTTTTTTAATTTATTTTTATTTTGGTTGAAAAATGTGGTTAATATGATGTAAGATGCTAAGAGCCTTGTATCTCAATAACATTATTTGATTCTCACAATAGTGAGAACCTAGTTTTAAATCCCTTTCTTCTATTATTTAATAATAACTAGTAGATGTCCCGCGCGATGCACGTGTTCATTATTAGTTATTTTATAATACTTATATGTGTTATAATGTTTGAAAAATTAATTTCGATTATGTATTATACGTCACTAAAATAATGAATGGAAAAAAAAAATTGTAACACGATATATGCATAAGTAACCATAATTAATTAGAGTCTAAAAATGTCACTATATGCCATTTTTTGTTTGATTTGGTGTACATGTATATTTAGTTCTTACATTTGATCGTTTCCAATATAATTTTTTTTATTATTTCCTTTTTTTTTTTAAAAGAAAACATATGAAATTTTGAAGGCTAAACATCTAAGATTTAAGGTTTATAGTTTCTAATTCTTAAAACTAAATATACATGCCAAGAGATTAAAAATAAAACAATAATTGAACAGGAAAATATAAACTTATACTATTTCGTATCTTACATTTAATTTTACTTACATCTGAGTACCTTAATCACTTACAAAGATTAAACACTTTCCAAAAATATAAATAAAAACAAAAAACACATACCTTTTAGAAACCCTTAATGTTATGAAAGCATTGTATCAAGCTTTGATAGTGTTGTTAAGGAGTTTAGAGCATATGCACCTGAAACCAAAGGTAATTTCATACTCTTTTAGACACTAATTTCTAACTCTTTGTCTCTCTATCTCTCCAGTCCTATTTTTCTTTTGACCTTTTGATATTTTGTGAAACTGGAATATATAAAAGAACATGAAAACTAACATTGAATGGAGAAAAAATTTCATTTCTTAAATTAATGAAATTAAAAGTGAAAGAGTTCAAGAAGTTGGAAAAAGAAGTAGAACCAAATCTCTTAATTTTCTACATTTATGGCTTTAAGCCTTTAACTAATCATTGACAAGAAGATGGAAGGTGAAAGGCTAAACGAAAAAATACTCATACAAAGCGCCACATGACAGAACCTCATGCACTTCTGCATGAGCTCTCTGCTTTTATATATATATTGATAATAAGATAGATAGAAAGAAATTAAGAAAGAATAATGCAAGATGGAATTGTATGCTCAAGTCCGTGTTGGTAGAGGCATTGACTTTTTCACTTATTATTTCACATAATCTCACATAAAAACTAATATTCATCTCTTTTGGGACCTACCACAACACAAGAAAAAAGGGAGGGTGCAAAAAAAGATTTGTGAAATTTTTGGTTTCTCTAGGGTTTATTGTAATGCTATAACCACAACTTTGCCATAACTTGTTTATATGGCGAGTTGTGAGTGGCGAACTCATATGGACACAACTTTTACTCCGTCACTCACAAATTGCAACATGTACAAGTTGTGACTTCAGTTATGGTCTTAGCATTTTTGAATAGTAAGTACACCCCCTCTTGTAAATAATTCAATATAAATGAATTAAATTCTGTATGCTATGAACTTTATATGTTTTCCTTTCTTGATAGGACTTGTGATGGGCATTCTTAGCTTGTATTATTGTATAGCAAAATATATGATGCTAAAAAATTCAAGCCCATTTGGCCAACACAGACATACAACCAGCCCCTAGAAGAAGTGATGCATTTGCTCCTAGTTGGATCCTCAAGTTGTTTTGCACTCTTGGGTTCATGAAATCGGCTGCTAATAGGTCAACAAGCGCCATGTAAATCAAAATCCCAGCCGAAGCAGCATCGAAAATCCCTTCAACAATCAGAGCAGTTGGGCCATTCTCATTGTAAACACTTGATATTCCAATACCAATTGCAATTCCCACAGGGGCTGTGAGGGAGAAAAATGTTGCCATAATTGCTGCAGACCTAGTCTTGAACTGTGCCTACATTGTGGCCAAAAGTTATTTAAGTCAGAGATAAAATAAAATCAAATAAAAACTTCGAAAGCATATCTTACTCTGAATAGTAATACTAGTTGTTAGAAGTATGTGGTTAAAAGATTAAATTTACTATATCCCAATAGTTTAAGTTTTTGGAACTATCGATAATTTAATATAGTATTAAAGCAAAAGGTCCTGAGTTAATAAAATAAAACAAAAACCTCAAAAGCATATCTTAGTATGAATAGTAATACTAGTTGTTAGAAGTATGTTGTTAAAAGATTAAATTTACCATATTCTAATAGTTTAAGTTTTTGGAACAATCGGGAATTTAACATGGTATTAGAGCAGAAGTTTCTGAGTTTGATCCCAATTTCCTCTACTCTACCACATCACTTTTATTAACACCAATTACAATTAACAATCGTTATTTTACATAGTGTAGTACACACACTAGAGTTTTTATAACTGAAAACACAAGTGTAAAATGTCTCCTCCATTTTACCACATCACTTTTATTAACACCAATCACAATTACATTTGTGATAAGGGGGTGTTTATTTTACATAGTGTATTACACACACTTGAGTTTATATAACTGAAAACTCAAGAGTAAAATCATATTTTCAGTTATAAAAACTCGTTATAGAAACTCAACACAAGTGTGTAACGTACACACTATGTACGAAAGTTTTTTTCCCCTCTGATAAATTGTTTTACTCTAGACTTATGGCAGTATGTGTTCAAGAACGAACTCAGGTGGGGCCCGGGCCCGGTCCAATTTCTTATTTTTATTTTTTTATACTTTATATATATATATATATATATATATATATATATATATATATATATATATATATAAAATTTTTGTAGTTGACTTCCTTCCAAAACCTTAGGCCCCTCCAATTAGCAACTATCCAACTCAAAAACTATCCAAAAAAAAAAAAACTACGTATTATTGGAGAAGTTAAAACTAATTTTTTTGCAATTATAGTAAACTGGTATAAATACCAATTGACTGTAGCAAATTGTTAAAAATAAAATATAATATTTTATTAAGATTATCTCTCTACCTTCAATTAAAAAACTGAATTTCTCTCTCTTCCTTTATTATTTTAATGAGTTATTTATATTATTTTAAATGAAGTGGTAAAAAAAAAACATTTGATGTTGGGTGTATTGTAATGTGAGGTGGTAAAATAGATAAATTAGCTATTTGATGTGCTAAAAGCTAAATTTTTTAACACCACTACTGTGAATGCTCTAACTTTAGGAAAAAAAATCCTAGCCAGCCTATTATTAAAAAAAAATTATTTTGTTTTGTTGGTAGATAATTGCATCTTAATGTATTAAGAAATAAAAATTTTGTATATTTATAATTTGTTAATACTATATAGATGCCTATTTGAAGTTTTTTTTCCCTTATATTTTGGTTTCTCTAGCTTAAAATCTTAAGTCTGTTCCTGTATGTGTTGATTTACTACAGCCAAAGACATCTTTGGTCCGGGAGAGTGGTAGATTTAGGATAGATTTCTAACCTTGATTAAAAAAAAGAAAAAAAAATTGACAAATTGGATGTACGGCTGATTGGATATTCTATAAGCTGATTTTTTTTAAAAGAAATTAATTAATTTTAAAATGATTTCTTGAAAGTTGACAAACTGGATGTACGGCTAGCTATATTTTTAATTGACATTTCAAAAACTATAGTAGTGTTAGATTATATTACTCTTTAGCATTAACAATTATTAAGGAAATGATCTGCTTATCCGGAGAATATTTTAGTCTCTCTTTCTCTCTGCACTTACTTTAAGGGTCCATTTGAATTGAGGGAGGAAAGAGGGAGAATAGAGCTATGTTTTAAAAATTGGACCGGACTGGCCGCTTCGACCAGTTGAACAGGGAACCGAAGGCCAGTTCGGTCCGGGAAAAAGGGCTAAAACTAGGGTTAAACCAGTCAAAACCAATGAACACCAGTATAAATTGGGAACTGGAGGCAAATTCAGTTTTACCTCCAGTTCAGTTTTTAAAACTATGAGTAGAGTAGAGTTGGCTGAAAATAAGCTAATTTTGAGCCAAATTTATTCTACTCTGCTTTACTCCTCTCTCTACCTTAATTCAAACAGACCATAAGTTTCAGTGTTATAACTGTACTTATGCATAGAATTCAAAGATGCAGAATTGCTTATAACAAATGCAAATGGTTTCCAATTTTGTCAATTAAAAGAGCCCCACGTGAGAGGTCGTGGAGTCATGGCTATAGAATGAAATCTGATACCTGAGAGATGCAGCCACCAAGTCCCATACCCTCAAAAAACTGATGGAAAGACAATGCTGCAAGTAGAGGCTTTATTGTCTGAGGGCTTTGAGAAGAACCCAATGATATTCCAATTATCACTGAATGAGCCACAATTCCCAACTTCAATACCTAAGAAAACCCACCCACCAAAGTTCATTAGAATCAGATTCTAAAATCAAACTAATATAAGATACCCCATTAGCCAATATCACCCAACAATTATTCTGAAATGAACCTTACTTGTGATATAACCCAAAAACGGATTAGCTCTGCCAGATTCAACTCCTCATGATGTGTGGCTGAGCCTTGAGCATGACCATGTGTGGCATGTGTATGAACATTTACATGTCCCTCATGCTCTTCATGCATCTCTTCATCTACTGTATTCACCTGCTTAGATTGCCTCTTATAAAACCCCGTTGCGAATGAGTCCACCATTAATGTTCCTATAGCAGAAATCATGGCAACGAAGATGGTAAAAGGGAATTTTCCCCATGGATTTTCATTAAGGCATGGTGATGTCAAACTCGCAAATGCATCCGGTAGTATGTGAATGAACCCAGTTGCTAGAATTACACCAGCTGCAAAGGCTTTGATCATGAAAAATATGTCATGTTCAGGCGTTAGTGTTCGGATTTTCTTGCCTAACAATGGAATGCTTACTCCCACAGCACCAGCAAAAAGAATTGCAGCTATTGAAACTACTTTATATTTAAGTGCATCATTTTTGTTGTTCTTTGTGGCCTCAGCATCACATGTACAATCTCCAGAAACAATAGCGGGGAGGACAAAAACAATTAGAAGAAACAATATCTTTAAGATGTTGAAAAAACAAGGTTGAAAGTTGAACATGATGTATTGGTGTGCAAGAGAAAGGTAGAGACACTAGAAAAGCTTAAGGAGGTAGAGGAAAGATTATCAAATGTTTTGGGTTCTTATGTAGAAAATGGAAAAGAAGGTGCAATGCTGGTTGTTTGAATTCATTGGAAGGCTCAATTGAAAATCAAGCATACGAAGGCTTTGCTCAAAAGGCTTCTTCAGTAGATTAGCTTTGTGTCATTCGTGGGGCTTGTCGTCATGTGTTTGATGGCCATACCACATGCACAAAATAGCAAATCTTGATGTTGATAATCAGCTAGGGAAAATTTTTAGGTGCTCTCGGAGTCCGGAGAAATAATGCTCCCTCCTCCCACATTTATGGTGGATCCCACCATGAATTTAATGAGTGGACTCCACCATAAATATGAGAGGAAGGAGCACCACTCTCCGTACTCCGGAAGTACCTAAGAATTACTCATCAGGAAGTTCGGTAATTCATTCGTGGTCCTGTATAGTCTTTCATGTGGACCATGCTACATGCTTAGGGTCTTAGAGACAAATGTTTTGAAGATCATGTTTAAAAGAGGGACTTGAGTATCCGAATTTCTTTTAAAATATGGTAGATAATGGAGTGATGTTTTATTTGTGATCTTGGATTGATAATAAAGAATAATTATTAGGCTTTACAGTAAAAAAAATTTATCATAGAGAAGACGCCATAGCTATTGAATCTTATTGTATCATAAAAATTATACTTAAATATTGTTTACATTCTTAAAGTTTGTATGAAGTTCAATTTTTGGTCTCAATTTTTTTTTAAATTCTAAAAAACTTCTGGCTGTTTGATAGCTTATAGTATCTATATTTTTGAATGTAGTGATCTTAATTATTTTCTATAATTGGATGGGGAAGATGGAAGAAGAAAGAGAATATATTCCAACCACCCTCTTTTCTCTCTCTTTTTTTTTTCAGTCATTTTTTTCTGCCCTCTAAATTTACCAAGTGATAATATATTCCTAATGTAGTTGAGAGATGACATATTCAACCAATGGGAAAATGTAAGCACAATATTTTGTTGACTTCATGTTATTTTGCCATATAAAGTATTCAGGTCTTACAATTTTCTATGTCAATATTATAATATATATATATATATATTTCAATTAAGTTTATATTCTATTGTATATTTATGGTTAAAATGCAAAATTTACCTTTACGTTTCACTAGATTCATTTTAGTTTTTTAACTTTGCTTTCAATCATTTCAATCCTCTAAGTTTTAAGTTTATTAAATTAAGGTCTCTTCATCAATTTTTGTTAAATGTTGAAGTTAGTTGTCCAAAATTTTAATTGTTTTCTTCAAAATTTTTAAGTTAAAAAAATCCAATTAATGATTGAAAATATTTTCCAGAATTTTTTTTGTAAAAAATGTTAAGTGAAGTTGACTTTGAGGCCTTAATTGAATAAATTTGAAACTTTAAGAACTAGAATAAACAAAAGCAAAGTTAGAGGTCTGAAATAAATTATGGTTAAACCTAAAAATGAGTAATTCTTAAGTACTCCCGAAGCACGGAAAATAGTGCCCCCTCCTCTCACATTCATGGTGGGGTCCGCTCATTAAATTTATGGTGGGGTCTACTATAAATGTAAGAGGAGGGAGTACCATTTCATTATACTCCAGGACTATCTAAGAATTTTCCCCTAAAAGGAGGGTCTTGCATTCTAGCCTATATAATAGAATAAATACTTCCATATACAAATACAATCAACATTAATATCTATTAATGATTACAATAATTATACATCTAATAATTAAATATAATAACAAAATAATAATAAATACCTATTAATAACTAACATAATTGTTAAATTTCATATTTAATATTTCATAGATAAACACAGTCACATTAAATATATTTAAATAACTATCATAATTATTTTTTTATAGGAAAATGCTAATGGATGCCGTTAGGACAATGGTTAACCATTCATTTAAAAAAAAAAATTTATGAGAAAAAAAAACAATTAATGTTTTGACAGTTTTTTTCATTTTCCATAAAAGTGGTGTCAAAATTTTTCTAAAATAGATTATTAACCATTACTTTAAGAGCACCCATTAACATGACTTTTTATTATAAAGGAAAATTATTAGGTACTCCTGGAGTACCATAAATACATACTCCCTCCTCTCATATGAATGGTGGGACCCAGCATTCATGTGAGAGGAGGGAGTACGCACATGAATGGTGGGACCCAACATTCATGTGAGAGGAGGGAGTACGCATTTATGGTACTCCGGGAGTACATAATAATTTCCCTATTATAAAGTATAGTAATTATCAAATTTGATATTTATATACATAATAAAATAGAGAAAAAATAATTTTTTGAGATAAGCCATATTTTATTTAACTTTTCTGTGCACATTGGCTGCTGACTAGTTTATAAACAAAGCAAGGTCATCTTTCATTTTTCTTGTTTAGAGCATCTCTGATGTCTTAATCAAAATTTCATACAAATTTTAGTTGAAAATTAACTTAATTTCTAATGATTAAATTACATTTTCGACTTTTAAAATTTAGGGTTGTTTTTATTTTGTTCACTAAATTATGAGAACTTTCATTTTGGTACACCAAATTTGATATAGTTTTCTTAATAGTCATTCAATTCATAACTGTGGCTCATCTAGTTATGGAGAGAGAGAGAGAGAGAGAGAGAGAGAGAGAGAGAGAGAGAGAGAGAGAGAGAGAGAGAGAGAGAGAGAGAGAGAGAGAGAGAGAGAGAGAGAGAGAGAGAGTTTTATTGGCATTTAACTACCAAATTAATTATGGAACTGAACGGAATGAAAATTTTAAAACTCATTCAATTTTTTTTTGGAGAAATAACTTAATCAAATTTGGTGGATCAATTTTTTTTTTAATTTTTTTTTACTTTATGGGTCCAAAAAAAAAAATTCTCAAATTTTCATGGTCAAATTTTAAAAAAAAAATTTATTTAACTACTTTTGAAATATTCTTTTAATAATTTATATATATATATATATTATGAATAAATACTCCAACAATTTCTCTATTTTATTTACATTTTCTTTCTTTCTTTATTTCTCCATTTTACCTACCTTCATAACTAGTAAATATCTTATGCAGTTTTGGTGTTGGCGTGTGAGTGTATTCCCTTATCTCACCTCTCTTCTCCTATATATGTGTGTGTGTATGTTTCTCAAAAAAAAAGAAAAAAGAAATCTTATGAATCCACTTACATGGAGCGAACTCAATAGGTATTTTCTTGTTATCAACCAATACTTTGAATCTCGTTCTATTCATGCTAGAATATTCCATTCTAATAAATAAACTAGTGCACAAAACCTCCTATTCTATCTTGGTCAAAATTTTGGCGTGGTCAAAATTTTGGCGTGTGTACTAGCCCACTCTGGCCAATCTCCATTATTTTAAGTGGATAAATCCGGACTGAAATTGTTTTTATGGATTTTTAATTTTTTTTTCTCTAAGAAATAGGACCACTTTTATAAGATTTATGAGCTTTTTTGGTTTGTTTCATTGTGTACAAGATGTTTTTCAAAAATAAAAATAAAAAAGTATCAGACTTTATGAACTTTTAGTTGTTGACTTATGCATATGAGATTTTATGAACCTTTGTATATTTCTTTTTCTTTTTTAAATGTTATATCTTTTATTTATGTTTTTTTTTTCTTGAGAATGATATTTTATTAATGTTAATGCTGGTTAATTAGATGGTATGAATATATATATATATATATATATAAACATGGTACACCAATGCATAACAAGTATGAGTCAGCTTTGTAATGACGATGAACATAATTCAATTTTCCAAAAAGAATTATGACACTCTCCCCTCTTCCCGTATGTGTGTGTTAAAATATCTAGTATCCTAAAAAAAAAAATCCAAAAATAAGTGTGTTGTCTTTGATGAAGAATGGGAACGTGCCATGGGAGGTGTAAGGACATCTCACAATTGCTACAACATTGTCCCTAACATTAAATTGGGTTGCAACTGTGTTTAGACTAAGTGCCCATTTGTGAATAGCTTATCTAGTGTTTTGTTGCAAAATTTTGCTAAAAATATGCTAAAATATACTTGTACTTTGAAAATTTCTGAAAAAAGTGAGAAAATACGGAAAAAAGTGAGGTGAAGTGTGGCATTTGTTGTTGCTACACTTCTGTTGAGACACATTAGCAGCTACATTATCCACTTACTTCCAACTCTTTCTCTGTCTCTCTTAAGTCTCTCTCTCTCTTTTAACTCTTTTTCTTTTTATTAATTTTCTTAACTTATTGTTACACATTCTCAAACCTTTTCCCCTCCCTTTTCCCCTTTCATCTTCCCACTACTAACTACCTTAATATCTCTCTTCCTCTATCCCTTTATCTTGCTTTATTTTTTGCTCTTCTTATTATAAATTTCCAATTCTCTCTCACATTTGGTGCATAGTTTTTTCATACACAAAATGTTGTTTCGCTCTTTTTCTCTCAAAATTTTTTTTTCTTCATTTTTTGGTGGTCTTGATTTCCTATTATGTGACTCCTATGGATTTGTTGTGCTAGAGAAATCATGGTCCACTCCCAATCCTTTGTGATCATGGTTCAATTTATCAGAAGTTTTTATTTATTTATTTTTTTTGTATTTATCATTAATATTTGTTTGCAGCTCATTTGCATCAAGCCACATCATAGAATTCATGTTTATGATTTTAGCCAATCAGATGTAGATATGGGAGTAAGGAATAAGTATACCACTAATTCTTGGGAAGCCTAAGAATACCACTGTTAATTGTCAATTACAATTTTTTTTTTATGTTATCATTGTTATGTGTTGAACTGAAGTAATGAACCTATATACTTAGCCTAAATTGAACATGACCATGCCAAATTTTGAGATGCATAATCCTTTTGAGTTCAAATATGCCTAGACCATATAAGTTTCTAAGTTTTTATTATTTTTTCTTTGGTTGAGATAATGAGTTCTTTTCCTAAGTATTATTGATAATTTTGAGTTGAAAAGTTTCATAATTATTTTCTTTCTTATATATATATATATATATATATATATATATATATATATATTTTTTTTTTTTAATTTAATTTTTTACATCCTATAATGTGGTTGATTTGGTATGCCTAGCTTCATATTACACTATAAAAAAGTGCAAGTATATTTTCAGTTATTGAATAATTAACGTTCTGTTGTAGGTTATTGAATTATTTCAGTCTCATGTTATCAACGTAAGCTGTTTTCAAAGCTTACTTTAAGTTGATGAATTTTTATGCTTTTTAGAACTTTACTTTAGTTTGATGTGATTTAGTTTTGTATTTTTATGATGGTATTTTTTTTCTTTGATTTAATAGATGTCATCTTATTACATTATAAAGATAGTATAAAAATATATCATTATTCTATTATATAGCATGACTTGAATAATTTGATGCTTATTACTATATCTTATATTTTTACTCTTTTTGTTCATATCTTATTTTTTATAAACTCTCTCTCTCTCTCTCTCTCTCTCTCTCTCTCTCTCTCTCTCTCTCTATTTTTTATTCTTTCTTGCAACTCTACTTTAGATTGACGAATCATTATATTTTTTATAACTTTATTTTGGGTTAATACGTTTTAGTGTCATATTTTTGTGTTTTCCATCACAATTAATCTTTCTCCCTCTTATAGTTTTGGTTTGATTTTTGTTTGAGTTACTTAGTTATTTTGTAAATGAGAATTTGAATTTATATAAAAATAAAAATAAAAAGTCCTGGCTATGCATTTGAATTTGTCTATCAATTATTTGAGCAATATTAAGTGCAATTTTGTTTTGACTTTTTATTATCATAATAATCTTCTTTAAGAGAATGAGGAATTTGAATGATTTATTCAAAACTTAAAAAGTTTAATTGCACAAGGAAAAAAAATTAGAAAAACATAGTGCACTATACCATAATTTCGAATAATATGGACCACCTCATAAATGAATAATATCAATCAAACGCAACCCAAAATAATAGAATGATATATTGGTAGAGTTAGAAAAATGAAATAATTTTAGAAATTATTTCATTTTTAGGGAGAACAAAATTCTCTTCAAAAAAATTTAGAAAACAAATTATATTTTATATCACAATTATAAAATAATTATTTATTCCCACACATTACGTGGGTCTGCGACTAGTAAAAACTAAAAGCTAAAAACTAAAACTGATGCCAAACATACTCTAATTGATGTTGAGTGATGGTATCAATGCCATGCTAGTAGCTAATAGCTACAAGTAGTTGGTGAAGATTTCAAAGGTTGAGGCTGTGCTTGGCTTGCCCAAGTTGGGAAAAGTTGAAAAGGTCGTTTGTGGTCCTTGCCAAATAGAAAAACATATTAGATCCCAACACCCAAAACTTCTGATGTGCTTACCACTAATCCTTTAGAGCTCTTGCATATTGAGCTTATTAGGTCTTAGGGGATAGAGAGCTTAGGAGGTAAGAGATATATCTTCACCCATTGTACCTGGGCAATTTCGCTAAGGGAGAAGTCAGAGGGTAGTGATAAAATCTAAGGCAAGAAAAGCAAAAGGGAAATTTTGCTTTTGTCTACAAAAATCTTGAGGGGCAAAGAACCATGAAAGGATGTGTTACATGTGTACATTAGGGAAACAAATAAAAAGAATGCGGCTTTCCTTCTTCTATATATATATATACACACACACACACACACACACATTCCCGGGAATCATTAGCTGTAAGCAAAGAGGTGATTGCTATGTCCCAATACGAAAGAATCCACATTTGGAAAGAGGAAATTACAGGACTTATTGTCCCAAGTATTGCATATACAAAAAAGTAACTCTAGTGTCTATGGTTCATGTTAGTCCATTGAAGAGTGTTGGGTTATGTGGAGTCTAGCTGTATTTGATTCGGATTATGACCCAACCTGTTATAAAAGTGAATTCTTTTTGTGGTATATAAATATTGTTGCTTCAGACTAGGGTTTGAGGTGTTTTTTTGAGAGATGAAAAACTGCACTGCCGTATCTTGTATTTTTCCCTAAAAATAGTGAAATTAGTACAACTTCGTGAATGTAGGCAAATTACCGAACCATATAAATATTGTCTTGTGTGATTGTTTTCATTGGCACATATTTTTTTTTTCTCTATTTTTGCATCTCATAGATCTGGAAATTTGCGTTCATTCTTTTCAAAGAATGATCCAAATTCCTGCAGAAGTAACTAGAAATACTTATTTTCTAATTATCACTTACCACTAACCTGACATTTTGCTTGTTAGGGTTTGAGTTTGTAGTGTTGGCAAACCATGTCAAATAGTAAGTCTTGTAAAGTTAGTGTTAAGTTTTTAGACCCCTGAAAACACAGTTTGTTTAACCTAATTGATTAGCCAAGTTGTTACTTAGGTTAATTATTCAGATTTATGTTAAACATTCATCACACATATCATGCACATTGGAAAACTAAATAACACAAGATGTGATGACCTAGGAAAACTAATGAAACAAACTAGTTTCAAGGTAAAAACCTGGGGGGAGGAACGATCCCAAGAGAAAAATCCACTATATTAAATTGAAATTAACAGTTAAGAATACCAATTCATAGTAAATCTAACTACAATTACCAAACCGAGCTCTGAACCCCTTAGATTTCTTTGATGTGGACTTGCTCCAACATGAATCTCCAGTTCTCGTTTTAATCTTCAATACACTTGATAACTGAAGCTTGGCTACAACTTTTCTCCATCGGTACTAGCAATATGAGTGTGATCTCCGGTAGGTACTTGAAAGAGTTAGAAGGTATAATAATCTTATAGATCTCAAAAGAGTAACTCTCCAAGACTTGAAAAATGTGCTTTAGGGTTTTCTCATATACCTAGTAGGTTTGGATTGAAACCATAAACATTTTGTGGGCTGTTGGGCCTTAAAAAAAATTCTACAGTTCATGGTTCGATAGATCGAAGCTTTCTCTTGATCGGTCAAGCTAGTCAGATGTTCAATTATCTTTTCTGCAGCTTGTATGTTCTTGAATCTTGACTTGTATCACTTTAAGCAATGTCTAAAACACTTCATAGACCCTAAGATCTAATCCTAGACAAGTTTTTGTTCTTAATATGCCAACACACAAAGTATTTAGAACCTAAACATTTATTTCTAAATATTTAGAACCTAATAGTTAGAATGTGTACTTCCAAGTGGAAGACAAAGATCCAAGCTCATGATAAGAAAGATGTGAATATGTTTTTTTTATTAGTACTTGATTCCTGTTTGACTTATTGAAACCATTCGATTGCCACTTAAATTCCTGTTCGACTTTTCAAAAATCGCAAAATTAGCAAAATTTAACAAATGTGAAAAAGCCCATAATTTTTCAATTTCAAGCCCAATTCGTGATCTGTGTGTGACGGTATTTAAAGGACATTATAAGCTAACCCTAGAGTGCTTTTAGAGAGAGAAGTGTCTCTTGTGCCTCATATTCTATATCTAGGTATCTATACCCAAAACTCCCTCATATCTTCTATCGGTGGTATTCTTTGAAGAATTTCAAAATCAAGTGTTGTAGAAGTTTTTGCCTTATACTAGTCATCATAGGTGCTAGAAATTCAAATCTTCAATGAGATTTTGAAGTGTGTAGATTGGAGGTTCACATTTTAGTAGTTCACTATAAGGGAAGTCTGTGGGATTTTGAGCTTAGTTTGGTAACTGAAGTTAGATTTACTATGAATATGGTTATTTTTTATTGTAAATCTTCATCTTATAGTGAAACTGTTACCTCAGGATTGATAAGGTCAAGTCTTCTCATGTTTATCTAGTAAAAATTGTTTGATTTCATTGGTTTCTTGGATCATCATATCCTGTGTCATATTTTTCACTGTACATGATATAGATACTTGTTTGTTTAACCTAAGGTTTTTATAATAGATCTAATTGACAACTTGACTTTAAAACTGGTTCAACACTGTTTTTGACATGGGTCTAAATCTAACACTACTGAAGCCTATTAATGTTTTATTCTTTTGCACTAATATTGGTCTATACTCTTGCTCTTTTTAATTAAAAAAAAAATTGAGGGGGGTATTTTTAATATATCTTAATGGCATGGTATTTATGCTTTACTCTTTATTTCGTACAGTGACGAATGGAAGGATTAGGCTTTGAATAAATGCAATGAAACTTTATGTGCTGCCATTGGATCAATGAAATAGAAGACAAACCATGTTTCCAATAAAGTCCTTGAAGTTACAAGTCAAGGAATATCATGCCCCATTTTATAAAATGTCCTAAAAGCCTTCAATATTCTTGCATTTGCCACTACTTTGAGTTCCTCTTGGGATGGTCTTGAAAGAAGTACCCTACGTTCTTGGACGCAAGACGGCAAGAACAATGCTTTTAGATTGTAAGGGTGGTAAATGATATGGTTGATAAAGTAGATAACATGGAAGCTTGCATCTTAGAGAGAAAGATGCAAAATGTTAAAATTATGCTATACTCTAAAAAAAAGGGGGGACAAAAGCCTTGATTTTATGCGACATCCTAAAATTTCATAGGCTTCAAATGTTGATTCATAACTAGAGATTTTGAACGTGAAAGTAGTAGAGACTTGAGATGCATTTTCCATTGTGAAATTGTAGATATATTTCACCAAAACGAATAAGGCAAATCTGATGGGATAGCACCTGCTAGTTGATAGTATAGTGGGGTTGGCCTTGCACGCCATTGATGAAATTTACCTGCTCACCTAGGGTGACTACAGTATCACCATTTAGTATATATGGAGGAGCACCTTGAAGGGTCACAAACCAAAGTAATTTATGCAAAATAAACAAATAGAAAAAAATATTCCTTTTTGCGTTATTTACATATATGGGCATGCTATCTATATGTTTGGATAGGAAAGAGGTGAGGAGAAAAGAGGGAAAGGAGTGAACCATTTTTTCCACTCATCTCTTTCGCCATATATATTCATCCAAACATATTGTGTGTTTTGAAGAAAAAGAGAGAGTCTCCAAAATATCTAGAAGTTTTTGTTACTAAAATCCAATGAATTAAAACTGATTACATCAAGATGGTTTATATAGATGACATAAGAGGGAAAATTTGTTATCACAAACTTTCATTAAGACTAATAATCCTATTACACGTGTAATCTCACTACTCTAAAGGAAAACGCTGCCGTATCACAGAGCCTTAAATGAAACGGTGAGTTTTGCCTTTAACTGTGGTCTTAGAACATGTTGAGGCAGACGACATCGTTTGGAGCTGCAATTCCTGAGTACTAGCATGTTCCTGCTGGAATTTCTAAGCACCATACTTTTCTGGCTTTTCATCCCCCCTCAAACACATGGGGAATCGCCACATGAGTTTGGAGATAAGCCAGAAAAACCGAGGAGAAGGTAACCCTTTAATGAGAACATCAGCTAGCTGATCATGGGAAGCAACAAACTTAAGAAGGAGATCATGCCTGAGAACTTTCTCCCGAACAAAGTGGTAATCCACTTTGATTTGCTTTGTCCTAGCATGAAAGACAGGATTGGAAGCCAGGGCAAGAGCAGACACATTATCACACCAAAGAATTGGAGGAGTACAAAGGAACACACCAAGATCTTTAAGGAGCATACGAACCCAACACAACTCAGCAGTAGTAGAAGCTAGAGCACTGTACTCAGCCTTAGTAGAAGATCTGGAAACTGTGGCGTGCTTCTTAGCAGACCAAGTAATGGGGGAATTACCAAAAAACACAGAAATACCAGAGATAGACTTCCTATCCACAGGGTCTCCAACCCAGTCAGTATCACTATAAGCTGACAAAGACAAAGGGACTGGAGTAAAAGCGAGGCCTTGATGAATAGACCCCTTCAGGTACCTTAAAATACGCTTGGTAGCTTGGAGATGATTAGCAGTGGGAGAGCTCATGAATTGACAAGCTTGCTGAACTGTAAAGGACAGATCGGGCCTAGTAAAGGTGAGGTATTGGAGTGCCCCAACTAGACTTCTATAGTGAGTAGGATTAGACGGAAAATGATTGTCATCAGGCCATAAATGAGCTTTGGTGGCACAAGGAGTGTTGCAGGGCTTAAAATCAGCCACATGAAACTTGTGAAGAAGGTCCAAAGTGTATTTGGATTGATGAATAAACAATCCAAAGGAAGTATACTCAATTTGTAGACCTAAGAAGTAGTGTAGCTTACCCAAATCCTTAAGGTCAAAATCGGAACTAAGTTGATGAAGAAGAGAGGCAGAGAATGAAAGATGATTGCCAGTAATAATAATGTCATCCACATAGTGCAAAAGAAACACCAAATGACCATCATGACTATATGTAAAGAGATTACCATCAGTACCAGAGACAATAAACCCAATGTGAAGCAGTTGAGTTGTAAACCTCTCAAACCAGACCCTAGGTGCTTGTTTTAAACCATAAAGAGCCCTATGCAGGAGGCAAACATGGGTGGGAAAATCTGAATCAACATAGCCCTGAGGTTGTGCCATGTAGACCTCTTCCTTGAGGATACCATGAAGGAAAACATTACTCACATCTAATTGTTTAAGCTCCTAACCACGATTCACTGCCAAAGCAAGAAGCACCCTAACTATGGCAGGCTTCACTACAGGACTAAAAGTCTTATCATAGTCCAATCCATATTGCTGAAGATAACCTCTAGCCACTAACCGAGCCTTGTACCTAGCTATAGTGCTATCACTATGTCTTTTAAGCTTGAAAACCCACTTGCAAGTAACAATATTTTTATCCAAAGGAGCTGGAACAGGAGACCAGGTCTATTACTTCTGAAGAGTCAAACTCTAAGTCCATAGCAGCTACCCATTGAAGGACAAGGCAAAAGTGTAGTCAGTAAGAACTCTCAAAACTCTAGGCTTGTGAATACTATCCTTTGATCTTGTTACCATAGGATGAGAATTAGTAGGACAAGGCAAAAGAGCAGATGAGTTTGAAGTAGAGGGGACACAAGAAGATGACTCAGAAGTGGGGATAGCTGGAGGAATTGACTCATAATTGGAAATAGGGGAAATAGAAGGAGGATTAGGGACACATGAAATAGAAGAAGATAAGAGACTCAAAGGAAGAAAATCATCATGAGTAGAGGAACTAGGTGAAGGGATATCAGAGGAAACATTATCTATAGAAGAAGAAAAACTTGAAGAAGTAGTAGAAAACAAAGTCAATATATCATGGGACATGGAAAAGGGAATTTGAGAGTTTGTAAGATGAGGATTATCATCAAAGGGAAAACAATTTTCATTAAACAAGGCATAACAGGTAACATAAACCCTATTTGTAGTAGGATCTAAGCACAAGTACCCTTTGGAGAGAGGAGGATAGCCTAGAAAGATACATTCAGTGGACCTAGGTTGAAGTTTGTGCTTATTGTATGGTCTTAAGTAGGGATAACAAGCATATCCAAAAGTTCTTAGAGTAGAAACTGATGGTGACAAAGAATTTACCAGTTCCCAAGGGGATTTAAAACTCAAAATTGAGGAGAAAGCATAGGACCAAAAATTTAAAGGCAAATGAGATTTGTATAAGAGAGCTAGACCAGTTTCTACCAAATACTTATGTTTCCTCTCAGAAATGCCATTTTATTGAGGAACATGGGGACAAGAAGTTTGGTGAAGAATACCATGATCAGAACAAAAAGATTGGAACTGAGAGCTGAGATACTCACCACCATTATCAGACCTAAGGACTTTTATCTTAGTAGAATATTGGTTTTACACAAGATTCTTAAAATGTTTAAAAACAGCAAACAATTCACTTTTTCTGTTCAAGAAGGAAAAACCATGTGAACCTTGTGTAATAATCAATGAAAACAACATAGAAATTATAACCAAACAAAGAAGTAAGAGGAGCAGGGACCCATACATCAGTATGAACAATTTGAAGCATTGGAGTTGATGAAATTTCATGTTTGCTCAAAGGCAATCTGTGCATCTTTGCACTTATACAAAATGTACATGAGGAATAACAATCATCAACATTATTGAAAGTAAAGGAGTTATTTACAAATTGAATAACAGAATGAAGAATTTTAGAACTTGGATGTCCAAGCCTATTATGCCAAAGCAAAATTTGAGCAGAAGTAGGAGGTGACACAGCAGTAGCTGTGGATGAAGAAGGAGCTGAAGAAGCAATGTATGTAGTGGATGAGAAGTGGAAAGATGATGGTGAAAGGATGGGATAGACACCATCTTTACACAAGCCTTTGTAAAGGATCTCCCTCGTAGGTCAATCCTGGATTGAAAATCTATAAGCATCAAAATAACATAAGGTATTGTTTTGCAAAAAAAGTTTATGAACATATAGTAAATTGGAAGCAAGATCAGGTACTCGTAACAGGTCATCAAGCCTAACATAATGAGAAGAAGTACATAACTCACCACTACCAATGTGTGTGATAGAAAATTCTTGACCATTCCCCACTGTAACAGTCTCAATACCAGATGTGGGTTGCTACTGAAGTGACAAATTGGCTAGATTAGGTGTTACATGATCTGAACAACTTGTGTCTGTGAGCCATCCATTTGCACCATGAACCTGAGCTGACTTAACCACCATAGTTGCCAATATAGATGGAGCATGCTTACCTTGGAAAGAAAAGTCCATTCTATGATAACAATCAAGAGATGTATGTCCATTCTTTCCACAGATTTGACATTGTGGTCTCTGACCTTGGCTTGATTGACCTGGACCTTGAAAACCAGGTGATCTTGATTGAGAAAATTAAGAGCTATTAGGGTTATAACCACTGGAATTGTAGCCACCATTAGAATTGTAACAACTATTAGAGTTGCCTCTTCCTCCTCAATCTCTCTGATTATTATTGCCCTTTCCTCTTCCTCGAGGAAAGCCTTGAGATTGAAAATTTGCAGCCATAGCCATAGTAGCTGCATCAACAACATGAGATTTCTTCTTGATAGCTCTTTCTTTGGCATAAAGCAGTGTATTCAGTTCTTCAACAAATAAGACATCACTTCTAGTTCTAATTGTAGAACTAAAAGAATCAAACTTTGATGGCAAACCATCAAGAGCAATATGAAGGAGCTCTTCATCATCAAGAAACACTGATACAGCAACCAATTTATCCCTAATTTGCTTGATCTTCTGAAAATAAGCATCAATAGTATTTGTGGCTTTCTTTACTACATTAAGGATGTGTTTGGATCCGGCGTTTCTGGCATTTCAACTTTTGCGTTTTGGGCATGGGACCCACGCTACAGTTGCAGGAAGAAAATGCGCAAAAAACTCAACGTTTCCTTCTTCTTCTTTTTTCTTTTTCTTTTTTTTAGCCGTTAATGTTGACTTTTTCCGTGAATAGTGCACCCGTGCACTGTTCACGGGACCCACAAACATCACTTTTCAGCAATTTTTTCATTAAAAATAGGTCCCACTGTACTATTCACACATTTAAAAATTATTTTGTTACTGTGTTTTCAGTTTTCAGTAATAAGTTTTATCCAAACAGATCCTAAGTTCATTTCTAAAACTCATTATGCTAGATCTAGAAATGGAAGTAAAACATTTCTTTAAAACTTTACAAACACCTTTCCCTGATTTCTGACCCATAACAAGAGCAAGAACAGAGAGATAAGGTAGAATTAAGAAAAAAGAATAGAGCTTGTTCACGATTCTTCCAACTCACATATGTTGGATTAACCTCTAGGGTGAAATTACCTGAGGAATCTTTGAGATAGTGATCTAGTACTTGAACTGAATCGTCAATGGCATCAATCATTGAATATGTCTCAAGAATTACTTCGACCTGATGCTTCCAAACAACATAGTTGTTGTAATCAAGCTTCACAGTCATCATTGATGACATGTTTGAGTGTGACAGTAATGGATTAACAAAAGGGTTTGGATTCACCATAGCTATAGATGTAGCAGATGAGGAAAGATACATTTGGATTTTCAGGAACAGAAGAAGAATTTGGGTCTTTGGAAGCCATGGATGAGTGCTTCAAAGCTTAGAGCTCTAATACCATGAAGAATAAGAGAGAGTCTCCAAAATATCTAGAAGTTTTTGTTACTAAAATCCAATGAATTAAAACTGATTACATCAAGATGGTTTATATAGATGACATAAGAGGGATAGTTTGTTATAACCAACTTTCATTAAGACTAATAGTCCTATTACACGTATAATCTCACTACTCTAAAGGAAAATGTTGCCCTATCACAAAGCCTTAAATGAAACGGTGAGTTTTACTTTTACCTGTGGTCTTAGAATATGTTGAGGCAGACGAAATTGTTTGGAGCTGCAATTCCTGAGTACTAGCATCAGGGACGGAGCCAGGACTTGGAGTTAGGGGGGCAGAAGTATAAAAAAAAAATGAAACTCCAAATAAACATTCATTTAATAAACCATCAACAAAGAAAAATACAGAATTTTTTTTTTTTAAAGATATTACAATGCAATTATTAATGAAAATGGAACTCGCCGTCTTTTTAAATCTTCGAAATCATCTATGATTGAATCCGTACTAATTGTCGCAGCAATGTCCCTTTCAATGAATAACATCATAGCGTCTAACAAAAACTCATCTTCCATTTTGTTGCGAAGGTCAGTTTTGATGACATTCATAGCTGAAAATGCTCGCTCTGTAGTTGCAGTAGAAACGGGAAGAGTAAGCACAAGCTTGACCACTCTACAAATAAGCAGATAGATTTCTGATTTTCTAGTTCTCACCATCCATTGGCACAATTCAGAAATATTTTTCAAATTCTTGAACCCTGAATGCTGAACTACATCATACTTATAAAGATCAAGTTCCTTTTTCAACACATTACAAAAAGTAAATCATCTCAAACAAGGATTCAATATGAGATGAGACATGACAGGATACCTTTGCTTCTGCCGCTGGCTGCCAAATTCCTCTCCTTTGTGTTCAGCCGTAAGTTAGTTAGGTTTTCTTCTTCTTTTTTTTTTTTAAATGGCTTAGAGTTAGAAATCCCCTTCTCTTTTTTCCTTTTATTATATGTGTGAGGTAAGTGGGGGTGTTTCCCACTCCTAGCCTAGGTAGATATCTAATTAGAACCGGCTTTGATTTTTGATTTTTGATTTTTTTTTTTGGCTTGAGTTTGTTTTGAGGAGTTGTTTGGGCTTAATTTTTGTTACTGGGCTATTTTTTTTTTAGCATTTGAAAATATCAATAATATTATGAGAGGGGGGCAAAATATAATTTTTATTGAAGAAAATTGCTAAAAATAATATGTTATATATATATTAAAATTTTTTTTTGAAAATCTGGGGGGGCCACTGCCCCCCCAAGTCCAAGAATAGCTCCGTCTCTGACTAGCATGAACCTGCTACAATTCCTAAGCACCATGCTCTTCTGGCTTTTCATGTTTATTGAGATCGATATATTAAAAATATATTTTTGACTTTAGATATATACTTTAATGATAACTAAAGCTAATAGCATTGTGGGTTTTAGTTCGCTCAACTAGTAAAATCTCTCTTCTCAAAAAAAAAAAAAATAGTAATCTTTGATGGTTGAATAAGAGATCTAATGTTTAATTTCTGCCTATACCAAAAATTGATTGGTGTCTTAATTTGATGATATCATTTGGAGCGGATGTCATAGATTGAAACTCTCTATAAGAAATATAAACAAATAAAACTAATAGTCTTACAACTCAACGCCATCTACTCTCTTTTATTAAGACAACAAGCCCCTCTCTCCTGTTATTCTAACTATTGAATATATTTAACTAAAAAAAAAAACTGAAGAATATAACTAAGCTCAAAACATTGACTTGGACTAATATAACTCTTAGACAACAATGTCAAAGAGTCGCAGTGGGTGGCATGTGAGGTTTGAATTGTGTATGAAAAGAAAAAGAATCTGACAGAGTATTCCTTTTGAGGTTAACTTGAGATTAGATTACATATAGAAACTCTATCCTATCTTTCTTCTTACTTAAAAAAAGAAAAGAAAGTTGACTACTTTTAAAACAATTTTAAATGAAAATATTGTGGTTGATATGATGCATGACAAGCCTGTATGGTAAGGCAGTCGATTAAAAAACAACTATGCTCTTTTATGTAATGGCGAAATAAAGAGAAAATATTTCCTATGCTATGTACGTATTTTGTTTCCTTTCTTGGTCAGACTTGTAACGGACATACTTATACGGCAAAAAAGGACTTGTGATATTATTTTGTTGTGTTATTTCTTAAATAAAAAAGACAGTAACAGTCAAAATTAACTTTTATAGCAAAATACATGGTGTTCAAAATTCAAGCCCATTTGGCCAAGACAGACATGCAACCAGCCCCTAGAAGAAGTGATGCATTTGCTCCAAATTGGATCCTCAAGCTGTTTTGCACTCTTGGGCTCATGAAATCCGCTGCTAGTAGGTCAACGAGTGCCATGTAAATCAAAATCCCAGCCGATGCAGCATCGAAAATCCCTTCAACAATCAGAGATGTTGGGCCATTCTCATTGTAAACACTTGATATTCCAATACCAATTGCAATTCCCACAGGTGTTGTGAGGGAGAAAAATGTTGCCATTATTGCTGCAGATCGAGTCTTGAATTGTGCCTACATTGTAATAAAAAAATTTACTAAAGTTAGAGATTAAAAAAAACAACTAAAACATTTCTTAGTCCCAAGAGTCATGCTAGGTTGACAAATATTTTCACATTCTTTAATTTTCATAATTTTCTGTGATAGAAGTAACATTATTGTGATATAGTTCCACATTTAATATCATATTTTTAACACTAAAGGCCTGTCTGGTTTTAAAAAGTAGTGTATCCACTTTTCATTTTCTATATTCTATATTCAAATCTTGAATTTAAATATAAAAAAACAATCATTTTTACATTTGGTAGTGTTTGGTAAGTTGTTTTAAATACATAATTTGAGTATAGAATACATCATACCCGAGTTTGGTCATTGTATTCCATTTAAAGAAAAATGTAACTTTTCTCACTTATACACATCATATCACTAAAAAAAAAAGTAATTTTTTGTTTTTAAAATATTTACGAATATGCCACTGTATTCATATTCATAAAAAACGAAAATGCTAAAAAGTTGTATTCATTTTCTGTATTCAAATCCACTTTTTTTGAAAACTAAAAATAAATATTGAGTACAAAAACACAACCAAACCAATTTTTTGGTGGTGGATTCCACAAAAAACAGAAAATAAATACTGAAAACACCACTTTTTTCTCTTAACCAAACAAGACGCAATTATAGCATGCCATCTCCATTCGAAAGATAGAGAAATTTTTTGTTGACTCTAACTTATTGTAGTATGAAATGTTATACAAATTGTGTGTTTTTTTTTTAGAAACAAACACACACACACACACACACACACACATATATATATATATATATATATATAAGAGAAGGGGGATGAGATCAAATACAAATTGTGTTAGTTTGATGAAAGTTGTCGGTAGATGGGGTACATATTATAGATTTCATATATTATGAATTAATTTTTTTTTTTCCCGTAAACATTATGTCAAAAGATTATATTACTCATTAGCATTAACAATTATTAAATAAATAAATGGTTATGTGACCATTCTCTAAGTTTGAATGCTATAAAGTACTAAACTTGTCATAGAATTCAAGGATGCAGAATTGTTAAATGCAACTGGTTCTCAATTTTCTCAATTAAAAGAGCCCAACTAGACCACTTTGAGAGGTCATGGCTATAGAATAAAATAATAATAATAATAATAATAATAATAATAATAATAATAATAAAAGAAAGAAATCTGATACCTGAGAAATGCAACCACCAAGTCCCATTCCCTCAAAAAATTGATGGAAAGACAGTGCTGCTAGTAGAGGCTTTATTGCCTGAGGGCTTTGAGAAGAACCCAATGATATTCCAATTATCACTGAATGAGCCACAATTCCTAACTCCAACACCTAAAAAACACACCCACCAAATTTTAATCAAACTCTAAAATAACCATCAGTCAATATCATCCAATAAGGACAACCAAAGTTAAAGATCCTCCACAAATTAATCAAGATCAACTACATGTATATACTTTTTCATTATTCTGGTTATCCAAAATCATACAATATCAACCAAGAATGAATTTAAAATTAAACCTTACTTGTGATATAACACGAAAACGGATTAGCTCAGCAAGATTTGAGTCCTCGGGGTTGGTGGCTGAGCCATGAGCATGACCATGTGTGGCATGTGTATGCACATGCACATGTCTTTCATGCTCTTCATTCATCTCTTCATCTACAACATTCACCTGCTTAGAGTTATTGAAGTGCAGCCTCTTATAAAACCCAGTTGCCAATGAGTCCACCATTAATGTTCCTATAGCAGACATCATGGCAATGAAACCCGTGAAAGGGAATTTTCCCCATGGATTTTCATTAAGGCATGGTGATGTTAAACTTGCGAATGCATCCGGTAGTATGTGAATGAACCCGGTTGCTAGAATTACACCAGCAGCAAAGGCCTTAATCATGAAAAAGATGTCATGTTCAGGCCTTAGAGTTGGAATTTTCTTGCCCAGCAGCGGAATGCTTACTCCCACAGCACCTGCAAGAAGAATTAAAGCTATTGAACCTACTTTATATTTAAGTGCAACACTTTTGTTGTTCTTTGTGGCCTCAGCATCACATGTACAATCTGCAGATACTATAGTGGGGAGGACAAAAACAATTAGAAGAAACAACAACTTCAAGATGAACATGGTGTGTGAGAGAGATAGAGAGGAGTAGACTGTCAAATGTATATGGTTCTTTGATAATGGCTTGAGTTTTGTACTTTTATAGCAAATGAAAAAGAAGGTGCAATACGGGTTGTTTTAAATCATTGGATGGTTCAATTGAAAAACAATAAAGAATAAACAATGGATGGCTGATAATAAGCCAAGCATCTTATATATGTAGTCAATACCAACATAAAAATAAATGAACATAGGCTTTGCTCAAAACTCTTCTCAAATAGCTACTAGCTAGGTTAGCATTGTGTCATTCATGTGGCTTGTCAGCATGTGTTGGATGGTCTGGAATTAAGTATCCCACATGCATAATGGATTTCCATGGAAAGGAAATCTTGATCATCGATCAGCAAGGTTGGTAAGGGACCAGTACTGTCTTTCATGTGGACCAATTTACATACTAGAGACAAATTATTGTGAAAATCAGATTTAAAAGAGGGATTTAAGTACACAATTTATTTTTGGTATGGTAGTTATTGTAGTGACATTTCATATGTTAATCTTTATACACAATTTTTGTGGGTTTCTTTTATTTCAATTGGTAAAGTCTCGTTCCCTCAAATATAGAATTAGATTTTGCATGCACAAAAATGAAATTCATTGAGTTTTTGTATGATAATAAATTCGTTTTTGTATGATAATAAATTACAATCATGGGATTGAATCTTGTTTATATGGTACAAAATCAATTGGTCTTTTGGCCTAATTGGAAAAAAAAAATTATTAAGCTTGATAGCAATAACAATTATCATGGATCATATTGCTACTATTAAAAATAAAATTCTTTATACACAATTTCGAGTTAATATATATACAATATGTTAGTTTTTCGACCCCTAAACACACTATGTTTAACCTGATTTTATTGCCAGGTTGTTACTTAAGTCAATTATGTAGATATTAGGTTAAACATAAATCTATCATATCACACAGCAAAAAAGTAAATAAGACACAAATATGATGACTCAAGAAAACCAATAAAATAAACAAGTTTTAAGGTAAAAAAAAACCTGGGGGACCAATTCCAAGAAGAACAATCCACTATAACAAATAAAAGTTTGCAGTCAAGAATATTTAACTCACAATAAACTTAACTATAATTAGCAAACCTAGCTCTGAAACCCTCAGATTTTTTTAATGTAGATATGCTCTAACATGAATCTCAATTCATGCCTTTGATCTTCAGTACACTTGAAGCTTAGGCTGCAACTTTATTCCATCGATACTTATGGAATAAAATTGATCTCTGTTAGATGCTTGAAATGGTAGAGGAGTAGTTCTCCAAGACTTGAAAAACATGTTTTATTAAGGTTTTTCTTATATACCAAGTAAATTTGGATTGAAACCCTAAACATTTAATGGGCTAACAAGCTTTAATAAAAATCTGCACAAGGAGTTGATTTAATACCAGAATTTTTGTTTGGATTAAAGGTAAAAGATGGAGTAGATTAGTGTTTGAAAGGAGGAAGGGGTACACGAAAATATTTTGAAAAATTATGAGGGTATTATAGTCATGTAAAGAAGCAGTAGAGCACAAGGACGGTCACGATGAGATCATATAAAGGAATGATGGTGAAAGAGAATTGTTAGAATAGGATAATTTATTAGCTTTACTAAAGTTGTTGAGAAATGACATATTCAAGCAAAAAGCAATGGCAAAAATGTGGACACAATGTTGTCATGCAAACTCCTTATTCAAGGTCATTCAGCTTAGATTGCATAGTTATGTTGCCTCGTTTAACAAAAGTCAATCCAAATGTCGATATAATGTGTTCTTTCCTCTACTGCTTAGTAGTCTTAAATTATAAAATAATGCCAACTTTTTGTTTTATTCTCACTCTTTTGCATTAGATAGTGCTTTGTGCTTACTTGGTCGTGGCAGAGACGGGCACATCTTTTCAACTATTTCTAAATGAAAAAGTAAACAAAAGTCATATCTTTTTCCCTGTACATCTGAATTTAAGCATTTTCTTCCATTTTATAATGGTGATGTTAGAGATATAAAAAATTTTATTATTTTTGTTACAATTTATTATATTACGAATTATGAGTGGTAGAGATGTGGACTTATCATTTGACCTCCACCATTCACAGTTTGTCACTTAATAAGTTATGACAACAGTTGTGAAATTTTTTACATCCCTAATATTTTTCATTTTATACACCATGCATAAATGTTAGTTAAAGCATTTTTTTAAGCACGCCCCTAAACAGTTCTCCAATTTTTTTTGAATTTTTTTCTATTTAATATAAATATTTTTTTTCTTTATTTATTTTTTATTTTTTACTAGTCCTCTCAAATTAAGAAAAAGTTACTTTATATGAATCTATTAAAAGACTGTAATATGAGACACCTCTCTCACAACATATGAATCTTACAGGTGAATGCACTAATTGCTTGAGTAATACATGAATCTTATAAGTCTTTATATGAACCTATTATGAGATCATAATATGAGACACCTCTCACACAACATATGAATCTTATAGATGAATGCACCAAATATTTGAGGAATACATGAATCTTATAAGTGAATGCACCAAATGCTTGAGGAATACGACACAAGGATAAATACTTTTGTTGAGAGTTGAGAGTTATAGTGGCTCTCCACGTTTGAGCAATTAAAAAATTTGTCTATAAGGTTAATTACATGTGTGTATATCTTGGCTTGCTCCGCAAAAATTGGACAAAAAGAGTGCAAAAAACTCATCTGTTAGAGATGCCTTTATTAACTTAACTCTTGATAACTTATCCCCCCAAACCCCACCACTAAAAAAAGAAAAGAATAGAACCCTTAACTCATGATAAGTGAGTTCAAAAGTAGTGAGAGAATTATATTAGCAGAGAAATTCTTCGTGCATTAATTAAACACAAATTAGTAAGAGATAATAATATCTGTCACTAAAAAGTAATAGTATTATCTGTTTACTTTTGGTAAGAGTTGACACATTAAGTCTTTACCGTGGCACTTTCATGAACACGAGGGGCTATCTCTCATGGATGATTAAATCATGAGTCAAATTTTCAAGAATAAAGAGTTTTAGAACCAAGTCAACCTTCATTAAGAATCTCTTAATTTAACTATCATATCTTCATCCAACATGTTCAATATTCAAAATTCCTTTCAACTATCAAATTATTAAAAAAAAAAAGAGCTTACCTATATAGTTTGACAATTTTATTTTTTATAAATAATTTTTTTGGCAAACCAAATAAATATTGTATTAAATACTCGCTAATTTTTGCAGGACAATATTTAATACTCACTAAAAATATCTGTATAAGACTATGAGTGCCTAAAATGTAGGAAATTTAGGACCCGTTAGTTTTCTCATCTCAAACTCACATTTTTTCATTTTAAACAACATTACACACTATGAATGGGACTGAAATATAAATATAATTGAAAAAAACTATACAATTTTTCTTTGTATGTTCACCATAGAGGTAGTTAAAGAATTGCTTCTCAAAAAAAAAAAAAGTAGTTAAAGAATTCAATCAAAGTTTATGAAAGAAAATTAATAAATAAACAACATTAAGTTTTAATGAAATAAGTTAATAACGAATACCATTTTTTTAGAATCAAATTATTGAATTCCTAACCTAATTAATGCAAGAAGAAAAGTGAGATTGAAGAATTAAATAAAAGTACTTCTCCAGTAACTAAAATTAACAAATTAAAGATGAAATTGAAAATAAAAATAATTCCCTTTCTATCTAGCTATATATACATTTCCCTATATGGCTTCTTATCTAATGAGACTATATATGTAAAATATTCTTACCATGGACGAACTAGGCTGAAACAAAAATAGATATAAAAATAAATAAATTTTTTCTAAAAAATAAAAAGTTGTAAACTAAAGACAAATAGTGAAGGATGAGGTAATCAAGTGAATGAATAAATAAATTCGTTTATTATTGTAATGGAATTTTCTTCTCTTTTGATTTATTTCAAATTTGATACGTTCCTTCGAGTTATTTACGGTATTGTGTCAACAAAACAATCAGGAAGTTGCACAAAAAAAAATCTATATCAAGACAAGTACAACATAATAATGTAAAGACTATACTGCTTAAGAATCAAGCCCATTTTGCTATGAGTGACATAAATCCAGCCCCTAGAAGAAGTGAGACATTTGACCACATTTGGATCTTCACATTTTTTTGCAGTCTTGGGTTCATGAAATCTGCTGCTAATAGGTCAACAAGTGCCATATATATGAGAATCCCAGCAGCAAGAGCATTGAAAGTCCCTTCAATAATTAGAGCAGTTGGGCTGTTGTCTTTGTAAGTGCTTGCTACTCCAATTCCGATTGCAATTCCCAGTGGGGTTGTGAGAGAGAAAAATAATGACATTATTGCGGCAGACTTGGACTTGAATTTAGCCTACATAGCCAATAATTAACGTAAGGAAGCAATTGTTAATCAATAATTCAATCGATTTGAGGTGAGCCGATCAATTTGAGCTTTTAGAATTATTATAATGATAAACAACATCTCGTTTAGGTCAAAAGATAGATTATTTTATCTATTAATAACAACAATGATAGAAATGAGGATGTGATCATTATGAAGACATTTCGCAACACTCAAAACTATACCTAATATTAAAAAAGCCAGAACTGCCTAACATTATTTTCAAAACCCAATTTTCTAATTGGAAAGAGCAACAATTTGAGGCTATGGCTTAAGCATTGTGTTATACCTGAGCGATGCAGCCACCAAGCCCTACACCCTCAAAAAATTGATGGAATGACAATGCTACTAGAAGAGGCCTTATTGTAGAAACGCTTTGATTAGCACCCAAATCCACTCCAATAATTACTGAATGAAAAATAATTCCTAATTCCAATACCTTGAGAGAGAGAGAGAGAGAGAGAGGCCGGGGGAAAAAAAAAAAAGGTAAGAAATCATATGAAATACATTGGATTTCGTTTGGACTTGAGGATTTAAAATAAAGGATTTGATGATCAATTTGTTAACATCAATAGCTTGATGTGAGTTTTGAACATTTTGTTCAAAGAAAATCACTTGTGACATTATGAATTTGAATTGGCATATTAATAAAGGTGAAATCCATATATAATTTCATTCTTTATTAATTGAAAGCAATCAAACTAGAGAGTAAATTCCAATTTTTTTTTCTTTGAATTCCTCTATCCAAACGAACCATTGGGAAAGATTAGAGGAAAAAATGAATTGGTAAGTAGCCAATACTTGTGCTATAACACGATGACGGGTTAATTCTGTTCCTTCAGAAGGGATGACCGAGCCATGAGTGTGACCATGTGTGGCATGTGTATGAACATGTACATGACCCCCATGCTCATCTTCTTTTTCCTCATCTGCACCTGCCTGCATTTGTTATAATGTAATTAAAGAAAAGGTTATTGTATAATGATTTAGTAGTTTAATTAAGCACATCACCTGTTTAATAAAGTGCATCCTATTAAAATAGCTAGTGGCATACGCATCCACCATTAATGTTCCAATAGATGACAACATTGCAAAGAAACCTGTGAAGGGAAAATTGCCCCATGGATTTTGATTTAGGCATGGTGAAGTCAAGCGTGAAAATGCATCCGGTAGTACATGAATGAACCCGGTTGCTAGAATCACACCGGCTGCAAAGGCCTTGATTACGAAAAAGAAATCATTTTCTGGCCTTAGAGCTTTAATTTTTTTGCCCAGCAATGGAATGCTTACCCCCACAGCACTAGCAACAAGAATGGAAGCTATTGCACCCAGTTTATATTTAAGTGCTGTGCTATTGTCACTCTGTGTGCTCCCGGAATCAGTACACCCACAGTCACCATATGTAGTAGGGAGGAATAGAACAAGAAGAAATAGCAAATTCAGGATATAAGTACTGAAAGAAGAAACTTGAAAATTAATCATCATGAAACTCAAGGGAAAATGAGAGAAGAAAATTTGCTTAGAAAGCTTTTGAGATTTTGGTTCTTTAAGAAAGCAGGCTGAGTTTACTTCTTCTCAGAAACGACAAGGATGTACTGGTTGTCTCTTAATCACTGATTCGTTGTTGAATTAGTCGTTTAAGAAAAATAATTTAGTTGTTTAAGCAAAAAAATAAATCACTTGGTGATGGTGATAGAGAGCATGAGGATGGTGATGGTGATAGAGAGCATGAGGACATCTTGTAATTAAGGTCAACGATAACATAAAATAGAAATGTAGATAGGTAAATAGGGCTATTAGAGATATAGGTTTTGCACAAGTACTCGTCTTTAGAACCTAACTCAGATGAGGAATAAAGAGACAAGCTAGCTAAATGGGTGACACTGATTAAACCAATGTTTTGTGAATGTCAAGATCGCTTGTTAAATCCTAGCAATGGAAAGATGTCTAGGTTTTATCTGCCTGAAATGTCTGACTCCCATTCCTAGGAGAATCATCTATCCAAATAATGCATTAAGTTTATATAATTCGTAATTGTTTACATTAGTTTTATTCCTAGACATACCAACATCATGAACAAAATTATCTTTTAAGAGCTGTTGCTCGTTGGGATACATGGAAATCTAGAAATTGATGAAAGTTGTTAAGTTCTAACAAGGAGATGAGGTCATGTAAAGGTACAAATCTGAGAACTGGGTCTTTCCGTACTACAGCTGATCCTAACTAGGAGGATTCATCAAGCTTAAGGTATGAACATTATGTTGTCATGCAAACCATTCTAGGGCGTATCGAAGTCAAGGTCAAAATATTGATATTTTAGTTGCTACTTTGCTATGCATGCATGCTTGTCATGATCACAATATATGATTCATTTAGTTCACACTGCGCGTTACAAACAGATGTGTAAGACGAATTTAACTTATAGACGATAGATATAGAATGAGTGATCTCATTGTTGATGCAAAATTAAATATAATTGTAGAGTTATCATTATTCTTAATACAAAATCACTGGTCACACTTACATAGATGGATCCGGGGGGATTGAGGGGGTTGACAATTGGCCCCTGGGTTGCCAAAACTAAAAGAATTAATACTTTAAGCGCAAAGTTAAATATAATCATAGAGTTGTCATTATTCTCAACAAAAAAAAAAAAAAAAACATAATTTTTATCTTTAAAAGTGGCGCATGCACACACACATATTATAGATAATAGATCCTCAAATAATCTATGTTACTATTTATTTTCCTACATAAAAATTGAGAAGAAGCAATGAAATGTGAGGATAATTACACGATATAAATTTGCATAAGTTGAATTTGGTGTCTATTAAACTACTAAAAATCATTTCATTTTCAACTGGAAATTTTGACCTTAAAAAAACACAGAAAGAAGGCCTTTTTCATGAAAGAAAAACCTTAAAATATGAACAAAATATAATGAATATGATATTTTTGTGAGTTTTCTATCACTCAGCAGGCAGATATGTATGGTTTTTTATAATCATGAATCATGATCAATGTGGGTTTGTTAATGCATTTGGCTTGTAAGCACTATCTATATGTTGGATAGCCTTGAAATTAATTAAGGTTCACATATATAAACTTATGTGAAACGCCAATAACGAAAAAGTAAGTTATGAGTCTGAAAAAAAAAATCTGAAAATTGTCTATGTTGGCCTTAGATACAGAGAATAGTACTGCTTTTGCTTTACATTTTTGAGTGACCCAAATTTTGTAGGGATGAATACTATAATGACATGTTCATTCTCATTAAACATTTTTGTCTAAAATTCCACGATAGGTATTGTTATTTTCGTAAGTGTTATTTTCTAAGTGAGGGTAAATTTAAAAATGTATAAATTTCCGTGAGTGAATTTAACCGTGTTAAGATGTTAGGGAGGTAAGTATAATTTATTTTGAAAGTAAAGAAGATCAATGTACAATCCAAAATTAATAAGAAGGTTAGCATAATTTGAGTAAACCTCAAGAGAGGCAAGTGTAATTTTCCCTTTATTTTTCTCTATTTTGTTTTTCTTTACACTGATTCTCTCTCATGTCTCATCTCCACTTGTTGTCTCACTTTTTTTTTTCTCACTTTTTTCTTCTATAATTGTTAGGTTGGGCAATGAGCACAACAATGGGTCTCTTTTGCTGTTTTGCAGTTCATTGATTTTTTTTTTTTTTTTTTTGGGAATTTTTTAGAGATTTTGGAATATTTTGAAGGAGAGTTAGGTCGAATCAACAAATAAATAAGAAGAGGTATTCAATATTCCACTAAGTTTAAACTCATGAGTAACAATGTTGTAAAGCCCACACATAGCGGCTAGTTTGACTCATGAGTTTCAACTTAGGCTGTGTTTGTTTTGGCTGAAAAGCATTTCAGGAAATTGTTTTACACCATGTTGTGTGTTTGGTAGGCAAAGAAAATTTGGTCAACTGAAATTATTTTACAGTTTGACCGTAAAATAGGCCTTCTCGGACGGAAAATCAATTCCGTTCTTATTTCACCTTCAAATCTCATTTCTTGACTAAAAATAGAGAGAGAGCACGAAGAGAGAGAGAAAGAGAGAGACAGAGAACAACCACGAAGAGAGAGTAGAGAGAGTGAGATCGAGCTCGCGCCGTCGAGCTCAGACCACCGCCCTAAGCCTAGACACGCCGGCGAGCTCGAGCTGTGAGATCGCTACAGCGCCGGCGAGATCGAGCCGCGAGACCACTGCCCCAAGCCCAGACCCACCCCTGTCGTCGCTACCACCTATAGATCGAACCACCGATCTCGTCACCCAAAGCCCAAGCTCCGTTCGATCTGGCCGCCGTTACCGATCTCTTTCCCTCAATCTCTCAATCTTTCTCTCTTTGATCTCTGATTTTTTTGTTGCTGTTGTGGTGGTGTGGGTGGTGGTGTTTTGGTGGCTTTTTATGGCTTTTGATCTCTGATTTTTTGGTGTTTTGGTGGTGGTGTTTTGGTGGCTTTTGATCTCTAATTTTGTTGTTGTTGTTGCGATGGTGTGGGTGGTGGTGTTTTTGTGGTTTTTGTGTTGTGTGGTGCTGGTGGATTTTTCTATGGGCGCTAGTGGGATTTTTTGATATAAAACTTGTTTGGAAGCTGAGAAAATAGCTGAGAAATTGTGAAAAATTAGTGAAAAATTTTCATTTTCTGAATGTTACCAAACACTTGAAATTATTTTCCAATATAATTTTAAAATTGCAACCAAACACTAGAAATTATTTTTCTTTCCCGAAAATATTTTCACCTGAAATTATTTTACACCTGGAAAACATTTTACATTCAACCAAACGCAGCCTTAGTGGAATATTGAATTTTCAAGAATAAAAGGTTTTAGAAGCAAGCCGACCTTAATGGACCCATGAGCCACTGACAAAACTTTATCAGCTTGAATGTTTAAATTGTTATTTTTATAGATAATAATTCATAATTGTTTTGGTAAACCAATAAATATTGTATTCAATACTCACTAAATATCAGCATGGATATATGTGTATATATATAGCCAAAACTGAGAGAAAATCTAATAAAATTCTAAATTAGAATTTAATTTTGCGCCACGTGTCTCAATCTAATTTTTAAATTTGTGTGTGAAGTGAATTATTAGGTGTAAAAATAAAAAAGTCTAAATTCAATTAGATTCTAAATTAAATTTTAATTGAAGTTCAATTTTGCGCCATGTGTGTCCCATCTAATTTTTTAATTTTTAATGACAAGTGAATTATTGGATGCAAAAACCAAAAAGTCTAAATCCAATTAGATTCTAAATCTTATAAAACAAAATAAATAAATAAACAACACTAAATTTTAATGAAATAAATTAAGGAATACCTAATGTAAAAAGAAAAAAAGATTAAGGAAGAAACTAAAACTAACAAATTAAAATGAAAAACAAAAACTCTATATAACGACTACATTTCCCTATATGGCTTCTTATCCTATGAGACTATAAATGTAAAATATTGTTACCATGAATGAAGGACTGGGCTAAAACTTTTTTTTTTTTTTTTTTTTTTGAGAAACTATTAAAAAAAAATTAGATACATAAATAAATAAAGTTTTTCTTTTTAAAAAAAGTGCAAAATAAGGACAAAGAGTGTAGGATGAGGTTGTCAAGTGACTAATCAAATAAAACCAATGTTTATATTATTTTAAGGATAAAGTTTAGTTACGAAATTGGTTGTAACTTTAGGTTACAACCTTACTAAATATCTTTTTATTGGTAGTGAATTTTGACAAATCTACTATTAAATTACATTTTTTTTTATATCCTCCATACTTGCAAAATTTCTAGAAAATTAAAGAATAATAGCTATGTCATCAATAAATTATTTAAATGCAAGTTTTTGTAATTTAAAATTATGCATAAAATATAATCTTATAAATCATATAGTAAATAATATCTAATTAACACAAAATTTGACATGTATGTTAAGAGCATTAAGAATATGCAATTCAATGGTTAGATTTTCAAAATATGTAGTTTTGTTTATTTTATCGAGTATGGTTGTAGCTCTAGTTTTATAGCTAAACTTTTCCCTTATTTTAATGACATTTTTTTTCTTTTGATTTAAGTTAAAATGTAATATAATAAAATTTTATGTGATATATATATGTACCTTCTATTTATTTATGGTGGCTTGACATTGTGTATAAAAATCCGGAATTTGCACCCAAAATGTGTGTACATATATATATATATATATATATACACACATCATGATTCATGACAGGCACAACTTAATAATGTACAGTTCTTAAGATTCATGCCCATTTTGCTATGAGTGCCATACATCCAGCCCCTAGAAGAAGTGAGACATTTGACCCTAATTGGATCATCAAATTATTTTGAAGTCTTGGGTTCATGAAATCTGCTGCTAATAGATCAACAAGTGCCATATATATGAGAATCCCAGCAGCAAGAGCATTGAAACTTGAAAGTGCCTTCAACAATTAGAGCAGTTGGGCTATTATCGTTGTAAGTGCTTGATATTCCAATACCGACTACAATCCCTAGCGGGGTTGTGAGTGAGAAAAAAAAATGACATTATTGCCTTGGAGTTAGATTTAAATTGAGCCTACATAGCCAAAAAAGAAGAAGTTAACTTTCAGATAATCTACTATAAATGACAAATTAACATATGGAAGCAAGTGTTTGGGTAATTTATCAATAATTTAATTGATTTGAACTAAGCCGATCAACTTGAAATTTAGAATTATTATAGTGTTAATCTTTCTTTTTTGCTGAATATTATAGTGTTAATCAACATCTCGTTTAGGAATTATTTTACTATTAATAACAACTATTATAGAAATGAGGATGTGAACATTATGAAGACATGTTAACTATACAGTCTATACCTAATCTAAAATAAAATAAAAAATCAGAACTGTATACACTAGATATCATTTTCAAAACCCAATTTTTTTTATTGGAAAGAGCAACTATAAGAGGCTATATATGACTGAACCATTTTGTGTCATACCTGAGCGATGCAGCCACCAAGCCCTACACCCTCAAAAAATTGATGGAAAGACAAGGCTACTAGGAGAGGCCTTATTGCAGCAACTTAACGCTTTGAGAAGCACCCATATCTACTCCAATAATTACTGAATAAAAAACAATTCCTTATTCCAGTACCTTAAAACCAAAAAAAAAACGAAAAATAAAAAAAACAAAAACAAAAAACGATCAAAGTAAGAAATCTTATGAAATACTTAATTTGGATTGTGTTTGGATTTGAGGATTTAAAGTAAAGGATATGAAGAACAATTATTAACATAAATTGTTTGATATAAATTTAACAACACATTATGATATGAGTTTTAGACATTTTGTTAAAAGAAAATCACTTATGATATTATGAGTTTGAAATCCATTTTATAATTAGTTAATTTAAATTGACATATTAATAAAGATGAAATCTATTCATAAATTTTGTCAATAGAAAAAATTCTATAAATTCATACTTTTTTTAATGCTAAGATTAAATTCCAATTTTTTTTCTTTGAATTCCTCTTTCCAAACGAACCATTAATGGGAAAGATTAGAGCAAAAAATGAACTTAGAGAGTAGCCAATTACTTGTGCTATAACACGATGACGGGTTAATTCTTTTGAATTGATTCCTTCAGAACGGATGGTTGAGCCATGAGCATGACCATGTGTGGCGTGTATAAATTAACATGTATGTGACCCTCGTGCTCATTGTCTTTTTCCTCATCCGTAACAGCCTGCATGCATGTGTTTTAATAGCAACTTAAAAAACATCATTAAAAAATTAAACAGAGAGATTAAAAAAGTAATTAATGAAAAAAAAGTCACTTATATAGGCATAATAGTGATATTGTATATAGTAGTTTAAACAAGCTCTTCACCTGACTATTAAAGTGCATCCTGTAAAAATAGCTAGTGGCATAAGCATCCACCAATAATGTTCCAATAGATGACAACATTGCAAAGAAACCTGTGAAGGGAAAAATGCCCCATGGATTTTGATTAAGGCATGGTGAAGTCAAGTCTGCAAATGCATCTGCTGGTAGTACATGAATGAACCTGGTTGCTAGAATCACACCGGCCGCAAAGGCCTTGATGATGAAAAAGAAATCATTTTCTGGCCTTAGAGCCTTAAATCTCCTGCCTAGCAATGGGATAGTTACCCTTCAGCACTAGCAACAAGAATGGAAGCAATTGAACCCAATCTATATTTAAGTGCTGCGCTTTTGTTATTCCCTGTGTTCCCAGAATCATCACACGTACAATCTCCATAGATAGTAGGGAGGAAAAGAACGAGGAGAAATAGTATATTTGAGATGTAATTGAAAGAACAAAGTTGAAGATTAATCATGGTGAGACTCAAGAGAGAAGGAAAGAAGAAAATCTGATTGGAAAGCTTTTGGGATTATGGTATTTTGAGAAAGGCATGAGTTTACTTCTTATTAGAAAGGAAAAAGGATGTTCTGGTTGTTGTAATCACTGGTTCGCTATTGTTGTTTATAGAAAAAATTAAAACACTTGGTGACTGTCTGAGATCATGAGGAAATCTTGTAAGGTCAGCGATAACACCAATAGAAATGTAGAGAGGAAAATAGCAATAGATTTATGTGTAATTTGCACATATACTTGTCCTTAGAACCTAACTCAGATGAGGAATGAAGACACAAGCTGAATGGGTGACGATTTCAAATTGATTAATCCATTTTTTTGTGAAATGTAAAGATGGAATGATCAAAATTATCTTTTAAGAGTTGTTGGGGACTTGGGAATTGGGATACATGGAAATCTAGAAATTGATGAATTGCTAACCGCTAACAAGGAGATGAGGTCATGTATAGCACGATTCTGTGAACTAGGTCTTTTCAATACAGCTGATCCTAGGTAGGAGGATTCATCACGCTTAAGATGTGCAGATTATGTTGTCATGCAAACCCTCTAATCAAGATAGTTTATCTTAGGATTACACCATTTTAGGGCTTAACGAAGTCAAGCTCAAAATATTGATATTTTATTTGCAATTTGCCAATACATATATGCTTATCATGATGACAATATATGATTCATCTATTTTACACTTGCGTCACAGATGTATATAAGACAAATTTAACTTTCAAACGATAGATATTAAATGAGTAATCTCACTACTGTCATTAAATTAAATATAATCATAGAATTTTTGTTATGCTCAGGATCTATTTGGGATCCACTTATTTTGTTGAAATTGAAAACTTTTTGCTAAAAGTACTGTAGATAAAGATAAAAGTTAGTTGAAATAATACAATGAGACCTATGAAAGTACCAAAAAGTGCTGTGAGACTCATAAATAGTAGCAAAAATAAGTTGAATAGTAAAATAAGCTGGTTTTTTAATCTGTAGCTAAACGCACACTCAATATGAAAACACTGGTCTGGTTTACATAGATGGAGCCGTGGGGTTTAGCGGGGCTAACAATTGACCCCAAGCCACCAAAACTAAAAAATTAATACTTAAAAATTTTAATTTTTGATAAAGTCTATGGGTCAAAATAGTATTTTATTACCATTTTTTTTTTTTAAAGAGATTAAACAAAATATAACCAATATTATATCATTTTGTGAGTTTTCTTATATTAATATATTGCTCAGTATGCACATGTATATATATATATATATATATATATATATATATATATATATATATATTTTAATTATGATTACGCAACTACTTGTTTGAAACTCCTCAATGTAGTTTTCATCTATGAAATCAGCCTCTAGAATGAAATTCTGATTACGCCACTACTTGCTTAAAACCCCTTCAATGTAGGTTTCATTTATGCATGTGGCTTGTAAGCACGAAGAATATGTTGGATAGCCTTGAAGGCTTGAACTTAATATGACGTTACGTGAAACTCCAATAACGAAAAGGTAAGTTATGCCCATCACAAAAAAGAAAGAAAAGAAAAAGTAAGTTATGGATCAAAAACAAAAAAAATCTAACATATATTGTCTATTTTGGTCTTAGATATAGAGAGTAGAGACTAGTGCTAGCACTAATCTGTACTCTATATCTAAGGTAGGGGTGTCCAACAGCAACCGAGACCCAATCACTTGGCCAACCTGTCTGACCCGGCCCGAAAACAGGCCGACTCGACGCCGGTGACGGTCAGCGGCGGGTCTTCGCCACAAAAACCCAATTTAGGTGGGTTGGATGGCGGGTTTTCTTCTCCAAAACCCGATGAACCGATCCAACCAACGAAACTCATGAAGGAAGACCGGATCAACCTAGATCCACTCAGATCCAATGAAGATTTGGTAGTTTTTGGTTAGATCTAGCGATGAGATGGAAGTTTTCACTCAAATCTGGGCTTGAGGTGGTGTTTTTTGCTTCGATCTCATGGTTGTCACACAGATCCGGTGAAGACCAGTGATGATACGGCGAAGATCTGGCAATGAGATGGAAGTTCTCGTTCAAATCTGGGCTTGAGGTGGTCTTTCTTGCTTTGATCCCGTGGTTGTCGCACAGATCCGGCAAAGATTCAGCGAAGATTGGGCGATATCCGATGAAGATTTGGCAATTTCTGGCGAAGATTTGGCGAAGATCTGGAGGTTGAAACTCACTCTTACTTCGACCGACTGCACCGTTTTCCACAGGAGCCCGATCCGACTCGACTCAAGGTTGCCGACGGTCGGCTACTGGTCGTTCAACCTCCCACCCGATGTGAGCGGGTCGGTTCCGGGTTGGGCACAAACTTGACACAGACCGACCCATGGACACCCCTAATCTAAGGACTAAGAAATTGTAATGCAAAAGTGTTTTTGCATTACATTTTTCAGTAAACATTTTTGTTTAAAATGCCATGATGGACATTGTTTATTAATTTTCGTAAGTGGATAAAAAGTGGCTATTTTCGTTCATAGAAGAGGTTACAAACTCTATGGCTAAAGTTTATATATATATATATATATATATATATAAGTAAGTTTAGTTATGATGATGCGAAGAAAATCAGTAGGTTGGATACTTCGGATTAGAAAGAACTACTGGTTGTCTTGATGGCTTGAAAAAGAAAGAAAAGCAATCAAAGGTGACTGGAGTCGCCAGCTTAGAACCATTCGATGACAAAGTTAGTTTTTCTCTCTCAAATTTTGGAGTTCCAACTTTTTAGGAA